>NC_136266.1:187060070-187660070 GCF_964187855.1 Myxine glutinosa
AGTGGAGGGGAGAGGAGGGGAGGGGAGAGGAGAGGAGGGGAGAGGAGAGGAGAAGAGGGAGAGGAGAGGAGAGGGGAGAGGAGAGGAGAGGAGAGAGGAGGGGAGGGGAGAGGAGAGGAGGGGTGGGGAGGGGAGGGGAGAGGAGAGGAGAGGAGGGGAGAAGAGAGGAGGGGAGTGGAGGGGAGGGGAGGGGAGGGGAGGGGAGAGGAGAGGAGAGGAGAGGAGAAGAGGGGAGGGGAGTGGAGGGGATAGGAGAGGAGAAGAGAGGAGGGGAGGGGAGGGGAGAGGAGGGGAGGGGAGGGGAGAGGAGAGGAGGGGAGGGGAGAGGAGAGGAGAAGAGAAGAGAGGAGGGGAGGGGAGGGGAGGGGAGGGGAGAGGAGAAAAGTGGAGTGGAGGGAGGGGAGGGGAGGGGAGGGGAGGAGAGAGGAGAGAGGAGAGGGGAGAGGAGAGGAGAGGAGAGAGGAGGGGAGGGGAGGAGGGGTGGGGGGAGGGGAGGGGAGAGGAGAGGAGAGGAGGGGAGAAGAGAGGAGGGGAGTGGAGGGGAGGGGAGGGGAGGGGAGAGGAGAGGAGAGGAGAAGAGGGGAGGGGAGTGGAGGGGATAGGAGAGGAGAAGAGAGGAGGGGGAGGGGAGGGGAGAGGAGGGAGGGGAGGGGAGAGGAGAGGAGGGGAGGGGAGAGGAGAGGAGAAGAGAAGAGAGGAGGGGAGGGGAGGGGAGGGGAGGGGAGTGGAGGGGAGAGGAGGGGAGGAGAGAGGAGAGGAGGGGAGAGGAGAGGAGAAGAGGGGAGAGGAGAGGAGAAGAGAGGAGGGGAGGGGAGAGGAGAAGAGAGGAGGGGAGGGGAGGGGAGGGGAGAGGAATGGATTGGAGAGGGGAGGGGAGAGGGGAGGGAAAGGGAGGGGGTAGTGGAAAGGAGACGAGAGGATAAGAGTGGAGCAGAGCAGAGTGGAGGAGAGGGGAGTGGAGGGGAGGGGAGAGGAGTGGAGTGGAGAGGAGTGGTGTGGAGTGGAGGGGAGGGGTGGGGAGGGGAGAAGAGAGGAAAGTAGACAGCATGTCCAAAGTTGATGGCAAGGCCAGAATGCAAACTAATGTCTAGATATCAGGCTGCTTAAAACGAAGAAAGCCTTGATGTAGCAGCAATGATGGATTCCACGATTTTGTTAACAATATTGGAAGTAAGCTTAATTGTTTGTAGTTGAGAAGATCTGTTTTTGCATCTGTCTGGTAGTCGGAAGTTGGTGTTTTCTGACTCTGAGGCGAATGGGAAATGGCTAAAAGAGAAATGCAGACTGAAGAACACAGACAGAGAAGAAGCAAGAGATGTAGACCGGGATTCGACAACATGGCCACTGATGCCACCTGGATCCATGTCAAAAGCAAGGTCGAGGCTGGGACGTCTAGTGCAGGGCAACACTTTGTCTACCTCCTCAAGGGAGAACGATGCGTAGTCCCGTAGACAAAGAGTATTATGGGGGTAAGATGGGGACTGCGCTAAATGGAGTGGGGGCACGAGATTTGGAGGCAAACACCATGTTGTGACATTTTGCTTTAGCCGGAGCAGGAGAAGCATCCACGGGAAAACAGACTTGACAAACACACCGCCATTACATTCCGGAAAGTTCGGCATTGAGATTTGCAAGATGATGTTCCTTAGCTTCCCGAAGGTGAGCACACACTTGTTGCAAGCCTTACAGATTTAACTAAAACAGCCTTCGGTCAGGTTAGCCTTTCATGGTGAGAAAGCAAGCCTTTGAGGCCTTGCGTACCAAGCGGATGGCGGAAGCGGGTGAAATGGCCGAGCGGGTTGGGGAGCTCGAAGAATATGGAAGTGAGCTGGAGATAGAAGGGTTTGAGAATAGAACTGATACCTCCCCCGTAATGTCGGGGCCTGGGACGCCAGGAACGGCTGTGATGCCCGACCAGGTCTTGCTACAAATGTTAATGGAACAAATGAAGGGAATGGTTAGGGGAATGGAGGAATGAAGGGAAAATAATATAAGGGGAGACGTGAAGGGATTACAGGGAGAAATGAGGGAAATAAAAGGGGATATTAATAAAAATGTGGAACAGGTGGGAGAAATGAATGCCAAAATTGATGGATTTTGGTGAATTGATGAATGCCAAAAAAAAAAAAAAGGGGGAGAATTGAAGGGACGAATGAATGGAATGAAAACACAAAAGGAAGAACAAAAGAATGGTGCAAACAGGGCACAGGAGAGGGAAATTTAAAGAGGGCAGCTTTGAAAGTAAATGGGGGATGTTTAACTGGAAAAGACCTGGAAGGTTATCAGAGCTGTGTAGATGCCACAATGCACCAGAGGTGGGAAGAATTGGAACTTGCGCAGCACCAGGGTGGTGGTGCGGAGCAACAGTGGGTAAAAATATTGGGGGTCCATGTAACGGAACCAGACCGGGTATTTATGGATGAAGACCTGTTGGGGCCAGGATTGATTGGGGATGATAAGATTAATGATTGGACACAGCGGCTGGACACCTGTGATAGTCTCATCGGGGAGGGGATTGATCAAGTCCAAGAGATTCTGGGAGTTGAGGTGAGTCGGTCCATTGAATATCCCCAGGATGAGATTCAAGTGACTGAGGAGACCCTCACCACAAACACCAATTGGGTACAGGAGGCTCCGAAACTGGATACCCGGCAGGGGGTGGTGTGTTTTGGCTCCGAGCTGGATTCGGACATGGAACAGACGGAAGATAGAGCCTCGGAAAATCTGGTCCCCATAGAGAATTTGGAACAGCTGCAGGGAGGGGCAGAACAACCCGAGGAGGGGATTGTTACCTGCAGCTGCGGTTGGGCACATGAGGCAATTTTTTAAAAAGGAAATCTAAAATTAAATTACAATGGGAATTTGATTTGGAACAGCCTTGGAAGGAGTTGGTCCCTGGGCTGTGGAATTTGTGGAACTGTGGACAGCCAGCATGTGATGACGTGCCATGCTGTGCTGGTCTATTGTTGCGGGTCGAACCGCATAGACAGGGATGGATTGTAGCCCACCGGACAACCATTGGGGCATCTGTGGAACGTGATGGTGTGAGAATGACCTTCCACAGATGATCTGTTATGATTTGTGGACTCTCGGCTTGGGAAGAGAGCCATGGGTTTGATGAATGGGAATGTGTAACAAGCCGAGCTTACGGCGCCATGCTCGGCTGGCAGGTGTATGGAGAAGCACCCTTCTTTGGTGAAATTAGTCAGTTGTGAAAAATATTTGGCATGGGTAATCTGAGGGTTAGATGTAAATTGAAGGGTGAATTTTGTAAAGAGGAATGGTGGACACTGCACAGTGGCACCATTATTGATCCAGGTGTGTTAAACCAAAGTGTTGGAGGCTGGAATAAAAATTGATAGAGTAGTAGGACACAGCCTTAAACTGGCTATGAGGGCGATGGCACCAATATTTGGGACGCAGGGTTGTGGGACGTAGTTGGGTAGTTCCCATGTGCTGTCTTTCCCTTGTGGTCCTCCTGTGCTGTCTTTCCCTCGTGGTTCCCCTGTGCTGTCTTTCCCTCGTGGTCCTCCTGTGCTGTCTTTCCCTCGTGGTCCCCATGTGCTGTCTTTCCCTCGTGGTCCCCATGTGCTGTCTTTCCCTCGAGGTCCCCATGTGCTGTCTTTCCCTCGCGGTCCCCATGTGCTGTCTTTCCCTCACGGTCCCCATGTGCTGTCTTTCCGTCATGGTCCCCATGTACTGTCTTTCCCTCGTGGTCCCCATGTACTGTCTTTCCCTCATGGTCCCCATGTGCTGTCTTTCCCTCGCGGTCCCCATGTGCTGTCTTTCCCTCGCGGTCCCCCTGTGCTGTCTTTCCCTCGTGGTCCCCATGTGCTGTCTTTCCCTCGGGGTCCCCATGTACTGTCTTTCTCTCGCGGTCCCCATGTGCTGTCTTTCCCTCGTGGTCCCCATGTGCTGTCTTTCCCTCGCGGTCCCCATGTGCTGTCTTTCCCTCGTGGTCCCCATGTGCTGTCTTTCCCTCGTGGTCCCCATGTGCTGTCTTTCCCTCGCGGTCCCCATGTGCTGTCTTTCCCTCATGGTCCCCATGTGCTGTCTTTCCCTCGCGGTCCCCCTGTGCTGTCTTTCCCTCGAGGTCCCCATGTGCTGTCTTTCCCTCGCGGTCCCCATGTGCTGTCTTTCCCTCACGGTCCCCATGTGCTGTCTTTCCGTCGTGGTCCCCATGTACTGTCTTTCCCTCGTGGTCCCCATGTACTGTCTTTCCCTCGCGGTCCCCATGTGCTGTCTTTCCCTCGTGGTCCCCATGTGCTGTCTTTCCCTCGTGGTCCCCATGTACTGTCTTTCCCTCGTGGTCCCCATGTGCTGTCTTTCCCTCGCGGTCCCCATGTGCTGTCTTTCCCTCGCGGTCCCCCTGTGCTGTCTTTCCCTCGCGGTCCCCATGTGCTGTCTTTCCCTCGGGGTCCCCATGTACTGTCTTTCCCTCGCTGTCCCCATGTGCTGTCTTTCCCTCGCGGTCCCCATGTGCTGTCTTTCCCTCGCGGTCCCCATGTGCTGTCTTTCCCTCGCGGTCCCCATGTGCTGTCTTTCCCTCGTGGTCCCCATGTGCTGTCTTTCCCTCGCGGTCCCCATGTGCTGTCTTTCCCTCGTGGTCCCCATGTGCTGTCTTTCCCTCGCGGTCCCCATGTGCTGTCTTTCCCTCGTGGTCCCCATGTGCTGTCTTTCCCTCGTGGTCCCCCTGTACTGTCTTTCCCTCGCGGCCCCCATGTGCTGTCTTTCGCTCGCGGTCCCCATGTGCTGTCTTTCCCTCGCGGTCCCCATGTGCTGTCTTTCCCTCGCGGTCCCCATGTGCTGTCTTTCCCTCGCGGTCCCCATGTGCTGTCTTTCCCTCGTGGTCCCCATGTGCTGTCTTTCCATCGTGGTCCCCATGTGCTGTCTTTCCCTCGCGGTCCCCATGTGCTGTCTTTCCCTCTTGGTCCCCATGTGCTGTCTTTCCCTCGTGGTCCCCCTGTACTGTCTTTCCCTCATGGTCCCCCTGTACTGTCTTTCCCTCGTGGTCCCCCTGTGCTGTCTTTCCCTCGCGGTCCCCCTGTGCTGTCTTTCCATCGCGGTCCCCATGTGCTGTCTTTCCCTCGCGGTCCCCATGTGCTGTCTTTCCCTCATGGTCCCCCTGTGCTGTCTTTCCCTCGTGGTCCCCCTGTGCTGTCTTTCCCTCGTGGTCCCCATGTGCTGTCTTTCCCTCGCGGTCCCCATGTGCTGTCTTTCCCTCGCGGTCCCCCTGTGCTGTCTTTCCCTCGCGGTCCCCATGTGCTGTCTTTCCCTCGCGGTCCCCCTGTGCTGTCTTTCCCTCGCGGTCCCCATGTGCTGTCTTTCCCTCGTGGTCCCCCTGTGCTGTCTTTCCCTCGTGGTCCCCATGTGCTGTCTTTCCCTCGTGGTCCCCATGTGCTGTCTTTCCCTCGCGGCCCCCCTGTGCTGTCTTTCCCTCGTGGTCCCCCTGTGCTGTCTTTCCCTCGCGGTTGTCAGCTCTTTCACGAGCCTCGATTCAGTATAGAAAAAAAAGAAAAAAAAAGTCTGGGGGTCAACGTGGTGCTATGGGTATCCGAGGTGTGTGGACCATGCCTTCTGGATGAGACTCCTGGTGGAACATGGCTGTCAACTAGACCCTAGGCATGGTCAAGTGTGGGTGGGTACTGGAGGCTGCAGTTGAGTGGACTGGGGGATATGAGAGTTGCAGGAGAAGTGATGTGGATGCCACACAGTGTGACTGTTCCCCCCCAGACCCGAGGTTTTGGGAATGGTGGAGTTTGCAGCAGGTGCTCACCACATTGGCCATCTGGGGCTAGTGGCGCCATGTTCCTCGCAGGGGGCCCGAAGGATGGATGGTGGCTTGCACCTTTATGGACACTCATTGGCCATGTTGCCGTTTCCGCTGCTCAGCTTGTCCCGATGGCTCTTGCAAGGTAGAGGGGCAGAGCTGTCACAGCCAAATGTAGTCGTGTAGTAAAAGAGCACTGGAGGAGGCGGATCCACATACTTGCCAGTACAGTGGGACAAAAGGCAATTTGGTGAAATTGGATTGGCCCTATGGGATACATTTGGGGATTTTGTAGGGGGGATGGCACTCTTGGACCCGACCAACCTGCGAATACCTGCACATCAAGGTAGAGGTAAGGCCTTGATGTGTACTGTCACATGCTTCAGTACTTGCTTATGGAAATTGGGACATGAGTAATTTGGAATAGGGGGCGGGTAAGAGTGATGGCATGGTCGGTGAGGGGATTGGTGTGTGTGCCACAAAGTGTCTTGTGGGTGGCGTTTGTTTATGTGTAGCGGTTATGTGTTTTTGTGTGGTCGAGAGGTTGGAGATGGAATGATGGTTGAAATGTGTTTGGAAATTTAAAATGTGAATGGGGATTTCACATGCAAGCAGGCCATGGCAGAATCTTTTTGTGACATCTTTTATTGGAAATATGTGGTTGAGAATTTAATGGCAGTGGGGGAGGAAATGTTTTTGTGGATTTTGTGGGTGGGGAAGGTGTGTGTGTCCACAGGTATGGATCAAGCTCTGGAGGAGTGGTGATTGCGGCCCCTTTTGTGGTAATTGCCCCTGGCAGCCAGGAAATGAATGAATGAATGAATGATCGTTTTAAGGCCATTTTCCCCGCTAGAGCAGGGGTTAGCCTTGCGGGCCCCATGACAATCATGGTTCCCTGTTTGAGGCAATGTTTTTTTATGGCCGGATGCCCTTCCTGGCACCAACCCTCAGTCACCTCTTACGATGCGCAGGGATACGGTGTACCTATTCTAAGCCGGGGTACACACCGGGATCATTCATCCCAGCAAGCTGGTTCTCAATTTGCCGACCTCGGAAGGATGACAGGCTGAGTCAACCCCCCTGGTGTTCATTTAGCGATCGACCGGGATTCGAACCCAGGATCCTGGGATCCCAAGCCGGCACCCTAACCGCTAAGCCAACACCAGGCAGCCAGTGATGTCTGGAAATTGGGAGACCGTCGGTGGGGGGTCTGTTTGGGCACCCTGCAGTATGGAGAGACTCTCGGTGACCCGTGAGGCTGTGTGGAAGCCTGAGGCGATGGAGCCTGGTGTGGAGACCTCCCCGGCGGGATGACAGCGAAAGGAGCTGTTTGGCTGTCAGGGGGCCAAGAGTTAAAGGGAGGGGTTAAAGAGTTGTAAGTCAGGCGACTTGTTTTTGGACTGCGGGCACCACAGCCTGAAGCGCCCCCACTATCTTGCTTGTACGTTACCTCCCTGCTGCCTAGTAGAAACGCACACACATGTAATGACATCTATGCCATGGTCTTGCAGGGGGTGAAATACGTGCTTTGATGATTTTGTTTTGATTATTTTTGAAACGGTTATGAGATTTGTGTGAGTGAATGAGGGCAAAATCCACCGAGCCATGTCACTCACCTGTAACACCAGGACAGGGCCCGTGGAAATTTTGGGCGCATTGGGACGGCCCCACTGGTAATGTTGAGTATTGTGGCATCCACCGGGGAACGTGGTCTTTCGGAAAGGGTTGTACAAACGTTTTTGAATTTTTGCAATTGCTGATAAGTTCTGTGGTTAAGGTAGTTTTTGTGTGTTTTGACTTTTCTTCCTGCGCCAGGAGTTAGGAGCACGGACTCCGAGTTTTGTAAATATTTGAAATGTGAATTGTTGCTTAAGGGGGTAGAACATTAAGGAGAATAGGTAAGTAGGCTCGCTTCCCACAGACCTCCTGATTTATTTCATAGGCTAATTAAGTGTAAGTGGTAAGACTGGGATCGTAGCGCCTGCAATGAACCTTGCGGGAGCTACGGTTCCGGGGGGGCAGGGGGGGGAGGGGGGAGGGGGGGGGGGAGCTGTGTTATGTTTGTAGGAGGTAGTGATAACTTATAACCAGGTAGATTTGCATAAATTAGCATGCTCTGTATGTCGTGATGACTAATAAGAACCACCATGTAATAAGTACTTGTTTAGCCCGGATGTCGTGTAAGGTGAATCTTTGCTCCCATCACGAGGGGTGGGGTAATGGTAATTCGTTTAGGGATTATGTTAATTAATCCCCTGTGTGTTGTGGCCTGTGTAGTTTGTTCCTTTGTTCCTTATGACACCGCACTAGACACTTAGCCAGAATCGCCCATTAAACTACACTAATTAAGAATAAAACCACCGGAAACCATGCATGAAGCACTAGCGCTGAATATCCCGACCTGGTGAATTGTACAATGACAGGCAAGGCCAAGAGCCACGCCCAGAAGAGCGGTGATTGGGTGGGGGGAGTTGATTGGCACAATCCCGGGGTAAGATGGGACTTGCTGATAGGAGCAGAGATGGACTACAAAGAGGTGGCACACGCTGATTGGTGAAGCAGGTACGGATGATGTCAGAGCCTGGGTGATAAAAGAATGCTCTGGCGGATATCTTCTCTCTTTCCTTTTCTCGTCCTGGACACCAATAGCGAAGGGTCGTTGTTGCCGCTCTTGCCCCTTATGATTTGGACGCCGTCACGAGCGGCTGTGTTGGGACATCTTGTTGGTGGTCGTGCGGAGGAAGAGCCGCGGCCCGGGGTTTTATAGCTGGTATAATATAATATTATTATAGCTGGTATAATATATAAGGTTTTATAGGTATTATTTTATATTATAGCTGTGGTTTTACAAGCGCGAACGAGCGTTGCTTGCTCGCTGCGGCGTGACGAGGCCAGGAGTGAACGGACACGCGGTGAAGCCTAGCAGCACGTGTGCGAGTGCATTTCCCGCCAGCACCAGAGCCACGTCCGGACTGCGCGCTCAGGGGGGGGGGGGGGGGGGCTGGACGATCCTCACAAGGTTTCGGAGATGCTCTGAGTTAAGTACACACAGACGCATATTTGTTTTCAGTTATCTTTCCCTTTTGTCTGTTTTCAAGTCTGTCTGTGGGGACGTCCCATTTAGGAAATCAGTTTTATCCTGCAGTTTCTTTGTTACCGGCATTTCTTTCATTAAACTCGTTTATTTTTGTACATTTTAAACCTGCGTTGTTTGAGTTACTTTATCCATGTGTGAAGGCGTCGGGTGGAAGCCGTTCAGGTAAGGCACCAAGTGTTAAAGCTCGTTTGGTCCTCTGTGCTACGCTATGGTGTTCACCAAGGGTAGTTTCCGGGTTTGCTTCCGGGTCATTCACCTAGCAGGTTGAGCTGAGTCGGTCGTCCTGTGTATTTGATTGATTCTGTTGGATTTAGCGTGTGCTGTCGTATTGTGCATTGTGTGAATGATTGTGACGGATCCCTGTTTCGTTTCCTGGCTTATGGCGGCGTGTCTGCCCGTGAGATTTGCAGTACTTTGGTTTTTACTCGCCACCAAGTTGAAAATTTCGAACTGTAAGTACCCGCCATGTTTTTTCGTTGAGCCTCACGCAGGCCCGGTGTGTGCCTCTCAACAAGACAGTCCTTTTCCCCGTCTCGCCCCATCGCCCGCCCCATCGCACGCCCCATCGCACGCCCCATCGCACGCCCCACCGCTCGCCCCACCTCTGCACGCACCGCTGCATGTACCGAGCTCGACTATTCGCTCTAACTCCTCTATCCCGAGGCCTATTCGCTACACTCGGCAAAAACTTTTGTCTTTAAACAACACCACTCGATTGACTCCTGGACTCGTGTCAGGCCTCAGAGAACTTGAAATTGGCTTTGGTCTCCCGAGAAAACGGGAGACGAGCGTGCGAGCACAGCTCCCACAATGGTATAAATACACACACACACACACACACACACACACACACACACACACACACACACACACACACACATGTATTTTTTAATATATGTAAATGTATATACACATAATAAATGAACAGGATTATAACTAATTAATTGACATATGTGGGAAAATTACATGCCCAGACCAGAAATCGAACCCAGGTCTTCTGGTGAACCGGACCAGTACTTGCTCTGACCTGGGTTCCATTCCTGATCTGGTTCATCAGAAGTTCACCAGACCTGGGTTCCATTCCTGGGTTCAATTCCTCGTCTGGGCGTGTAATTTTCCAACATATGTCAATTGAAATATATATACACGCCCACTCGATTGACTCCTGGAATTGTGTCAGGCCTCAGAGAACTTGAAATCGGCCTTGGTCTCCCGAGAAAACGCGCAAAGCGAGGCGGGAGGAGAAAGCAGAGAAAAATACCGATTGTGATTTCTCTTCGCGACCAGCGACGGCCCGGCCCACATTTTAATAATTCCTGCGAAAAAGTGTCCCCTGTCAACTTCAATAACCTCATCTATCCCTGTAGAACATACACAGCACCAAAACAACACCGTTCTGACCTGCATCTCGCCTTATTCAACGCTCAGTCTGTAAGTAGTCCTGACAAGCGAACCGAAATTACCTCTTTTATTCAAGATAATGATATCGACGTGTTTTTTCTGACCGAAACTTGGCTCCGACCCAGTGGCGACGAAGCGAGGTGTGCTGATCTCACCCCACCTGGATACACCCTGCAGTCATTTCCTCGCTCCTCCAGGGGTGGGGGCGTGGCTGTTATTTACAGAGACAACTTCTCTCCCTTTGTCTCCTTCACCATGACTTTTTCGTTCGACCATTCATCCTACGAGCTAGCCCATGTCACCTTCACTCTGTCAGAAAACACTCTTCATTTCTTCTGCCTCTACCGACCTCCACCTAACCGGAAAAACAAGCTTACTGACTCTATGTTCGTGACCCAGCTTCCTAATCTGCTCGACCACTGCAATACTCTTCCTGGTTTCGTCTTGATTCTTGGAGATTTCAATGTCCACTACGACCAACCACAACATCCTCTCACTTCAAAGATCATTGACCTCCTTTCTACTTTTAGTCTGTCTCAGTCTGTCTCCCAACCTACACACGTTAAAGGACACATCCTGGATTGGTTAGTGCACAGATGCGATGATCAGTTGGTGCAGTCCACGTCGGTGGCCTGTGCTATCACCTCGGACCACTTCTGTGTCACCAGCCACCTGAGTATTGCTGTTCCTCGTCTTCGGCCCACCTTCATCACTGCCCGCAACATTCGTGCCATCGACCGTTCCGCCTTTAAAGAGGACCTTCACACCCGTCTCTCTGGCCGTTCCTATGTCACTGCAGAAGACCTCGACTGTTGCCTCCGCACAGCGTTGGACTGTCATGCTCCAGCGACACGGCGCGCCGTTCCCAGACGCAGAAATACTCCGTGGTTCAGCGCAGTCAGCGACGAAGTCAGGGCTGCCAAAAAGGAACGACGTCGTGCCGAGAGACAGTGGCTGAAGACTGGCCTCACAGTCCATAAACAGTTGTTTAACATAGCTAAAAGGCTCATCATAAAAATCATTCTGAAAGCAAAAACGTCATATATTTCTGATCGGATTACTAGGAGCTCCTCCTGCAAGCAACTGTTCAGCATTACCAACCGCCTGTTTGCTACCAAAAATAAATCCGTTCTTCCCACTGTGTTTCCTCAAAACGAACTACCCCAACGCTTCCTGCATTTCTTTCACAATAAAATTCAGTCAATAAGAAACAATCTTGACAAGCAGTCACTCCTTTCCTTCGATGATGCTGAACACTGCTTTCACGGGCGACCTCTCAGTTCGTTTACTCCTGTTACTGAGGAAATTGTCAAATGTACAATCCTCAAGTCAAACACAAAAACATGTGATCTCGACCCCCTTCCCACCGATTTGTTTATTGACTGTTTGGACACCCTCCTCCCATTTATTACTGCAGTTATCAATGATTCTCTGACTACGGGTTCATTTCCGCTTCTCTTTAGGCAAGCTCTTGTTAAACCACTTCTTAAAAAGCCCACCCTTGACCTTAACGACATGAAAAATTACCGTCCTATCTCCAACCTGTCTTTCCTGTCAAAGATCACAGAAATAATTGTGCTATCACAGATGAATGACGATCTAGTTTCAAATAATCTTTTCAATTCTCGCCAATCAGCATATAGACCAGGCCATAGCACCGAGACCACTCTCCTAAGAATAACCAATGATCTTCTCACCTCTCTTGACCGTGGTAAGGTTTCCGTTCTTGCTCTTTTGGACTTGTCTGCCGCCTTTGACACGATTGACCATAGTGTCTTAATTCGTCGTCTTGAAATCACATTTGGTATAACTGGTACTCCCCTTTCTTGGGTGATGTCCTATCTTACTGATAGAGTGCAAACAGTTGTTGTCAATGGCCAGAAATCAGCCCCTTCTCCGCTTTCCTTTGGCGTTCCTGAGGGCTCAGCCCTGGGACCTATCCTCTTTCTTTTGTACACTCAGCCTCTATTTGATCTTGTTGCCAGACATTCAGTTGATCACCACGCCTTTGCGGACGACAATCAGCTGTACAAAGGAAGCACGATTCAACAAATAGTGCCCACTGTTGAAGTGTTAGAAGGCTGTATTGCCGACGTGAAGGCGTGGATGACCCAAAACAAACTTCAGCTGAACGATGCTAAAACAGAGTCTATGATTGTAAGATCGCACAGATGTCCTCTACAATGTTCACTTCCTACCACTATTCATGTTGGTGAAACCGATGTAAACTTTGTTTCGTCGGCCAAGAACCTTGGTGTGGTTTTCGACTGTAACATGACATTTTCCAAGCAAGTACTTCAAACTTGCAAATCAGCATACTTTCAGCTGCGAAAGATCGCATCCATTCGCCACTTTCTTACTCCTCAAGCTGCTCTAACTCTGGTCTGTACCCTTGTCCTCTCAAGGCTAGACTATTGTAATTCTTTGTATGATGGCTGCCCTCAGTTTCTCTTGGATAAATTACAAAAGGTTCAAAACTCTGCCGCTCGTCTTGTCTGTAAGGCGAAGAAGACTGACCATGTTACTCTGCTTCTTGAATCTTTACACCGGCTGCCTGTCTCTGCTCGTGTGCAATACAAAATTTGCACACTATGTTATAAATCATTGTGTGGAGCGGGACCTCACTATCTCTCCGATTTGCTCACTCTCTATGAACCTCGGCGACGGCTTCGTTCAAGCGACGACTCTATGACCTTAGAGCCGCCGCGCACCAGCACCAAGTCATTTGGCGAGAAAACCTTTTCCTTTGCTGCACCTCTGCTCTGGAATGACTTGCCTTCCTCTGTTCGACATGTTGACTCTCTTCCTGCCTTTAAAAGCTCCCTCAAAACCTATCTGTTTCACAAGTCTTTCAAAGTCTAAGTCCTGTTTTCCCTTTGGTTTGAGGTGGGACAGAGATCGAGAGTATGTCTGTGTACATGTGCAGGGGAGGGAGGAGAGGAGGAGGGGGATTACACATCTGTGGGTTTTGAATGGGGAGGGAGAGGAATAGGGCAAGAGTGAAGGTGTGTCTGTGTGTGTGTATGTTGGTGTGTGTCTGTGCGGTGTGTGTGCGTTCGCATGATAATGTAAAGCGCCATGAGGGTCGTTTACTCTGCTTGATGGGGCTATATAAGACTCCTTTATTATTATTATTATTATTATTATTATTATTATTATTAGTCACACGACAATATATATATACAGTGCGTGTCAGAAAAAAGGTAATCCGATTTCAAGGGGTTAATATGCAAAGGTTATTTAGTTTGACAATTTACATGTGGTTTACCAACTATGAGGAGATCCTCAGCTTTCCATTGATGCCTTTCATGCATCATTGGTGTCACACATGACCGAGTACATGTTCATTGAAAATGACAAGTTCAAATCGCATTTTTACAAGTTTGGCTAATCGGTGCAAGACAGTTTGAAATGGATGCATTACTTGTCAACTGCCAAGTTGATTATGTAAAATTGTTAAGCTGGTCTGGTAATCGTCGGTTGCGTCATCCTTTGTTTATGATGGGTGTTTAAGATGGGCCTACAGTGTACGGGTTTAGAGACAGTCTGATTCATTGAAAAGATGGTTCAACTTACGACTGAACAGCGGACATTCGTGGTTACAACCTTTCACCAAACTGGAAGATTGCAGCGAACTTGTGATGCATTCAGGGAACATTTCCCAGAACGGGAGCCTCCAGCAGCCAAAACCATCTGGGCGAATGTTAGAAAATACCAAGAGCGTGGCACTAGCCTCAACCACAACAAGGGGCATTCTGGTAGGAGGCGCACTGGGCGATCGGAAATGAACATTGTAGCAGTAAGGCAGCAAGTTTTGGAGCATCCTAGGGATACCAGCGCAAGACGAAATTGGACGGGATTGCCTTCGGCAACATTCAACCGAATCACAAGACTGGACCTCCACCAACATCCATATCGGATTCACATCCGGCATCAACTTATGCCAGGGAATTTTGCCAGGAGGCTGGTGCTTGCTGGATGGTTGACAGCACGTTGCGAAGCAGATGTCAATTTCCTACGGTATCTCGTTATCGGCGACGAAGCTGCTTTCGCCATGGACGGCAAGGTCAATACCCATAATGTTCTTGAATATGCACCGACAGGACAACCCCCGGAATTTAATTTTGACACCAACATGAATCGACAAAAGTGGACTGTTTGGTTGGGACTTTGTGGAAGTGGTCAGGTGATCGGACCATTTTTCTTTCAAAGAAATGTCAATGGTAACAGGTATCTGCAGATGATCAATGATGAAGTTTTACCGCAGCTGGAGGAGAACTTTGAGTGACAGGTTCGTGGTGTCTTCAGATATCTCTGGTGGGCTAAGACGGCACCCCAGCACATCGTCTTATCGCTGTCCGAGATCGACTGAGGGAACTCTTTGGAGACCGAGTCATCACCCTCAACCATGCAGTGGAATGGCCGCCAAGATCAACTGACCTGACACCATGTGATTATTTCCTTTGGGGACATTTAAAGAACAAGGTGTTCATAACTCCTCCCCGTGATCTTGACGAATTGCAGGGCCGTATTCGACATGAAGTGGATGCTTTGCGCAATGACCCGGCTATGGTGAGACAAGCAGTTCAGGGCATGCTCCGCTGCTGTGAGCTTTGTGTTGAAAGGGGGAGGTGGACATGTTGAAGGTGTGGGTGCATAAAGGCCAATAATTCCTGAGAAAAGTTCACATCTGACGTTCATTTTGCACCAATTATCCTGACTTGCACCGATTAGCCAAACTTGTAAAAATGCGATTTGAACTTGTCATTTTCAATGAACATGTACTCGGTCATGTGTGACAGCAATGATGCATGGAAGGTATCAATGGAAAGCTGAGGATCTCCTCTTAATTAGTAAACCACATGTAAATTGTCAAAATAAATAACGTTTGCATATTAACCCCTTGAATTCGGATTATCTTTTTTTTGATACGTATTGTATATCAGTCATTATACGACTTCATACCATGAGTGGTGAACCACCATTAATGTATCCCATCCAGCTATGCTGTACCTTAATGGGAGCGATAAGCACCGCCTGCCACACAGTACATTATCTCTGGTATCCACTCATTATATGGAGTCGCCTGAATACGGTCAGGAGTAACCAATCAAATTATAATTTAAGTTCTCCAGCCTAATAATTAGCTCTCATTAGGCTGGAGAACTTAAATTATAATTTGATGTATATGTATATGTACATCTACATGTATATGTATATGTATATGTATATGTATATCTATATCTATATGTATATGTATACTCAGAGGCAAAAGTTATTGTGACATGGAATTTTTTCATTGGTAATCTTGTGAATGAATTTTTGGATTTGAACCAGAGAAAGAGTGTGTTAAAATGGTCGAAGAAACGCAACCAAGCAGTTGTTGTTCGAATTGCACGAAATTTGCAAGAAGCATGACATATTCGAGAAAAATGGCCAGCAATGTTCACTTTAAAAGGCCAGACAACCAGATGCTTATCATTTCCACTCAATGCAGTCTTAAGAAGTGCAGAAGTCAGAAAAACACCTCTATTCATCGTTCTGGAACAAGTTCGACATGCCACGCCTCGGGGAAAATGACAGATGGAGAGCTATCGGTATGCTTCAGTCTGGTACCTCGCAGCGTGATGTTGCTCGTCGATTCAACGTCCATGGAAACACCATTTGGCAGAGCTTCACCGAGCTGACGGTAGGACACGTGTCTACAGGTGCACAGGTGAACGTTACATCAGGCCATGTGTTCTGGAAGGGGATCGTTTTGGAGGTGGGGGCGTTATGATCTGGGGTGGGATAACAGCTGCAGCAAGAACGCCAATGATTGTGATTGAGGGGAACTTGAATGCTGTGAGGTACCGAGACGAGATTTTGCAAATGGCCGCTTTACCGTTTTTGCAACAGAACGGCCCTAGAGTGACGTTTCAACACGATAATGCCAGACCACACGTTGCTTGAGTTGTACAGCAGTATCTTAATAAGAACAATGTTAATGTGTTACCCTGGCCTGCAAGATCCCCTGATTTGTCACCCATTGAACACGTCTGGGATGAAATGGAGCGACGTTTACGACGTCATCCGAATCCTCCAAAAACGCTGCAGAAACTCCACCAAATCCTTCCTCGGATATGGAATGATCTTCCCAAGGACTTTCATCGACGTTTAGTGGCCTCAATGAGGCGAAGGTGCCAGGCCTGCATCAATGCACGAGGTGGACACACTCGCTACTGACTGTGTGAACTTGCTTGTGAACCCCCTCTTGTGTTGTGGCTCATTTGCATATGCCAGGTGCACTGTTCTTATGGACTGTTGATCGTTACCATACCTTGAAACATTTGTCTTTCCATGTAATAACATTTCATTCGCGGCAGTAAAAGTTTAACACTGATTCTGTTTGTTGTTTGTGTGTCACAATAACTTTTGCCTTTGAGTATATATCTGTATATCTGTATATGTATATCGAGTTGATTAATTTCACTGCAGCTGCCATCAGTTCGCTGAAGATAAGCGCTTTTGCTGCAGCTTCCACTTTCCTTCTTCCTCCCGCGTTTTGTAGCTGAATCCGTGTTTGGTCGTCACCTCAAGTAAATCTGTTCTGGTCCATCCGTGAGCCCTGGTATTAACCGAAGGGTCCGCGCGACAACTGGTGTCAGGAGTGGGATCTAGGCCCGTCGGACAAATTTTTTTGTCCGTGGCGAGACATAGACACGGTCGGGCAACATCGAGCCCGCCATTTTGACGAAAATTTTTCGTAGTCCGAGATGATAAATTGTATAGTCGATTGGGCTTGCACGACGCGAAAGGTGCGTCATTAAATTTAATTTAATTCCTGTTGTAAGAGCCGCGTGGGAAAGCGACCTCCTTTACGGATGGAGGAGGTGGGCAATATGGAGGAAGGGAGAATGGAAGATGCGGGAAGCATTGGGGGTGTCGGAAGTAGTTGGGGTAGAGAGCAGGAGTGGAGCTTCCCCCACCGTAGAGACGGCCCCCATAGACACCCAGGCCTTAATGAAATTTATGTGGGAAATGAAGGATGGGTTGGAAAATAAAATGGAGGCTCAGAGTGAGCGATTAGAAAAAATGGAGTCCCAGGGCAATGAAATGAGGGAAGGAATGAAGGGAATGAGTAAAAAAATTGGATGGAATGAACAATAAAATGGAGTCCCAAAGGAATGAATTAAAGAATGAAATGAGGGAAGGAATGAAGGGAATGAGTGATAGATTGGAGGGACACATTGAAGGAATGGGAAATAAAATTGATGGGTTGAGGGGAGAATTGAATGCCCAGTGATAAAATTGAGGGATTGAAGGAAGAGATGGAGGGGCAAATTGATGGATTGAAGGAGGAATTGAAAGAACAAATTGAAGGGATGGAAAACAAAATTGATGGATTGGAAGGGAAAATGGAGGGGATGAATGAACAAATGAATGAACAAGGGAATGAAATGAAGGAAAGGAATTAACAATTGGAAGGAAAAATTGGGGAAATGGTACAGCAGCTGGGGGAACGAATTGATGGCATAGAAGGGAGAGTGCAAAACCAAATTACGGACAGACTGGGGGAACTTCAGGGTAAAGTAGAAACTAAAATGGGGGAGATGGAAAAATCCATGGGGGGTGGAAATTGAATTGAAACGGGAAGAATTCGTGTTGGAAATAGAGGAGGGCATGACCCAGGCTGTCCGAATGGGGGAAAAGTTGGAGGATCGGATTGGTGCCACAAATGCCCGAATTGATAAAGTAAATGGAGACCTGGCAGGCTATCGGGGCCAGGTGGATGCCAGAATGCGACAACAGAGTGAGGAATGGGGACTGCTCAAACACCAGGGGGCGAATTGGCCAAGGAGGTAAAAGGGTTGGAACCCGCATAACAGAGCAGGAGCGGGGGTTAATTGAAAAAGGCCTGTGGGGGCCGCAATTGAATAATGACGAACGGGTGAGTGATTTGATGCAGGAGCGGCTGGAGACCTGGGATAACACCATCAGGGCGGAGGTTGTTCGGGCCCAAGAGAGCTGAAGAGAAGAGGTGAGTCGGTCCGTGAAACATCTCCAGGATCAGATTAAGGTGACCTAGGAGACCCTCACCACGAGCCACATTTGGACACCAGAGGCTCCGAAACTGAATACCCAGTTGGGGGGGTGTTTTGCCCCGGGCTGGATTTGGACAGAGAGGAATCGGGGAATAGAGTCTCTGGAAAAACAATCCCCCTCGTGCATTTGACGGATCAGGGAGCCACGAGGCTTCCTGACACAATTTGAGTGCGTGTCTCAGCTCAATGTTTGGGGAGAGCAGGAGCGCATGGGGAATCTGGTGGCGACACTGAATCTGGTGGTCAGCCGCAGACGTGCTAAACGTAGTCCCAGAGGGAATATTGACCAGCAAGGCTATCTGTGAGGCCTTGAATCATAGGTATGGGACAGGTGCAAGGTGTGACCTGGTCAGGGTGCAGCTGCTGTATCGCAGGCAAAAGCCTAATGAGACATTGCAGGAGCTGGCCCAGGATATTTACCAATCTGTGAGGATAGCATATAGAGACCTACCAGCACAGGCGTGGGACAAGCTGGCGATAGAAAATTTTATGGCTGCTCTTCCTGATCCCGAGGTCCAGACGTTGGTGGAGTTGCAGGACCCACCCACGGTGCACCGGGCAGCGGAATGCGCGGTGAGACTGACCTTTCTGAGGAGGTCGAACCGCGCATCAGAGAGGGCACCGGTGACGGTATGGCAGGCAGAGGTGCGGGATCAGGAGAAGCCGGAGGATGACATAGGGCGAATGTTAAGGGGGATCAGCCGCCAGCTGACAAGTTTGACCGGGGGCAAATTTGCAGGGAGTGAGTAACGGCAGTTTGGTCCAGGTTTGCCATCAGGATGGCCTGATTTTCGTCGGGTTGGGCCAGGGGAGAGGGGTGCTCCGCCTGGGTACCAGTGGGGTCCGTTCATGGGGCCTTGTTTTAGATGTGGGAGTAGAGGGCACAGGCAGAGGGATTGTCGGCAACCACCTGGGCCACCACCTCCTAACAGGCTTCGCAGCCCAGAAAGGAGGGGGCCCCCAGTAGGTCCACAGGCGCCAGAAAGAGGATCACCACCTCGGACTGGGCCTGTAGCAATAGAGTGTGCGGGAAACTAGAACGAGCCGAGCATACGGGGCCATGCTCGGCTGGCAAGTGTGTGGAGGAGTGCCCTCCTTTGGTGAAGATAGTAAATTGCGGAAAAATTGGCACGGGTAATCTAAGGTTTAGATGCAAAATTGAGGGAGAATTTTGTGAGGCTGTGGTGGAGCCAGTGACACCATTATCAATCCGAGTGTGCTAGACCAGAGTGTTGGAGGCTGGGACAAAATTGATAGGGTAGAAGGACACAGCCTTCAACTGGCTACGGGGGCAACGGCGCCAATATTGGGACGCGGAGTGGTGAGGATGGAGTTGGGTGGTCTGGAGGTCAGCCTGGTTGCATGGGTGGTGGAGGTGTGCGATCAGTGTCTATTAGGACTGAGTTTCCTGGTGGAACATGACTGCCAACTAGACGTTGGGCGTGGTCATATGTGGTTTGGCACTGAGGCTGCAGTTAGTGGGACTGGGGGATGACGAGGAGGTGCAAGGGACGTGGCTGGAGGTGCCACGCACTGTGATCATGCCTCCCAGGTCCGAGAGAGAGTGGTGATGGCGGAGTTAGTCAGCAGGTGCTCAACCCATTGGCCAGCTGAGGCTAGTGGAGTCATGGTCCTCGCAGGGGACCAAGGGATTGATGGTGGGTCGCACTCTCCATAGACACCCGTGGGCCTATGTTGGCAGTTAGGCTGCTCAACTTGTCCGATTGCCCCCGCACTGTAAGGGGCGGGGCCATCGCAGCCAAATGCAGTAGTGCAGTAGAGGTCACCAGAGGAAGTGGATACACATGCTTGCCAGTACAGCCGGAAAGAGGGCAAAATTTGGGGAAATGTGATTGGCCAGAGGGAGTGCGGGACATGATGACACGCTCTGAAGAGGGCCGAACATCGGAGCAGGAAGAGACATTGCACAATTTGGATGGTAAGAACTTGGATGTTTTTTCTCTCTCCCCCGAGGATGTTGGACACACGAGTCTCGTCAGGCACCAAATTAGTACTGGCGAGGCTCGGCCTGTTCGCCAACCGCCAAGGCAGCTCCCTTTCGCTAAGAAAGAGGAGGCAGAGGAACAGGTGAGCAAAATGGAAAGAGCTGGATTTAGAGCCCTCAGTGAGTCCTTGGGTGTCACCCATTGTGCTGGTGAAAAAGAAGGATGGGACCACTCGGTTCTGTGTGGACTACCGCAAGCTCAATCATGTGACACTCAAAGACTCGTATCCCCTGCCAAGGATTGATGACACCCTCGATGCCGTTTCAGGCTCAAAATGGTTTTCTACATTGGATTTAAAGAGTGGTTATTGGCAGGTGGAGATGGATAAAGAGGCGAGGGAGAAAACAGCGTTCACGACAGGAAAGGGTCTCTGGCAGTTTGTAGTCATGCCTTTTGGATTGTGCAATGCCCCTGCCACGTTTGAGCGTCTGATGGAACGTGTTCTAATTGGCTTGCCATGGCAGTCTTGCCTTGTCTATCTGGATGACGAATTGGTTCACGCTCCCACATTTGAACATGCTGCTAAAAATTTGTCAGAGGTATTTGAGAGGTTAAGAGGTGCTGGGTTGAAATTGAATCCGAGCAAGTGCGAAATTTTCAGGAGAGAGGTGACTTACCTGGGTCACGTGATTTGTGAGAGCGGCGTGGCCACTGACCCTGGAAAAGTAAAGGCTGTAAAAGAGTGGCCCGCCCCCAAAAATGTAAGGGAGGTCAGAGGATTTTTGGGCCTCTGCTCTTACTACAGGAGATTTGTGGCAAATTTCGCAGAAATTGCAAGACCCTTGCACAAATTGACAGAGAAAGGAGCCCGATTTATATGGTCAGAGAGCTGCATCGAGGCATTCAGTCACTTAAAACAACGTCTGGTGGAGGCCCCAGTTTTGGCATACCCGACGGATGATGGCAATTACATCCTGGACACAGATGCGAGCCAGGAAGGATGGGAGCTGTGTTGTCACAAATGCAACAGGGAGTCGAGAGGGTTATTGCGCATTACAGTCGGGCACTTTCGAGGCCCGAACGAAATTATTGCGTTACCCACAAAGAACTATTGGCCCTACTGTCTGCAGTTGGACACTTTCACCCTTAACTTTATGGGAGGGAGTTTGTGATCCGAGTGGATCATGCCTCCTTGCAATGGCTTCTTCGGTTCAAAGAGCCGGAGGGACAAATTGCAAGGTGGCTTGAGAGGCTGCAGCAGTATAATTTCACTGTGCAACATCAGCCCGGCAAAGCACATGCCAATGCAGACGCTCTCTCTCGGCACCCCTGTTGGGAGGCACAGTGCAAATTTTGTGATACACAAGAAGCAAAGGATCCAATTGGGCAGGACCAAATTGATGCATGCCGATATGCAGCGAGAGTGACCAGGCGAACTTTGCCACAACCCCCACCTGAATTGGGTGATGTGAATTGGCGAGAGAGTCAAAGGGAGGATCCTGTTTTGGGGCCCCTTTTTCATTGGCTAGAAGAGGACAAAAGACCTTCTTGGGAGGAGATTGCTCTGCACGGGGCCCAGGTGAAGGCCTATTGGGCACAGTGGCAGATGTTGGGGTTGAAAGATGGCTATTTGTTTAGGAAATGGGTAACACCAACGGGCGATGTAGCTTCCTGGTTGATAATTGTACCAAACAAATTGAAGGAAGTGGTTATGGGGCATGTACATGGGACTAGGACAATGGGACATTTGGGTGTGGCCAAAACTTTGTCCAAATTGCAGCAGAGGTTCTACTGGGTGAATTATGGCAGGGACATTCAAGATTGGGTGAGATCCTGCGGCCTCTGCCGCGGTAAGAAGGGACCCCCACGTGCACGCAAGGCCCCGCTCCAGGTGTACAACGTAGGAACACCACTTGAGCAGGTGGCAGTAGATGTGGTGGGGCCCCTGCCAGCCACCCGCCGAGGGAACCGGTACATTATGGTGGCAATGGACTACTTCACCAAGTGGCCAGGAGCCTACCCATTGCCCAACCAGGAGGCCCGGCTGGTAGCTCAAGTTTTAGTTGAGGGATTCTTCTCCCGATTTGGCATTCCAAGGTAGCTACACACCGACCAGGGCCGGAACTTTGAATCTGCGCTCATGCGGTCGGTGTGCGAGCTCCTCCAAATTCACAAGACCAGGACGACCCCTCTTAGGCCTCAATCGGATGGGATGGTGGAGCGATTCAACCGGACCTTGTTGACCCAATTGGCCCTCTTTACAGCTGAAAACCAACAGGATTGGGATGAGCACCTCCCCTTTATATTGATGGCATACCGGACCGCACAGCATGCGACCTCTCGGTGCACCCCCGCCTTGTTGATGTTCGGTAGGGAGATGCGAGTCCCGACAGATTTGTTGATGGGACCGTCACCAGAGGAACCGGGTGAAGCATCTGTGGGAAGTTATGCAACTAATTTGAAAAGGAGCACAGAAAAGGCTCATGAGTTTGCGAGAAAGCAAATTGGCTTGGCTTCCTCGCATATGAAAACGCGGTGTGACGCTCGGGCACACACACCTCGGTTCCTTCCTGGAAACCTTATTTGGCTCTGCTGGCCCCGGAGGAGGAAGGGGGTATGTCCAAAACTCACCTCACCCTGGAAGGGCCCCGGGGTGGTGCTTCGGCAGGTGACTGATGTGGTGTTCAAAATTCAGATGGGCCCGCATACCCTTCCACAGATAGTTCACAGGGATAGATTGAGCTCCTACATGGGTCGGGAGGCTCCTGGGTGGATTGGAAGGGTGAGGGGAAAATTAGGTGTGGTGGATGGCACTCTTGGACCCGACCAACCTACAACTACCTGCACTTGAGGTGAGTGTTTTGAAGTGTATTGTTCCAGGCTCCAGGACTTGCTATTTAAATTGGGGACATGAAATTTGGAGTTAGGGGCGGGTGCGAGTGATGACATGGCCGGTGAGGGGGATGGAATGTGTGCCCCGGAGTATTGTGGCTGGCGTTTGTATTAGTGTTGTGGTTATGTTTTTATGTGGTCGTGGAGAATGGAAAAACGGATGAGTGATAATTATTGAGAGTTTTGAAATGCGCTTGTGGAAATGTAATGATTTGAACTGTGAACTGGGGATTTCACAATGGCAGGCCAGGCAACTTTTTGTAACACCATCTTTTTTTTTTTTTTTTTTGTATACAGAGTCGAGGCTCGTGAAAGAGCTAACATTTATCAAACAAACAAATCAAACAAACAAGCAAGCAAAGTATATAAAAAGGGGAGCGGTCGACAAGATGGGGAGAGAAGGGGAGGAAGCACACAAACACAACATTTGAGAGCAGGGACATCGGGAGATGTGTGGGAGGCAGAGGGCCTGGGGGGAGGCAGGATAGGTATAAAACGCAAGGACACCAAGGACTTCCAGGAAAGAAGTCGGCACCTCAAAAAAGTGGATTTGGGGTGAAATTAGCAGGGGTAGAAAAGATCAAGGTTTTGGATTGGGTAAGATAAGAGATGGTGGTGAACAGCCGTTTTAAAGACCTGGAGGGAGGAGTGGGATTGAAGAGAGTGAGGGAGTTTGTTCCAGAGGCGGGAGAAAAGAGGAATGAAAGAGTGAAGGTGAGCAGAGAGTCTTGATTTTGGCAGTTTAACCATAAGAGGGTTGCAGGCAGATCTTGTGCGACCTGCAGGAATATTTGGGAGACAGAGCCCAGAGAGAGCTGGGGGAGCAAGGCTGGAGAGGAGTCGGTAGAAGACAGAAAGACCACCAACCTGCCTGCGGTGAGTAAGTGAAAGGCCCTCGGAGATAGCATCATCGCGGGAGATTCCAATGATTCCGAACGCTTTGGTTTCAACAGCGTGAAGACGAGCTAGGTGTGAGGCAGGAGCACCAGCCCAGAGGGGAGAGCAGTATTCCATTGAGCTGCGGATGAAAGCCTTGTATGTGGTGAGGAGCTCAGGTGTGCCAAGGAAGGACTTCGCACGACGGAGGATGCCCAGTCGGCGACTGGCTTTGGAGGCCAGCTTGGAAATGTGGTTTTCCCAGGAAATATCATGGCAGATAGTGAGACCCAAAAGCTTGAGTGACGGGACTTCTTGGAGAGGATTATTCAGAAAGTAGATGGGAGGGTTGTCCAGTCGGTCTTTTCGGAGAGACATCGTAAGAGTGTGAGATTTGTCAGGATTGAAAGACATGTTCCACTTGTTTGCCCAGTCCGTGATTTTGTCCAGGTCTGCAGAGAGTGAGGAGGCTGCAGACTGCCGATCTGAGGGATGAGGAATTGAGCGGCAGAGAGTGGAGTCATCAGCAAAGAGATAGAGAGGATTTTCAAGAGAGTCAGAGAGATCATTGATGAAGACCAGAAAAAGCACAGGGCCCAGAACACTGCCTTGGGGAACTCCAGCCTGAACAGGAAGAGGAGATGAGAGAAACCCATTCAGGGCCACACGTTGACGTGACGAGAGAGGAAGTCCGCCAGCCATGCGTGGAGATTTCCATGGATACCAAAGGAGGAGAGTTTGGTGAGCAGAGCGGGGTGCCAGACCGTATCGAAGGCATGTGATATGTCGAGGGAGACGGCTCTAATTTCCTGTTTGGCATTGAGGACCTCCATCCATTGTTGAGACAGCAGAAGCAGTATGTCCAGAGTAGAGTGACCTGGTCTGAAACCAAATTGATGATCAGAGATCAAGCCATTGGAGAAGAGGAAAGATTTCATATCCGAAGCAATGATGGATTCCATGACTTTGCTGATAATTGGGAGAAGGCTGATTGGTCTGTAGTTGCTAGGATCTGTTTTTGCACTTTTTTGTGCAAAGCGGTGATGTTGGCTGATTTCCAAGCAGATGGCAGTTGACTTTGAGCAAAAGCGAGGGTGAAGAGAACAGAGAGAGGGAGTGAAAGAGCGGAAGAACAGGATTTTAGGACCCGTGGGCTGATGCCGTCAGGTCCAGTTGCAGAATCAGAGTCGAGGGTTGACAGAAACTTTTCCACCTTGTCAGGAGGAAAGGACACGGAGTCCAGGAGCAGCTGGGTACGACTGGGTACGGTGGGTACAGAGAGGGATAGGTTTGGGACACAAGATTTAGAGGCAAACACAGAGTTGAGGCATTCAGCTTTTTCACATGCGGAGTCAGCTGTGTAGCCGTTTGAGGTAAGGGAGGGGATGGAGGGGGAACAAACACCAGAAACAGATTTGACCAGACGCCACCAGGATTTGGAAGAAGGAGACAGATAAGAGAGTTCGGTCTTGAGAACGGAGAGATATTGTTTCCTGGCTCTCCTGAGGGTGGACACACACTTGTTTCGGGCTTTGTGAAAGGAAATGAGATTTCCTTCCGTTGGATTTGCTTTCCAGGAGACGAAGGCAAGTTGTTTCTGGGCAACAGCCTCACCACAAGATTCCGTGTACCATGGACGGGAGGAAGGGTATGACAACTGAAGATGAGATGGGATAAATCTGTGCATGAGAGAGAGCAATTTATTGGAAGAATTCCCAGGATGAGTTGATGTCAGAGGTGGTAGAGATGGGAGACCAGTCCAGATGATTGGTGGCTGCTTGAAGACCGTGCCTTGAAGACCGATCTGCTTGAAGAAGATCTATGGAAATGTGTTGAGAATTGAATGGCAGCGGGGGAGGAGATGTCTTTTGGGATCTTGTGGGTGGGGAAGGTGTGTGTGTCCACAGGTACAGATCAGGCTCTCTGAGGAGCGATGCCTGCGGCCCCCCTCTACGGCAATTCCCCCTGGCAGCCGGTGGTATCTGGAAATTGGAGCTCATCGGTGAAGGGTCTGGTTGGGTGCCGTGGGGTAAAGGAGACCCCCGGCGACCCATGGAGCTGGTGGCAGCAGGAGGCAACGGAGCCTGGTGTGTGGAGACCTTCACCGGCGGGGTAATGGCAGAAACGGCTGTTGGGCTGTCACGGGGCCAAGAGGTATAGGGGGTGGGGGGGCAATGAACTTGTAAGTCGGTTGACTTGTTTTGGGACTGCGGGCACCACAGCCTGAAGCGCCCCCACCATCTTGTTGTGCGGTACCTCCCCGCTGCCGAGGAGAAATGAAATGCACACACGAATGACATCAATGCCATGGTCCTGCAGGGGGGTGAAATACGTGCTTGGTTATGATTTTGTGTGTAAGGAGTTTTGGAATGAGTATGCGTGGATAAGGGGTTTGTGTTGAATGAATGTGGACGAAATCCACCGAGCCATGTCACTCACCTGTAACACCTGGACAGGGCCCACGGAAATTTAGGGGTGCATTGGGATGGCCCCGCAGGTAAGGTTGTGTCTTGTGGTATCCACCGGGGGACGCAGTCTGTAGACTGGGTTTGTACAAATGTTTATTCGAGTTTGTGAATTTTTGTAAGTTTGGTTAAGTTTTGTGGGTTAAGGTAGGATTTTTGAGTGTTTGTTTATTTCCTCCCTCCACAGGAACAAACCGGAATCATTGTAAATATTCAAAATGTACATATTTGCCTGCATGACTGTTAAGGGGATTAGCATGTTAAGGAGAATAGGTAGGAAGTCCGACTCACTTCCCACAGTCCTCATGCTTTATTTCATAGGCTAAGTAAGTGTGAGACAGTAAGTGTTAAGACTGGAATGGTAGCGCCTGCAGTGAACCTAGCAGGAGCTACGGTTCCAGGGGGGGTGGGGGGTGGGGGCTGTGTTATGTCGGTAGGGCAAGCAATATCTAGAGTCAGGTAGATCTGAATAGGTAACATGGTTCGTCTGTCGCGATCGGGAATCTACCTTGTAATAAGTTCTATGTTAGTCCGGTTTGTCGGGTTAAGATGTCTGCTTGTGAACATACCAGGATGTTCGAGTGTTAGATAGTGTAGGGATTAAGATAAACCACTGTGTGTCACACCTGGTAATCAAACCGTTGTCCCTCATGGCAATGCACACAAACATAAACACTCAGACAGGCACTTAGTACAACATTAAATAATTCCCTTCCCTGACAAGGACTTTGGAAGAGAACAGGCAAGAGGCCAGTTCGGGGCACCGCCGCATGGGCCGCAGCCAGCTACACCTCTGGCAGGCCAAGCAAAATAGAGTAACACGAGCTATCACCACGCTACAGGCCTGTGATTGGTCAGCGTGGTAGGCGCGAACCTCCAGCCAACGAGTGCGGGAGGCGCGAAGCTGGAAGGTTCGGTGGAAGGCGCTGGTTGGTGGCGCGCCAAGGCTGACGTCACCGCCCAGGTTATATGAGGGCGTGCCGAACGACGTTTTCTCTCTTGCTCGAGTTCTAGTTTTTGGGTTCTTCACTGCCTCTTGTGCTGCACGTCCCTCTCTGGCTGTCTTGTGCTCTCTGCGATTTTCTTCTTGGTATTGAGAGGTCCTGGTGGTCGTTGGCTCGCCATCTGCATGGTGCTTGGAGTGGTGCTTTTGGTGCTTTGGGGCCTCGTGTGCGATCGGCGCTTCTGTAGCTTAAAGTGGTGCACGGACCTCGTGGGCGGTCGACGAGGAGCCTGGAGTGGGCGTTGACTCGGGCCTTCGCGGTGCTGTGGGGCTGGAGCGAGGGACCTCGTGGTGTGCAGCGGAGCTTGGAGACGCAAGACAGATAAGGACGCACCACATTCGCAATTACATAACGAACGTTTTCTTTTGGTAATTCCTTCCTATGTCTCGTTTCTGAAGTGAGGTGTGTGGGATCCCAATTTAGGAGCATTATTTGATTACCGTCGCGTTTCATTGTTTCGGGTTCCGTGGAATAAATCTGTTTTTGTACCTTAAATCTTGTTTGTCGAGTTGATTAATTTCCCTGCAGCTGCCGTCGGTTCGCTGAAGATAAGTGCTTTTGCCGCAGCTTCCACTTTCCTTCTTCCTCCCGCGTTTTATAGCTGAATCCGTGTTTGGTCGTCGCCTCAAGTAAATCCGTTCTGGTCCATCCGCGAACCCTGGTATTAACCGAAGGGTCCGCACGACAACAAACAACAACAACATGCATTTTAAGGCCATTTTCCCTGCTAGAGCAGGGGTTAGCCTTGCGGTCCCCATGACAACCTTCTCCATCTTCCCCTTTTTTCTGCATCTCTCCTTGTTAACCCCCTTGCCCGCATTTCTTCTTCCACCATCTTTGGCCAGGTCTTTCTCGGTCTTCCCCGTCCTCTACTTCCTTCTACATTCATTTCCATCACTCTTCTCAACCAGTCACTTTCATCCTTCCTCAACACATGACCAAACCATCTCAACCTGTTCCTCTTCACAGCATCAATCACAGGCTCTATTCCCATCATTTTTCGCAATTCATCATTTGTCTTCCTCTCTCTCAACGATACTCCGCACATCCATCGAACCATTCGCATTTCCACCCTTTCCAACCTTCGTTGCTGCTCTACGTTCATTACCCATGTCTCGCTCCCATAAATCATAACACTTCTCACACATGCAGCATACACCTTTCCCTTCAGCTTCAACGACACTCCCCTCCTCATCAGCATGCCACTCAGTTCCCGAAACTTCTTCCATGCACATCTCACTCTAGCAACCGTTGCCGAGTCTGATCCACCTTCTCCATTCAGCATGTCTCCGAGGTAGCAAAATGTTTTCACACCTTCCAGCTTCATGCCGTCTCCAAGATCCAACTCAACATTTCCTCCATCTGCAGCTCCCTCTGTGCACACCTGACATTTGAATGTAGCTGCCACACCGGTTAATGACCCTCTCAGACCACTACATTTTTGATGAACCCACTCAGCGCACATTGTACATTGAATGGAGTTCACTCCAACACCCTTCCTGCACACAGCACAGGGCCACTACCCAGTTCTTTCCACCTCACCACATGCTTTACCACTTGCCATCACCTTCGTCTTTCCGATATTCACCTTCAGACCTTTTGTCTCCATACATTCCTTCCACTTGTTCATCTTTTCCTTCAGTCCATCCATACTTTCCGCAATCAACACCAGATCATCTGCATACAACAATTCCCACGGTAAACCCTCCTTTACGTTCTGAGCCAGCACCTCCATCACAGCTACAAATAGTAGTGGACTTAGTACCGACCCCTGATGCACTCCCACCTTCCCCTCAAACTCACCACTGTTCCCGTCCTTCGTCCTTACAGCTGTGCGCACTCTTTTGTACATTGCCATCACTACTCTGATCAACCATTCCTCCCTCCTAACTTCCTCATTGCCCATGTCAATACTTTGCGTGGAACCCTATCGAATGCTTTCTCCAGATCAACAAACCCAAGAAACAACTTCTTCCTCTTCTCCATGTACTTCTCCTGCAACTGCCTCACAATGAAAAGCGCGTCTGTCGTTCCTCTTCCTGGCATAAATCCAAACTGCATTTCGTCGATCTTCACTTTCTTCCTTATCCTCCTCTCCAACACCCTTTCCAATACCTTCATTCCATGCTCCAATAACTTTATCGCTCGGTACGAGCCACACTCTAGAGGGTCACCTTTCCCCTTGTATAGAGGGGCGAGGGTACTCAGTTCCCAAGCCACTGGAATGCGGCCTTCTTTCACCACCAGATTACAGATCTCTGTCATTGTCTTCATACCCCAACTTCCTGCTGCCTTCAACATATCTCCCACAACTCCCGTCGGCCCTCCCGCTTTTCTACCCTTCATTGCTTTTATCGCTTCCTCAACTTCCTTCTCAGTTATCTTCTCTGCCGGTCCTAAAACTGGGTTACTCTCTATGTTGCCATCCCATTCATTCTCTGTATTCGACACATTATAGGTACATTATAGGTATATAATAAGTAGAAGCTTTATGATTGTAGGCAAGCATCACCGACTTCCTGTTAGATACCAATTTAGGTTTATTTATTTATTTTACGGATGCATTGACGGTTTTTAAGGTAAATTTTCATTGAGATTTTTATTTCACAGTTTACAATTTATTAGAGAAATTACAATGTTCAAATGCTCGATATCGATTGAGGTTGTCTTTTTTCGACACGTTCACAGTTTTTTACTTAAATTTTCATTGACATTTCTATTTTGACAGTTTACAGTTCTAGAAATTACAATTTTCAAATGGCTGATATAAATTGAGGGTTTTAAAATATTTTTTACAGATGCGTTTACGTTTTTTAATGTAAATTTTCATTTACGGATGCCTTCCGACGGTTCTGCGATTTTTCCCGTTGTACCCGCTTCAATGTCCGTTGGCACGCCAGATTTCAGCTTTGTATGCCACCCGGAAGTTACCGAACATTAATATCAGTCAATCAATTGTTAGAAAGAGCTTTATGTCTGAGATTAGAAGATTAATGATAAAATAAAGAAAAATGCAAGTATACTGAACTATTGCAAATATGTCGTTTGTGGAGCTTTTTGAAAGTTATTTGTAAAACAGTTTAACTGGTTTTGGTCATTTCAGTTTGGTATCTCACTGATGTTTTGTTACTTTTTTTTGTAAGAAAAATACCTGATAAAGGTTGCTTTTGGTTTTCAGGAGCAGACGCGGGAAGGTGCGGCGTACCCAGTGAATGTACTGCGGTTGTCCAATGGAAAGCTGCCACAAAGCATCGCAGAATAGATTTGCTTTATACAGGTTTAACAGGATGTTGTGCACTTTTTATTGATGTATGAAGTCCTTTGAGTTGCTAAGGAATATTATTGTTGACTTGTAATATTTTGGCTGAAGTTGTAGCTCCAACCGTCGGGAAAAAATTGCTTTCAAAAAAGATGTGACCAAGGTCCTTGAAGAAATGAATATCATGTCTGATGACTTGTTTCCATTAGAGTTATCTTTGTACTATTAAACACCATTTGTAATCTCATGAAGCACACAATAACAGTAATTGTCACTCTCAATTAACTTACGAAAATGAACATTAATTATTGTTGCAATGTAAATCCATAAACGAGTTTGTTTGTTGGTTTTAATAGTTCGAGGACAACCGAGTTTTATAAACTTAAATCAAGTGTAATTAAAATCCAAACTTGTGATAACTTAACTTAAAATCTAAACTTGCGATATCTTTAACTTTCAAATCCAAACTTGTGATAACTAACTTTAAAATCCAAACTTGCGATAACTTAACTTTAAAATCCAAACTTGCGATAACTTAACTTCAAATCCAAACTTGCGATAACTTAACTTTAAAATCCAAACTTGCGATAACTTAACTTAAAATCCAAACTTGTGATATCTTTAACTTTCAAATCCAAACTTGTGATAACTAACTTTAAAATCCAAACTTGTGATAACTAACTTTAAAATCCAAACTTGCGATATCTTTAACTTAAAAATCCAAACTTGCGATATCTTTAACTTAAAAATCCAAAGTTGTGATTACTAACTTAAAATCCAAACTTGTGATAACTTAACTTAAAATCCAAACTTGTGATAACTTAACTTAAAATCCAAACTTGTGATTACTAACTTAAAATCCAAACTTGCGATAACTAACTTTAAAATCCAAACTTGTGATAACTTAACTTAAAATCCAAACTTGTGATAACTTAACTTAAAATCCAAACTTGTGATAACTTAACTTAAAATCCAAACTTGTGATTACTAACTTAAAATCCAAACTTGCGATAACTAATTTTAAAATCCAAACTTGTGATTACTAACTTAAAATCCAAACTTGCGATATCTTTAACTTAAAAATCCAAACTTGTGATAACTTAACTTAAAATCCAAACTTGTGATAACTTAACTTAAAATCCAAACTTGCGATAACTTAACTTTAAAATCCAAACTTGCGATAACTTAACTTAAAATCCAAACTTGTGATATCTTTAACTTTCAAATCCAAACTTGTGATAACTAACTTTAAAATCCAAACTTGTGATAACTAACTTTAAAATCCAAACTTGCGATATCTTTAACTTAAAAATCCAAACTTGCGATATCTTTAACTTAAAAATCCAAACTTGTGATAACTTTAACTTAAAAATCCAAACTTGCGATATCTTTAACTTAAAAATCCAAACTTGCGATATCTTTAACTTAAAATCCAAACTTGTGATAACTTAACTTAAAATCCAAACTTGTGATTACTAACTTAAAATCCAAACTTGCGATATCTTTAACTTAAAAATCCAAACTTGTGATAACTTAACTTAAAATCCAAACTTGTGATAACTTAATTTAAAATCCAAACTTGCGATAACTTAACTTAAAATCCAAACTTGCGATATCTTTAACTTAAAAATCCAAACTTGTGATAACTTAACTTAAAATCCAAACTTGCGATAACTTAACTTAAAATCCAAACTTGTGATAACTTAACTTAAAATCTAAACTTGCGATAACTTAACTTAAAATCCAAACTTGTGATAACTTAACTTAAAATCCAAACTTGTGATAACTTAACTTAAAAATCCAAACTTGCGATAACTTAGCTTAAAATCCAAACTTGCGATATCTTTAACTTTAAAATCCAAACTTGTGATAACTTAACTTAAAAATCCAAACTTGCGATATCTTTAACTTTAAAATTCAAACTTGTGATAACTTAACTTAAAAATCCAAACTTGTGATAACTTAACTTAAAAATCCAAACTTGTGATAACTTAACTTAAAATCCAAACTTGTGATAACTTAACTTAAAAATCCAAACTTGTGATAACTTAACTTAAAATCCAAACTTGTGATAACTTAACTTAAAATCCAAACTTGTGATAACTTTAAGCGATGTTAGAGAAAACAATTCTATTTGGTATAAAATTCCCGACAATACAAACACATTTTATGGCCTTGAAGTTTCATTGATATTCTCGAACAAAGATGCACAAGTATATGATGTCGTTCCCTTGAAATGTTAAATTAAGTTGATGTTGTTACACAATCCACAGCACCTCAAATCTCATAATTCCATCTGCTTTCTCATGATGCGAATTGGGTCCATACTGTTTTACCTGTTTTCATGAAAAGCTCATTCACCTTAAGTAGGCAATTCTTCAGCAGCTATTTATTTTGTAGTTCTTATGTAAAAGCATCAATGTTAAATTGGTATTGCTGTTGTTTTCTCAATAAAATAATGAAGGCAAAGTAAGCATGCACTTCCTTCTCCCAATTCCCTATATTAGGGTTTTTGTTCATTTACTTTTACCAATCCAAGAAAGCTGGCAGGACAACGTCGACACCTGGCAACACCCTGAGCTTCCGAGCTGTTTAGCTCGGGTTCGAATCCCGACCCAGTGATAAACTGGTGTTTGGAGGGCAGGCCGAGGCATCAATGTGTGTGCCGTCCAACGGATGGACGGTAAAATGGGCGTCATGTCTGCTGGGATTAGTTGGTGGACGTTAAAGATCCCACATTGTCCTTTGCAAAGAGAAGGCGAGTCATCACTGGCACCACGGCCAAATTCAAAATTGTTGCACCATTAGTCCAGTATCATGCATCGGAGATTCTGAGCAGCGAGATCCATACGATTGTAGGCCTTGAAACTGCCTCAGCAGCCTTTTTTTACCGTCGCACTTGGAGTGTTTTATAATAAAGCAAAAGTGATTTAAAACCTCTGAGCGTTGGGAAGCCGCCTGAAACGTTCCTTGTTCAAAATAATCTGGACACGAGGGCTCTTCCAGGACATTCAGAGCTTATAATTGATCAAAAATCCGGAGGGGGGTGCACTTGCGATATCTTTAACTGGATCCGCCGCTGTTGGGAGTGCACAGTGATTGTGAATATGGCAGCTCCGAGGTGTCTTTGGCTTCAAATAGCAGTGAGTACCAACATGGTGGCCGTAAGATTTTTCATTTGGATGAAATCGTGGGTGGTTGGAGTCAGGCCAGCTGTCCAACCAATTGGTGGGAAGGATTGTTACAGCAACACAGATGGATGGACACACGAACAAGCGAATTATTACATAAGACTAGTGGGGGCACCCATGGGAATCCCACGGGCATGGACGTGTGTGACATTTGGACATATTGGGTTGGACACTGCACATTCAGTTTTACAAAATGGTGACTGGCAATTTATCAGATCCTCAAATGATGTAATCTACACTTTATTTACTTCTGATAACATGTGAATGCATGTGCGTGCACATGGGAAATACAGTTTGAAATGTGTAATTACATCTCATGTAAAATGTGACCATGAGCTCAAATATTCTCCCTCGCCGCCCCCATCCCTCCCACATCATGCGCACTGCACTGGGGAGTGGGTCACACACGGGGGAGTGGGTCACGAACGGGGGAGTGGGTCATGCATGGGGGAGTGGGTCACGCACGGGGGAGTGGGTCACGCACGGGGGAGTGGGTCACGCAAGGGGGAGTGGGTCACGCACAGGGGAGTCGGTCACGCACGGAGGAGTCGGTCACGCACGGAGGAGTGGGTCATGCAAGGGGGAGTGAGTCATGCATGGGGGAGTGGGTCACGCACGGGGGAGTGGGTCACACACACACAGCCAAACACACACACACAGGGGACTGGGTCACACACACACACACACACCCACCCACCCACACGGGGGAGTGGGTCACACACACACACACATGGGGGAGTGGGTCACACACACACACACACACATGGGGGAGTGGGTCACACACACACACAGGGGAGTGGGTCACACACACACACACACACACACACACATGGGGGAGTGGGTCACGCACACACACACACACGGGGGAGTGGGTCTCACACACATTGGGGGGAGTTGGTTGCACACACATGGGCGAGTTGGTCACGAACACACACACACACACACACACAGGGGAGTTGGTCACACACACACACACACACACGAGGGGGTGGGGGAGTGGGTCACACACACACACGGCAGTGTGGGTCTCACACACACACAGGGGAGTGGGTCACACACACACATGGGGGAGTGGGTCACACACACACATGGGGGAGTGGGTCACACACACACACACACACACACACGGGGAAGTGGGTCATACACACACACACATGGGGAAGTGGGTCATATACACACACACACACACATGGGGGAGTGGGTCACACACACGTGGAGGAGTGGGTCACACACACACACACACATACAGGGGAGTTGGTCACACATACACACACACAGGGGAGTGGGTCACACACACACGGAGGAGTGGGTCACACACACACACACACACACACACACACACACACACACACACACACACACGTCGTGGATTCCTTAACCCCTTCCAGTTCTGGAATAGGCACCTCAACTCGGACACTATATAAGGGGTTTATTGAGGGATAAGGATAACATGCATGGTAGATAGATATGGACGCAGAAGCTGGTAGTACCTTTTGGTCCTCACACAGCCAGCAACCAACAACATTTCAAGGAATCACAATTTGTATTCTTCTTCATATATTTTTCGTCAAACGTCAAGGAACTCAAAACATTTCCCCAGTTTCCCATGCTGGGCTTCAGAGAAAGGCAAGGGCAGGCGGGGAACTGCTCATAAGGAAAGAAAGTTGCCGCAAGGTCAAACAAAGATTTTGTCAACAGCTTCCCAAAACCAGACAGTCAGACGCTGGGGAGCCAAATGGGTCATATTGCCCCCTATTAGCCTGAGATGCGAATGAAATCCCTTACACACACACACACAGGGGAGTGGGTCATGCACACACACACACAGGAGTGTCACACACACACACACACACACACACAAACTGACACCTGTAGCTACGGAATGCATTTTCTTTGGGCGGTGTATAATCTCTCCGAACGAAACAGGCATTACCTCGTTTCCTTTGCTTGAGTTGTTCAAAAAGTAAATCATGATCGAAGACGTGTTGATTGAGTCTTAAAATACACATCCGATCATACAGACATAAAGAACATACAGAGGCCGATCGAGGCCGAAAGAGCCCATGACTTCTTCATTTTAAACTTGAATATATCGATAACTTTTCGCTTTAAAAAGCAAAAATAGATTAAAACCAAATGTTATAAATAAATATTGTATTCCATAGTTTGTTTACATTATTATGTACATTTTTGAAACACTGTATCCTTTAATTCCATGGTTGTTAAAGAGTTGAGTCACTTAAAACAAACTCGCATATACAATCCAGGGATATGGAAAAATATAATTAGACTTCGGTTCAATCCTGAACTTCTATATTCAATCGCTGTATTTTTACTAAGTAATAATATAAATAACGAAGTCCTGGGAACGTTCTCTCCTTCCCCTCTCGGCTCTCTCCTTCCTTCTCTCCTTCGCCTCTCTAATTCTCCTCTTTCATTCCCCTCTCTCCTTCCCCGTGTCAACATAACAGTCGACACATTCAAAACGGCTGTTGGAATACGTGTCGCCGATTTTCTCAACTTTAGCTGAAACTGAGACTTAAACCATCCCAGCGACTGTGATTGTGAATTAGAGTCGAGATAAAGCCGTGAAGGAGACAATGAATGGCCTTTATGTTACAGGCCTTTGAAAATGCATTTTGTTCTATAAACGGTAACTTTCATCGAATTTTATTCCTGTTTTTTTTCAACCGAGTCTAAAACCATGTTAGCAACTGTGAAAAATGAAATGAGATATCGAATTAGAGTTGAAATAAAACTGTGAGAGAGAGCAAGACCCGCTGGCCTAACAAAAGAGGCCTCAAAGCTATGCAAGGAAACAAAATGGTGGATATTTGTTTTTGAAGCCCCTCCCAGACCGGGTGAATCCACTGCCCCTGACAGACAGATCACAGACAATCACCTACGGAGAATATAATATAGACTAGTGGGGTCACCCGTGCGAATCCCACGGGCATGGACATCTTCATTTAGATGTTGCACATTCAGTTTTACAAACTGGTTACTGCCAATTTACAGATCCACAAATAATGTGATCAACACAATTTATTTTCTTCTGATAACATGTGAATGCATGTGCGTGCACATGGGAAATACAGTTTGAAATGTGTCATTGCATCTCATGTAAAACGTGACCAAGCGCTCAAATCCTCTCCCCCTCTCCTCCTCCCCACCCCCAATCCCTCCCACATCACATACACTGCACCGGGGAGTGGATCACCCACAGGGGAGTGGGTCACACATACACATGGGGGAGTGGGTAACAGACACATGGGGGAGTGGATCTCACACACACACACACACACACACACACACACACACAAACACACACACACACGCGGGAGTGGGTCACACACACACACACACGTGGGGGAGTGTCTCTCAGACCTCAGACACACAGTCGCACACGGGAGAGTGGGTCACACACACACACACACACGGGGGAGTGGGTCGCACGCACACACACACACACACACACACACACACACACACACACACACACACACACACACACACACACACACACCTGCAGCTACGAAACGCATTTTCTTTGGGCGGTGTATAATTGCTCTGAACGGAACAGACATTATCTGGTTTCCTTTGCTTGAGTTGTTCAAAAAGTGATTCATAATCAAAGATGTGTTGATTGAGTCTTAAAATGCACATCCGATCATGCAGACATACAGAGCATACAGAGGCCGATCGGAGGCCCATAGAGCCCATGACTTCTTCATTTTAAAACTTGAATGTATCGATAACTTTTCGCTTTACAAAGCAAAAATAGATTAAAACCAAACGTTATTAATAAATATTGTATTCCATAGTTAGTTTACATTATTATGTACATTTTTGAAGTACTGTATTGTTGAATTCCATGGTTGTTAAAGAGTTGTCTCGCTTTAAATAAACTCTGCATATACACCCCAGGGATATGGAAAAATATAATTAGACTTTGGTTCGTTCCTGAACTTCAGTATTCAGTCGCTGTATTTTTACTAAGTAGTAATATAAACAACGAAGTCCTGGGAACGTTTTCTCCTCTCTCCTCCCCCTCTCTCATTCTCCTCTCATTCCCCTCTCATTCTCCTCTCTCCTTCCCCGTGCCCACATAACAGTCGACACATTCAAAACGGCCGTTGGAATACATGTCGCTGATTCTCATTCTCCTCTCTCCTTCCCCGTGCCCACATAACAGTCGACACATTCAAAACGGCCGTTGGAATACATGTCGCTGATTTTCTTAACTTTAGCTGAAACTGAGACTTGAACCATCCCAGCGACTGTGATGGTGAATTAGAGTAGAGATAGAGCCGTGAGGGAGACTCAATGAATGGCATTTATGTTACAGGCCTTTGAAAATGCATTTTGTTCTATAAACGGTAACTTTCATCGAATTTTATTCCCGTTTTTTTTTCAACCAAGTCTAAAACCATGTTAGCGACTGTGAAAAATGAAATGAGATATCGAATTAGAGTTGAAATAAAACTGTGAGAGAGAGCAAGGCACTGCTGGCCTAACAAAAGAGGCCTCAAAGCTATGCGAGAAAACAAAATGGTGGATATTTGTTTTTGAAACCCCTCCCGGACTGGGTGAAGCCACTCCCCCGGACAGACGTATCACAGACAGAATCACCTAAGGAGAATAGTGTTGTGGTTTTTAGAACCCTCCACTTGGTAAATTTTTGTAAATGTTCCTTTATAAATAATCCCCTGTAAATACTCCCATTGTTGGTGTAAAGGTCAAAGGTCGCACCCTAGTTAGGCCATGTACAACACGTAGGACACCATAGGATCTTCTTTAGTTATTTCATTAGTCTATGTTTCAGGTAAGGATCTGTTTCCAATAGTTTGACTCTGCGTTGTATTAATCAAATAACCTAGGCCCCTTCAATTATCCCCAATCCCTCTCTCTCTCCAAAGTGCCAGTAGCCGTATTGCCGCCGTCGCTGCCTTTTGGTTTGTTCCTGCCCGCCGCCATTATGCACGCGGTCAAGTTGGAGAAAAAGGGAGGAGCGGCCAGGAACATAGGCGTGGCCCCATCAACGCGTCACGAGGGGAGGTAACAATGAACCCTCATGACCAATCCGGGCCGAGCCGTGTTCACCGGTAGGCGGAGCAAAGCGGACGCGGCTTCATACGCGAGGCTTGTGATAAAAGCGCGAGCGCAAAGCCCTTTCACGCAGTTGTGGGGGAGATCGGCAGATGCGAGGAGAGAAGATCGGCAGTTGATCGGCAAACTTGAGCGAACAGCGCAGAGGCGGCGAATATAAGAACCTTGCGTGGAGAATCGCTTGGGACGATCGTGTGATACGAACTGCCGTGGTTTTGAGAGCATTCGGCACGCTATACGTATGGAGATTCCCCGCCCCTCGCATTTGTAAGGTCCGGTCGCGCGCCAACGATACCAGCTGCCTGCCATTCTTCGCGGCGGACCCGGAGCCTGGAACCATCTGCTTGGACCCTTCTCTTCCTTCCCACCACCACCACCCCATTCGTGTAAGTGTGTTTGTATTGTCATGGGCGTGTTATATGAGTGTATAAGGTTGCCCTATGTCCTTTTATTTCCTTTTCTTGTATATTCCCTTCTTTCGTTTCCTCTTTGAGATAGTTAATAAATCATATTTGTTCTTCCTTCACCCTTCTTATTCTTTGGCTTCCTCTCGTCCGATCGTCTTTGTCTTTTCCCCAATGAATATCGGTGGCACGATATAGGAACCGCTCAGAATTGGGTTAGTCTTTTTGCTAACGGCTCGAGCTGCAGATTGCTAAACCGCTCGGCAAAATTCCATCTTGTCCGTAGCTCGGGCAGAAGTAGCGCCCTGCTTTGCGGCGAGGTTGGCGAAGGTATCTGGGACTCCATTGACCAGACTATCTGGGACTCCCCCTCCACCCCCACTCCTCTTCCTCTCCCCTCTTCCCCCCCCCCCCGCTTTCCCCCCAAACCCCCACCCCCCAATAATTCTCTCTAAGTTGGCATGAAACCTCACTTTTGCAACAACACCTGGATATATCAGAGTGGCTATTGTTACGGATTCGTCACTTCCGTCGTTGTGGTTTTCATCTACTGTAAGCATTTTTGGTTCCATGTACTATTATTGTTATCGTTTAAGTGAAATGGAGATAACTGTTTTCAAAAGGTAAAAAATTAGTGTTTTAAAAGAAACCGGAAACCGGATCGGGAGAAACCGGAAGAGAGGAGGAGGAATAGAAAAAAAGGCGGAGCAAGTGAGGTCGGGAAAAAAAGCCGAGCTGCTTTGAGGTCTCGAGGAAACGCTGGCGAACGGGGGTCACAAGCGAACTTTGGGTTTCCTGGAAAAGGGATTCCTGTGACAGAGTGGTTATCGCTGTGACAGATAAACCTGCGTGTCGGGTTTTGCGGTCGATTCTGAAGAGAATCGTTGGAGAGCAGGTACGCCTCCAGTACGGGCCCGCCCGCCATTTCGCCTCGCTCCCGCCATTTCGCATCGCTCCAGCCTTTTCACCTCGCTCCAGCCATTTCAATGCACCCAGCCGTTAGCCTGGTTTGCGAGTGTAACGTGGATTTTGATTGGGAATTTGTGGTTCTCCGTTTGGGAGCCGCTGAACGTTCATACCCGAAGGTGTGATTTCCCAGGCGCCTTTTGGGTGCACCTTTGCGCCTCTTTGGCAGCGTTGACTGTCAGCCGACTTGGATTCTGGTCTCGATTCGACATTTTTCTTGCGATCACCGGAGCGTAGATCGACTTTGGCTTGGTGCCGGGACAGTGACTTTGGGAATGTTCTTTTCGCTCACTTGGAGCACAGTGAGTTATTGAATAAGAAACTGATGGTACCATCATAGGAATTATATGGTATTTTTGTGGTGCAATTGAAACATATTGTACTTGTGCTGTTATACTTGTGTGACCTTAATACAATACTTGTTTTTGGTAACAATTGGTTGGTGTGGTTTCACCATTGGTCATTGACACACATTATAACACATCTTTCTGCCGTGACTCCTTTCGGGGCTCGGAGGTACACCGTGACCGGGGTTTGGGGAGGAGCACGTAACACTATCTTTGAAACTTGTCATACATCTCTGAGTAAGTGAGTTTTCAATTAAACAAGGGCATCGTTAATAGAAGATGAACCTTTAAAACCATCAATTTGATGTTAAAATTGAGATGACTAGCCGTTATATGTACATCATTCGCACTTCACCAAAACAGTATTGATGTTTAATTTTGTAACAGGAAACCTACTTAAGTCTCTTTATAACACAATTTTCCCTGATATTTTTTAATGCCGTGAAAATTTTTGGTAAACTACGGATGATGAAGGTTTTGGTCAAGTTTCATCGAAATAGTGTGTAGTTTCTGAGAAAAAGCAAATTCCTATTTTGGGGGGAATTCCCCCTGTAAACCCACTCAGGGGCTGATTTTTTTTTTAAATGCCATGAACAAACTTTGGTACATCATGGGTGGTGAAGGTTGTGGTCCAGTGTCATCGAAATCGTGTTTGTAGTTTCAAAGAAGAAAGTAAATTCCTATTTTGGGGGGGGGGGGGGGGGGGGGGGGTCAAACCTGGATCCACTTTGACCCCGGTAAACCCCCTTAGACCCCGATTTTTTTTAATGCCGTGAACAAACTTGAGTCACAACACAACAAATATCACTTGTGCTAAGTTTGGTCACAATCCCTCCAGCGGTTTTGGAGAAGTTGCAAGTGTTTCCGGATGGACAGACGGACTGACAACGCACCATCGCATAAGCTCCCCTGAAATTCGTTCCAGGTGAGCTAAAAATAATTCCCAATCGGATAAAGTAAACGATTTATTTTCAAAATATGCTCAAATTTGCATCTCTAGAAAAAAATGTACATCTTGAGCAACAAATAAATTTTTATATAAAAACCTAGTGAAGGAGCTTTATTTTAATGCAAACATCACAATCATTCGGAAACCTCCTTTAGTAAACAGTGCCCAAAAGCCACTGGAACACACTCGCACGCGCACACACACACACACACAAACACACACACAAACACACACACACACACACACACACACACACACACACACACACACACACACACATGCACACACTGCAAAAAATGTGCACGTCATTATAATAAAAAGAACCAATTGGAAACCTCAGCAAAAGACTATGCCTTTCACTATAATTCGCTCAACATCAATAAAACCAACAAACAAGAGTCTGTAAACAACAAACACCAATGAAAAGTTTTACGCCTCAATATCAGCCAAACAGCTGCAACTTGTGTTCTTCATTGGGAAATGAAGCCGCAGGTGACACCGCAAACACACACAAGTGGAACATGTTGGCTGCTTTCGGCATTTGAACGCACTGACGGTGGATGTTGTGGAAGTCCCATCGGTCACAGTTGGGGCAGGGACTTGAGGGCAGCAATATTCGATGATGCAGACACCAGTGAAGGAGTCTGAAAACGAAGGCAGGATGGAGGGAGCGACGTTGAGTGCAGCAACTGTTAATGTGCTGGATGACCACAGGATGAAGATCGGAAGGCAAGAGCAGGCCCGGGTGCTTGTATATTAGTGTCTGGTATAGCCATTGCCGATGCTGTTTCTAGCATCTGAACAGAAACCGGAAAGTGCGAGTTGCATCTGGCCGATAAAGCTTGTTGGGATGTAGATTGAGTCGGTACCTTTAAGTTGCTCAAAAGCTTAGTCAAGGTAATATCATATTGTTTCTCTGCCCTTACGTTTTCTCCAATATTCAAGGCACTTGTTTGGGATTTTGGTGTCGCGCCCCCATGAAGCTCGACTGCCAAAGTTGGTTGTGTGGAGCTCAAATGATTGTTGAGTAAGGACATACAAGTACCAAAATCTTCATTGCAGTTCAAGTCAGGATCAGCCAGTGATATTACACTCACAATTGTTGGCATGCTGGATCTATTGCCTGGAGAGGGAGAAGAGACATCAGATGGAACACAGTGCTTTACAATGAAATATAAAAATAGGGGCAATACCCCTGGGCACTCACTCACCTGGTAGAATAAACAGTATACTGCACTGACTAAAGGTATTTTAAACCAATTTCAATGGTTGCTATAAGACAAGGCAGCATGTAGAATCATACTAACATAATCATAAGACTTTAAACAAACAAAGAAAAAAATACCTGCATATGTGGACACCAAAAGAGTTTTTAATTTCAACTCTTTTTCTGGAAGAAATCGCGCATTATTTATAAAATGTGCAAGGGTGCCAATATTTTTGGCCATGACAATATTTCCATTTTTTCCATGGAGTGGTTTCAAAGATATAGAGGCGTAACGTTTTTCCAAGATGGCGCCCATACTACGTGACCTATGACATCATAATTATGAATAAAAAAACTTCTACAGGTGGAGGCGCTCCTACGGTAAAATTTTGTGTCAATTGGACCAACGGTTGCCGAGAAAATGAATTTTAAAAATGCAGACACGCACGCACGTACATACGTACGCCACACGTACGGACGCACTCCAATGCCTATCTCTGCTTTTCGCTTCATGAGCGCAGGGCAAAAACAAACAAGCAAAGGTGCGCACAAAAATATGCACACACGGATACAGACATGTTCGAAAAAGCAGACACAAACAAGCACATAAGTCAGGCTCATGATAGAAATGGAAGAGAGCGAGTGAAAAAATAACCCACTGGCAACATGGTGGGTCGGAGCAGGGCATTGGTGAGAAGATTTACGAGAATAAAAACATTGACGTTAAACAAGGTGAGTAAGGTCATTGAGAACAGCAAAGGTCATGGACATACCAAGGGGAGATGATGGCATTCAAGCACAGGTAGGAAGGAGTGTGATGTGTTGAACATGGAAATGTATACAAAGTAATCAAATGAAACCATGATCAACAAAAAACAAGCAAATGCGGAAATTACTAAACAAACATAAAAATATCCTTTCCACCGCATGCTTTTTCTATCCTGATAACGGCAGCAGGGCGACACATACCACGAAACAACTGGGTTGTCATATTGAATCCTCGTATTGATTCCTCATATTGAATCCTGTATTGATTCCTCATATTGAATCCTCGTATTGAATCCTCATATTGAATCCTCATATTGAAGCCTCATATTGAAGCCTCATATTGAATCCTCATATTGAATCCTCATATTGAATCCTCATATTGAAGCCTCATATTGAATCCTCGTATTGATTCCTCGTATTGATTCCTCATATTGAAGCCTCATATTGAATCCTCGTATTGATTCCTCATATTGAAGCCTCATATTGAATCCTCGTATTGATTCCTCATATTGAATCCTCATATTGAATCCTCGTATTGATTCCTCGTATTGATTCCTCATATTGAAGCCTCATATTGAATCCTCATATTGATTCCTCATATTGAATCCTCATATTGAATCCTCGTATTGATTCCTCATATTGAAGCCTCATATTGAATCCTCGTATTGATTCCTCATATTGAATCCTCATATTGAAGCCTCATATTGAATCCTCGTATTGATTCCTCGTATTGAAGCCTCATATTGAATCCTCGTATTGATTCCTCATATTGAATCCTCATATTGAAGCCTCATATTGAAGCCTCATATTGATTCCTCATATTGAATCCTCGTATTGATTCCTCATATTGAATCCTCATATTGATTCCTCATATTGAATCCTCGTATTGATTCCTCATATTGAAGCGTCATATTGAATCCTCGTATTGAATCCTCGTATTGATTCCTCATATTGAATCCTCATATTGATTCCTCATATTGAATCCTCGTATTGATTCCTCATATTGAAGCGTCATATTGAATCCTCATATTGAATCCTCGTATTGATTCCTCATATTGAAGCGTCATATTGAATCCTCATATTGATTCCTCATATTGAATCCTCATATTGATTCCTCATATTGAAGCCTCATATTGATTCCTCATATTGAAGCCTCATATTGAATCCTCGTATTGATTCCTCATATTGATTCCTCGTATTGATTCCTCATATTGAAGCGTCATATTGAATCCTCATATTGAATCCTCATATTGATTCCTCATATTGAATCCTCGTATTGATTCCTCATATTGAATCCTCATATTGAATCCTCGTATTGAAGCCTCATATCGAAGCCTCATATTGAATCCTCATATTGAAGCCTCATATTGAATCCTCGTATTGATTCCTCATATTGAATCCTCATATTGATTCCTCATATTGAATCCTCATATTGATTCCTCATATTGAAGCCTCATATTGAATCCTCGTATTGATTCCTCATATTGAATCCTCGTATTGATTCCTCATATTGAAGCGTCATATTGAATCCTCATATTGAATCCTCATATTGATTCCTCATATTGAATCCTCGTATTGAAGCCTCATATCGAAGCCTCATATCGAAGCCTCATATCGAAGCCTCATATTGAAGCCTCATATTGAAGCCTCATATTGAATCCTCATATTGAAGCCTCATATTGATTCCTCATATTGAAGCCTCATATTGAATCCTCGTATTGATTCCTCATATTGATTCCTCGTATTGATTCCTCATATTGAAGCGTCATATTGAATCCTCATATTGAATCCTCATATTGAATCCTCGTATTGATTCCTCATATTGAATCCTCATATTGATTCCTCATATTGAATCCTCGTATTGATTCCTCATATTGAAGCCTCATATTGAATCCTCGTATTGATTCCTCATATTGAATCCTCGTATTGAAGCCTCATATCGAAGCCTCATATTGAATCCTCATATTGAAGCCTCATATTGAATCCCCGTATTGATTCCTCATATTGAAGCCTCATATTGAATCCTCGTATTGAAGCCTCATATCGAAGCCTCATATTGAAGCCTCATATTGAAGCCTCATATTGAAGCCTCGTATTGAATCCTTGTATTGATTCCTCATATTGAATCCTCATATTGATTCCTCATATTGAAGCGTCATATTGAATCCTCATATTGAATCCTCATATTGAAGCCTCATATTGAAGCCTCATATTGAAGCCTCATATTGAAGCCTCATATTGAATCCTCATATTGAATCCTCATATTGAAGCCTCATATTGAATCCTTGTATTGATTCCTCATATTGAATCCTCATATTGATTCCTCATATTGAATCCTCGTATTGATTCCTCATATTGAAGCCTCATATTGAATCCTCGTATTGATTCCTCATATTGAATCCTCATATTGAATCCTCGTATTGAAGCCTCATATTGAAGCCTCATATTGAATCCTGTATTGATTCCTCATATTGAAGTGTCATATTGAATCCTCATATTGAAGCCTCATATTGAAGCCTCATATTGAATCCTCATATTGAATCCTCATATTGAATCCTCGTATTGATTCCTCATATTGAATCCTCATATTGAAGCCTCATATTGAATCCTCGTATTGATTCCTCATATTGAATCCTCATATTGAAGCCTCGTATTGATTCCTCATATTGATTCCTCATATTGAATCCTCATATTGAATCCTCATATTGAATCCTCATATTGAAGCCTCGTATTGATTCCTCATATTGATTCCTCATATTGAATCCTCGTATTGATTCCTCATATTGAATCCTCATATTGAAGCCTCGTATTGATTCCTCATATTGATTCCTCATATTGAATCCTCATATTGAATCCTCATATTGAATCCTCATATTGAATCCTCATATTGAAGCCTCATATTGAAGCCTCGTATTGAATCCTCATATTGATTCCTCATATTGAATCCTCATATTGAATCCTCATATTGATTCCTCATATTGAATCCTCGTATTGATTCCTCATATTGAAGCCTCGTATTGAAGCCTCATATTGAAGCCTCATATTGAATCCTGTATTGATTCCTCATATTGAAGTGTCATATTGAATCCTCATATTGAAGCCTCATATTGAAGCCTCATATTGAATCCTCATATTGAATCCTCATATTGAATCCTCGTATTGAATCCTCATATTGAATCCTCATATTGAAGCCTCATATTGAATCCTCGTATTGATTCCTCATATTGAATCCTCATATTGAAGCCTCGTATTGATTCCTCATATTGATTCCTCATATTGAATCCTCATATTGAATCCTCATATTGAATCCTCATATTGAAGCCTCGTATTGATTCCTCATATTGATTCCTCATATTGAATCCTCGTATTGATTCCTCATATTGAATCCTCATATTGAAGCCTCGTATTGATTCCTCATATTGATTCCTCATATTGAATCCTCATATTGAATCCTCATATTGAATCCTCATATTGAAGCCTCATATTGAAGCCTCGTATTGAATCCTCATATTGATTCCTCATATTGAATCCTCATATTGAAGCCTCATATTGAATCCTCGTATTGATTCCTCATATTGAATCCTCATATTGAATCCTCGTATTGAAGCCTCATATTGAAGCCTCATATTGAATCCTGTATTGATTCCTCATATTGAAGTGTCATATTGAATCCTCATATTGAAGCCTCATATTGAAGCCTCATATTGAATCCTCATATTGAATCCTCATATTGAATCCTCGTATTGAATCCTCATATTGAATCCTCATATTGAAGCCTCATATTGAATCCTCGTATTGATTCCTCATATTGAATCCTCATATTGAAGCCTCGTATTGATTCCTCATATTGATTCCTCATATTGAATCCTCATATTGAATCCTCATATTGAATCCTCATATTGAAGCCTCGTATTGATTCCTCATATTGATTCCTCATATTGAATCCTCGTATTGATTCCTCATATTGAATCCTCATATTGAAGCCTCGTATTGATTCCTCATATTGATTCCTCATATTGAATCCTCATATTGAATCCTCATATTGAATCCTCATATTGAATCCTCATATTGAAGCCTCATATTGAAGCCTCGTATTGAATCCTCATATTGATTCCTCATATTGAATCCTCATATTGAATCCTCATATTGATTCCTCATATTGAATCCTCGTATTGATTCCTCATATTGAAGCCTCATATTGAATCCTCGTATTGATTCCTCATATCGAAGCCTCATATTGAATCCTCGTATTGAATCCTCATATTGAACCGGGATTTGAACCCAGGATGCTAGGATCCCAAGCTGGCACACGAACCGCTAAGCCAACACCAGGCTGGTTCGCACACACACATGTGGTTGTGCAAATAAATCATGATGTGCCACCTTGCCATTCCATGAATCTAGACTTTCCACAAAAAAACCTCATTACCAGTAGCTTCAATGTATCGATATAGATATCCGTTTTATTCAGTATCTTGTTTGTATTAATCGGCTACAAATCTAATTCAAAGACCGAGAGAAGGGAAAAATGGAAGAGTAAGTGGGAAGGATTAAAGTTCAACCAGGAAATAAACAACATGATCCGAAAGCCAAAGGCAATTCATGGGCATGCTTGACTTAACGTAGCGATCTCATCGGGCTCTGGAAATGAAATTCGCACCTGTTGCAGGTTGAACATCCCGTCCTTCAGACAGCGCCATGTTACTCGGTCCGCCAAATGACGAAGAGAAACGGCCGCCGTCCTGCTGTCCATTCCCCATTTGTGCTTGTACGGCGAGTGGCCGGCCACTGGGGCTCACGTGGACACCAGAGGGTTCGATATTCAAAGGGCCGGACAGGTTACTCGGCAAAACCTGGCCTGATGTGATCATGGGCATCACAGGAGGTACCAGTGTAGAGTGTTGGTACTTTGGGGGAACCAGGTCTGCAGAAAAGGAATATTATGTGAGACATCGTTTTCCTCGTCAAGCAAGCCACAACTTCTGTTAAGGGGATATCTATACAATGCGTAAGCAAGGAAGTAAAATATAAACATGGGAGAGTGCTGAATGAGTGAGTGAAGAGAACAGTCGATTTGAAAGTTAAAAACGAGTCGGGTTGTGCCGGTGCCTCTGTACACCTCTTTTGCTTTGACTAAGGGTTACCACCGGAACCGTCAGATTCTCCTTGCTTCCCACGGTGGTTAGCATACCTCCCTCAATGTTGGCTTCATTTCATCCACTTTTTAACCCGATCTAAGATTTGTGGTGGAGCTGCCACACACGCACATGCACACACACACACACACACACGCACACACACACACACACACACACACACACACGCACGCACACACACACACACACACACACACACACACACACACACACACACACACACACACACACACACACACACACAAACTCCACTCTCTGCCGCTCCATTCCTCATCCCTCAGATCGGCAGTCTGCAGCCTCCTCACTCTCTGCAGACCTGGACAAAATCACAGACTGGGCAAACAAGTGGAACATGTCTTTCAATCCTGACAAATCTCACACTCTTACGATGCCTCTCCGAAAAGACCGACTGGACAACCCTCCCATCTACTTTCTGAACAATTCTCTCCAAGAAGTTCTGTCGCTCAAGCTTTTGGGTCTCACTATCTGCCATGATCTTTCCTGGGAAAACCACATTTCAAATCTGGCCTCCAAAGGCAGTCGCCGACTGGGCATCCTCCGTCGTGCGAAGTCCTTCCTTGGCACACCTGAGCTCCTCACGGTATACAAGGATTTTATCCGCAGCTCAATGGAATACTGTTCTCCCCTATGGGCTGGTGCTCCTGCCTCACACCTAGCTCGGCTTCACGCTGTTGTAACCAAAGCTTTCAGAATCATTGGAATCTCCCGCGATGAAGCTAACTCCAAGGGCCTTTCACTCACTCACCGCAGGCAGGTTGGTGGTCTTTCTGTCTTCTACCGACTCCTCTCCGGCCTTGCTCCTCCCAGCTCTCTCTGTGCTCTGTCCCCCAAATACTCCTACAGGTCGTGTAAGATCTGCCAGCAACCCTCTTCTGGTGAAACTGCCAAAATCGACGCTCTCTACTCACCTTCACTCTTTCATTCCCTTTTTTCCCGCCTCTGGGACAAACTCCCCCACTCCCTTCAATCCCACTCCTCCCTCCAGGTCTTTATAACACCACCTTCTCTTATCTTCCCCCATCCAAAACCTTGATCTTTTCTATCCCTGTCAATTCACCCCAGATCCACTTTTTTGAAATTCCGACTTCTTTCCTGGAAGTCCTTGCAGTGTCCATATGTTTTATACCTCTCCCCCCTACCCCTTCACATGCCCCTTCCCCAAAGCCCTCTCCCACCCACAGATCTCCCGGTGTCCCTGTTCTCTGCTGTTGAACTTGTGTGATTCTGTCTCTCTCCCCATCTTGTCTCCAGCTCCCTTTATCTTATGTTTTATGTGTCGGTTTTTCTTTTTTGTGATTGATGTTAGTCAGCTCTTACAAGCTCTTCAAGCACCCACACCTTACTGATATCCCTCTTCACACAATCCTCCCATCTCGACCGGGGTCTACCTCTTTTCCTCATACCTTGCTCCTTCAACCCTTCGACCCATCTTTGCCATTCTCTCTTGCCCCATCGGCACCAAATGACCACCCCATCTTACCCGCCATTTCACCAATCTCCCCGTCAAGCTCATCTGCACACCAATCTCCTCCCTCAGTTCATCCATTCTCCTTCAAACCATCCTCTTCACTCCCCCAATCCCCCTGACCCAGTTGTTCTCGCTAACCTGCAGCCTCTGCTCCCTTTTAATTTCCCTGATATCTTTCAGTATGCTATTAATCCCTCCATCCTCCTCCATGCATTCACAAACACCTGAATCATCTGCATTCTGCCTTGGACTTACCAACCCCGGTGCTCACTCCTCCCTCCCCCCACACCGCACCCCTCTAACCTCCCAGTTACTCAAACCTATTAAATTGTCTGATCAAATTCTCCTCTAACCTGATTTTAATTTATTTTCTCTGCTGCCTGATCCACTTCACCTCAGTCTTCTCCATACTCATCTTCAGCCCATGTTCCTCAAATGCCTTCTTCCACTCCCACTTTACATCCAGCATATCCCAGCCACTCTCCATCACAACAGCTTCATTGTCCGCACAATATCCTCAAACCGATGTTCATGATGAACTCCTCAGACGTCCCAAGATCAACCAAAACTCTTCCCTTCATTCCCTTGTACATCCCTTCCACCAACCTAACTTCTGATTCCGGCACTCCCATCCATCTCAGTGTCTCCATCACCATCTCTTTTTTTTTTTTTTTTTTTTTTTTGTATACAAGATCGAGGCTCGTGAAAGAGCGAACATTAATCACACAGAAAGACAAACCGACACATAAAACATATAACATCGGGAGCGGTAGACAAGATGGGGAGAGAGGGGGAAGGACACAAACACAACATTTGAGAGCAGGGACCGAGAGACATGGAGACATCGAGAGATCTGAGAGAGGGCGAGGGCTTTGGGGGGGGGGGGGGCATGGGAAGGGGGCGGTGGGAGAGGTATAAAACATATGGACACTGCCAGGACTTCCAGGAAAGAAGTTGGAATTTCAAACAAGGTGGATCTGGGGTGAATTAGCGGGGGTAGAAAATATCAAGGTTTTGGATGGGGGAAGATAAGAGATGGTGGTGAACAGCTGTTTTAAAGACCTGGAGGGAGGAGTGGGATTGAAGGGAGTGAGGGAGTTTGTTCCAGAGGCGGGAGAAAAGAGGAATGAAAGAGTGAAGGTGAGCAGAGAGCCGAGATTTCGGCAGTTTAACCATCAGAGGGTTGCTGGCAGATCTTGTGCGACCTGTAGGAATATTTGGGGGACAGAGCACAGAGAGAGCTGGGGGTGCAAGGCCGGAGAGGAGTCGGTAGAAGACAGAAAGACCACCTACCTGCCTGCGGTGAGTGAGTGAAAGGCCCTCAGAGATAGCTTCATCGTGGGAGATTCCAATAATTCTGAAAGCTTTGGTTTCAACAGCGTGAAGCCGAGCTAGGTGTGAGGCAGGAGCACCGGCCCATAGGGGAGAACAGTATTCCATTGAGCTGCGGATGAAAGCCTTGTATGTGGTGAGGAGCTCAGGTGTGCCGAGGAAGGACTTCGCACGACGGAGGATGCCCAGTCGGCGACTGGCTTTGGAGGCCAGCTTGGAAATGTGGTTTTCCCAAGAAAGATCATGGCAGATAGTGAGACCCAAAATCTTGAGCGACAGAACTTCTTGGAGAGGATTGTTGAGAAAGTAGATGGGAGGGTTGTCCAGTCGATCTTTTCGGAGAGACATAGTAAGAGTGTGAGATTTGTCAGGATTGAAAGACATGTTCCACTTGTTTGCCCAGTCAGTGATTTTGTCCAGGTCTTCAGAGAGTGAGGAGGCAGCAGACTGCCGATCTGAGGGAAGAGGAATGGAGCGGCAGAGAGTGAAGTCATCAGCAAAGAGATAGAGAGGATTTTCGAGAGAGTCAGAGAGATCATTGATGAAGACCAGAAAAAGCACGGGGCCCAGAACACTGCCTTGGGGAACTCCAGCCTGAACAGGAAGAGGAGATGAGAGAAACCCATTCAGGGCCACACGTTGACGACGACTAGAGAGGAAGTCCGCCAGCCATGCGTGGAGATTTCCATGGATACCAAAGGAGGAGAGTTTGGTGAGCAGAGCGGGGTGCCAGACCGTGTCGAAGGCACGTGATATGTCGAGGGAGACAGCTCTAATTTCCTGTTTGGCATTGAGGACCTCCATCCATTGTTGAGACAGCAGAAGCAGCATGTCCAGAGTAGAGTGACCTGGTCTGAAACCAAATTGATGATCAGAGATCAAGCCATTGGAGAAGAGGAAAGATTTCATATCCGAAGCAATGATGGATATCCGAAGCTCTTGGGACGGTGTCTCTTCTCCACCAGCTGTCTCAGCGTGAACATCCAATCCATCATCTACTCCTGCTGCTCTTCTCCGATCTCCATCGCTGCACTCTTCCTTATCCTCTCCAGCACCTTCATGACGTGTCTTATGAGCGCAATGCCCCTCTACTTCCCTGGATCTTGAACATCTCCCTTCCCCTTCCATCTTGGCACAATTAACCCTGTCCTAAAAGAAAAAGAAAAATCGGCTTACATACAAAAAAATGATGCTGATAGTCTAGAGGGGGATAGAGAGTGAGCCGTTGTGGAGGATGGTGAGAGATAAACATTCCCACAGGCAGGGCCGGATTTAACAGTCCATGGGCCCTAGGTTCACAATCCTTTCGGTCCCCCCCCCTTCACCCATCTAATTACCACACTTTCCACAAGACCCTTTTGCTCCCTCCCCCCTCCAATTATTGCAAGCCCCCCACACATACAGTCACGTGAAATAGTAAGTACACCCCATGTAAAGTTTTGACTTTTTCAACATATTTCAACATACAGCTATTTGATCTTCATTTCAACAATATTGAGAGATAAAGGTGATATAATATAACAAATATCATGAAACATTTACATTTTGTAGTACATTGTATAATTTAAATAAACATAAATACAAATTTCACATGTGGAAAAAGTAAGTACACCCCGACATTTATCAATACTTCAAAGACCTAAAATTAGAATCAGGTGCACCAGCTCAGGTGCAAATGATGAGAACATCGTTAGAGAGGATCTTGGAGGAACCTGTCTTATTTAAACCTCAGACATTTAGTTTGGTTTGCTCTTTGTTGTTGAAGTGTGCGGCGTCACCATGCCTAGATCAAAAGAGCTCTCTGAGGCCTTCAGAAAGAAGGTTATAGATGCCGACGAGTCTGGAAAGGGATTTAAAAAGATCTCCAAACAATTTGAAATCAATCATTCGACTGTCCGGAAGATCATCGATAAGTGGAGAAGATTCCAAACAACTGCCAACTTGTTCAGGCCAGGACGCCCCAGCAAGTTCAGCCTGAGAGCAGACCGTAAGATGCTGAAAGAAGTCTCTGAGAACCCCAGAATGTCATCGCGGGACCTACAGGTAGCTCTTGCCACTGTTGATGTAAAAGTGCACGAGTCCACCATTAGAAAGAGGCTGCACATATTTGATCTACCTGGGAGGTGTGCCAGGGGAAACCTTTGCTGTCCAGAAAGAACATCAGGGCAAGACTAAAGTTTGCCAATGAACATCTAGGCAAAGACCAGCACTTCTGGAACAATGTGCTCTAGACAGATGAGTTAAAGGTAGAGCTATTTGGCCACAGTACCAGAAGACGTTTGGCGAAAACCAAAGACAGCATTTGACCACAAGAACCTGATACCAACCGTAAAGCATGGTGGTGGAAATATTATGGTTTGGGGCAGCTTTGCTGCATCAGGGCCTGGGCAGCTCACCATCATAGAATCCACTATGAATTCTTCATTGTACCAGAGGGAGCTTGAGGATAATGTGAGGCCATCTGTCGGAAAGTTGAAGCTCAACCGAATGTGGACCTTGCAACATGACAATGACCCCAAACATACCTGTGAATCCACCAAGGAATGGCTGAAAAGAAAGAAATGGAGGGTTCTGGAATGGCCAAGTCAAAGCCCGGATCTAAATCCCATCGAGATGTTGTGGGGGGATTTGAAACGAGCTGTGCATGCAAGAAACCCCTCAAACATCGCACAGCTGAAATAATTCTGCATGGAGGAGTGGCAAAAATTTCTCCCAGTCGATGTCAGAGACTGGTAGACAGTTATAAGAAACGCCTACTTGAGGTTGTTTCTGCCAAAGAGGGCAATACCACTTATTAGAGCCAATGGTGTACTTCCTTTTTCCACATGAGAAATTTGCATTTATGTTTATTTAAATTATACAATGGACTACAAAATGTAAATGTTTCATGATATTTGTTATATTATATCACCTTTATCTCTCAATATTGTTAAAATGAAGATCAAATAGCTGTATGTTGAAATATGTTGAAAAAGTCAAAACTTTACATGGGGTGTACTTACTTTTTCACATGACTGTATATGAAACATATCATTCCTATCCAAGCGCAATACAACCCAGTCGGCAGGCGAGTAAGAATGGAGCACGCACAGAGTGACTATACGCTACCATATTAGGCTTCAGCCGACGAAGTCATTGTGTTTATGTTTTCATGTTATTTGTCCGTCTGTCCGTCCGTCCTTGGTTTTCATTACCACGATAACTTGAGAACAGCTGAAGGGATATTAGTCAAACTTGGCACAGGTATGTATAATGAGGCAAAGATGAAGCAATTAGATTTTGGGGGCACGAGGTCAAAGGTCAGAGGTCATGCTGGGTAAAAATCCTGTTACCGCGATAACTTGTGAACCAGTTGTTTGCATGGGATTATGACCAAATTTTGTACACTTATGTAGAATGATGTAAAGATGAACCGATTAGATTTTGGTGGTTAAGAGGTCAAAGGTCAAAGTCTGTAATAGGTCTATGACTTGAGAACGGCCACAGTGATCTAATTCAAACTTAGTACAGGCATGCATAATGATGTAAAGATTAACTTATTAGAATTTGGGGTCAAAGTCTGTAATAGGTCTATAACTTGAGAACGGCCAAAGTGATCTAATTCAAACTTGGTACAGGTATGTATAATGATGTAAAGATTAAATTAGCGTTTTGGGTCAAAGTCTGTAATATATCTAACTTGAGAACGGCTGAAGTGATCTAATTCAAACTTGGTACAGGTAGGTATAATGATGTAAAGATTAAATGATTAGCGTTTTGGGTCAAAGTCTGTAATATATCTAACTTGAGAACGGCTGAAGGGATCTAATTCAAACTTGGTACAGGTATGTATAATGACGTAAAGATTAAATAATAAGAATTTGGAGTCAAGAGGTCAAAGGTCAAAGTCTGTAATAGGTCTATAACTTGAGAACCGCTAAAGGGATCTCATTCAAACTTGGTACAGTTATGTATAATGATGTAAAGATTAACTGATTAGATTTTGGGGTCCTGAGGTCAAAGGTCAGAGGTCATGTCAGTTAAAAATGTGATAACTTGAGAACAGCTGAATGGATTTAAAGCAAACTTGGTACAAGTATTATAATGATGTAATAATGTGGGCGGAGGCGTATCGGTCGACGTCGTGACGTCAAAGAGTGTCGTTCTGGTTAATTTATCTACTATATAAGAGATGTTGGTGTGTGTGTCGTCGTTTTTCTCAGTTGGCTGAACGGATCTTCGTCAAACTTTCAGAGGTTCATCAGTGAGTGCCTGGAGTGTTTTGGGCAAAAAGAAGAAAAAAAAAAAAAAAAGTTCGTTTTTTGGGGTTTCGCTCGATATCGCTCAATCGTGCCTAAATCGCTCGATAGTGCCTAAGCCCTTTTTAATTAATGACAGTTATATACAAGTATACATTCGCAAAAATAAATACAAAACAATCACCAGATATTTGAACACAAATAAATCAAACAATTCCAGAAGTGCACAAAGTTGGTAGTAAGGCTTCTCCTTCTTCCTGTTCCGCATCACGCTTATCGCAGAAACGGTATGAACGCCACATTCACCAGCATATATTCAACGAAAAGGTGATGAACCCCCTTCCTCCCCCTGCCCTCCCTCCTTCCCCCCTCCCCCGGGGAGGGTTTAATTTGGCTAAGAGGTAAACTCATTTCACACTGAATTAAGAAACCTGGGTTTAATTTGTCCGAAGTGGACGGTGAGTCATAGCGCCTAAGACCTATACATACCGTATTGTTGGAAGAGACGTAACGCAGATGCCTTTGATATTTGATGGTCATTTTAACAATCGGTTTGTTTGAGTTTCACACTGAATGAAAAACGTTTAGGCAGAGCATGGCGATTGTGATATATGACAGGTTCGACGATATGTTCGGCTTGAACGGCATATAAATCAAAATGGCGGTGCGTGGAGAGTCAGCCGCAGCACCGCCGTAATGACATCAGACTTAATCACATCACCCTGTCATGTGACCAGATTCTCAGCTCTGATTGGTTTTCGTTTGAGGGGACATACATACATACATACATACATACATACATACATACATACATACAGACGGACAAACACTGTTCTGGACGGTTCTGCCCGATGGACTACGCCGTAAAAAAGAAAATCAACTTTCACCTATTTGTATTCATGGTATATATTAGTGAGTTTCTATAACAGAAAATAGAGAAAATTTCTACAATGTTATATTGTAAGACCAAAATGATAACTCGTAATCTTTATGCGCTGTCACAAGGTTGTTTTACCTGAACAATAAATTGCTCACCCCAGAAATAAAAGTTAGAACATTAGGAAAATCCTCACCAGCTTTTGACAGAATCTTCTGATAAGATATGTTGCGAGGGTGATGCGACATTTTGGATGAACAATTGTCGTCTAGGCCATCCTGATCCAAAGGCAGGGACGTGAAAGGCAAACCTCCATCTTTTTGATTATTCATCAATGAAACACCCTGATGATGAGAGACACCTTAGATAAGTTCAGCCACACACAATGGCCTGGCACAGATCGAGAATCACTGTGAAATAGCACTGTAATGCCCAAACTAATCAAGAACGAACAAACCGTTTCACAATATCCTGTGTTTAACAGATTTAAAACTATCTGCATCCAACATTCTCAGGCAATTATACATTCATGTGAACAGTGTGTGATCAAATCATACAACATCAAACTTACATGATAGTTTCCACAAAAGGCATAAATAATGGGAAATATGATTGCGGTGATCAGATTTCTTGCATTGCCCAAATTTCACTTACCTCTTTTAGACTACGCTCATTCACCGTTTTCTGGGCCAACGGTTCGGGACTTGGCATGCTCGCAGGATATTCTGGTCGTGAGCTCGAATAATTTTCTCTGGATACCTGGCTAGCCGGTCGTGGAAGAAACTGTAATTGTGATTTATGTTGTTGCTTCTGCTGTTTCACAATCTTCATCTGTTGGAGCATTTGCTTCTGGAGCTCATTGGCTGTAAGTACCACAGGAGACATTCTGCCATTTTTATGCGTATCATCAGCTTTGGCCACAAAGCCATCTTTGCCTTGTTGTGACATTCTGCCATTTTTATGCGTATCATCAGCTTTGGCCACAAAACCATCTTTCCTTTGTTGTGACATTCGGCCATTTTTATGCGTATCATCAGCTTTGGCCATAAAACCATCTTTGCTTTGTTGTGACATTCTGCCATTTTTATGCGTATCATCAGCTTTAGCCACAAAACCATCTTTGCTTTGTTGTGACATTCTGCCATTTTTATGCGTATCATCAGCTTTTGCCACAAAGCCATCCTTGCTTTGTTGTGTGAGGCGTTCGTTCTCGGGTTTCAGGATCCTATTTAAACTTTCAGTCACCGTTTCAGTGCAGACCTTTTCAATGTCAGTAACACAGTTATTAAACAAAAGTGGTGATCCACCATCCTGTCCTGCCTCCTCTTTAGCCAAATGAAATTTGTCCTTTAACTCTTCTACAATATCTGCCCCATTTTCTGTCGTACTTGTCACATTCATTTCGTCTTTGTACAAAGTTGACTCGTCCATGCTCCTTGGGTTTTCAGTTGGTTGCAGAAGTTCTTCATGTCTCAGCTCAGTGACAATGTCTGCTCTACGATCCACCATGCGTTTTTTAGGAACAATTGTTTTGTTTTCTACATCAATATTACAAGCCTCCATTTCTTTGTCAGCCTTTCCCATAAAATTTGAAGTCACAAATTCACCTAAATCATCATCAAACCTTTCCTCAGACGCCGATTCTTCTTGTAAATACAACTTAAAATCACTATCTTCCAGGTCTGTCTGTCCCTGTCCCTCAACTTCATTCTCTGCTTGTGATCCTTCACTCAAACACAGCTCTGTGAAATGTACCTGCGTACTTTCAGCATAATTTTTGGCTTCTTTCTGTTCTGATACACCTGCTTCCTGCAATTTTTCAGTTGAATCGATGACATCATAACTCTTATGCGTCTTCACTTGACCCAAGAACATAACTGATGCATCGAGTCCACAATTTGCTTCTTCCATGACCAATTCTTCCTCATCCCGTGCCACTTCAATTGTATTTCCATCACTGGCCACATGGTTCAGCTTCATGTCAACCATATTAATAGGTTCTTCCTTCGATGCAATTTTTTCTCGATCCTTTCTCTTAGCCAAGAGTTGTCGCATGGAGTTAAAAGGACGATAGTAATTTTTCTGAAACCAGGGATAAGTGGCAAAGCTCTCCCTCATCTTCCACGAAGCTCGCCTCTGTCTCATGCTGTGTTTCCGCTTAACTTTTGAAGACTCCTTTGCGTGTGCTGTATGTGGAGGAGGTTCATCAAAAGACATCTGTGGTACAACAACCTCTATGGTTGCTAACGAGGATTCCACAATTGAAGTCTCTTCAAATTCACAGATTGTACCTGTCTTTATATCAGGGTATTGAGGAACTGTGCATGGATTTTTACTGAAACAATCGGAGCTTGAAAGTTGATCTTTAGGGGATTTAATCAAGGCATCTTCAAGATTTTCAGGAATTGCATCATTTGATGGGGCTTGTATATTTGAATGGTTTGTAAGGGCTTTTGTATTTTGCTGACTCTGCACATTTCCCTGATTGTCACACTGCAATTGTACATTCTTGAGGATCACACTATCAAAATTCCCTGCAACAAAGACAGAACATTCTGGTTAGAACAGCGTCGTTTCAAAAAGACTTTAAAATCTGTTTGAAAAAAAAAAAAAATCACTGGGAGCCATGCACAGTGCACACTCTCAAGTTTTCCTACAGACATTCATCAAAACACAAGCACGTATGCTCGCACACACATTCCATTCAGAATCACTTTTTTAGAAGGTCAGGCTTACCAGTCCAGTGACCACACTCAGACATCAACCAATTATATATTGCACATTGTACAACATAATTGCATAACAAAATGCAAATTTTTTTCCAAGTTTAGAGCCCTTTTTGGCTCAAGTGAAAAGTAGAAAGTTTGGACCTCATGTCCAAACTACCATGAAATTATTATACCATTTGGGCCTGGTGTTGGCTTAGTGGTTAGGGTGCCGGCTTGAGATCCTAGGATCCTGGGTTCGAATCCCGGTCGATTGCTGAATTAACGCCAGGGGGGTTGACTCAGCCTGTCATCCTTCCGAGGTCGGCAAATTGAGTACCAGTTCACTGGTAATTCCCTGTGTGTCGCAAGAGGCGACTAACAGGGTTGGTCAAGTCAAGATAATATTAAATAGTGGACAAAATATATTTTATGCCACAATCAAGTCCAGAAAATATTAAATAGTGGACAAAATCTCTTTTATGCTACATTCAAGTCTAGAAAATATTAAATAGTGGACAAAATCTCTTTTATGCTACATCAAGTCGAGAAAATATTAAATAGTGGACAAAATCTCTTTTATGCCACAATCAAGTCGAGAAAATATTAAATAGTGGACAAAATCTCTTTTATGCTACATTCAAGTCTAGAAAATATTAAATAGTGGACAAAATCTCTTTTATGCTACATTCAAGTCTAGAAAATATTAAATAGTGGACAAAATCTCTTTTATGCCACAATCAAGTCGAGAAAATATTAAATAGTGGACAAAATCTCTTTTATGCTACATTCAAGTCTAGAAAATATTAAATAGTGGACAAAATCTCTTTTATGCTGCAATCAAGTCGAGAAAATATTAAATAGTGGACAAAATCTTTTATGCTGCAATCAAGTCGAGAAAATATTAAATAGTGGACAAAATCTCTTTTATGCCACAATCGTCTAGAAAATATTAAATAGTGGACAAAATCTCTTATGCCACAATCAAGTCTAGAAAATATTAAATAGTGGACAAAATCTCTTATGCCACAATCAAGTCTAGAAAATATTAAATAGTGGACAAAATCTCTTTTATGCCACAATCAAGTCTAGAAAATATTAAATAGTGGACAAAATCTCTTTTATGCCACAATCAAGTCGAGAAAATATTAAATAGTGGACAAAATCTCTTATGCCACAATCAAGTCTAGAAAATATTAAATAGTGGACAAAATCTCTTTTATGCCACAATCAAGTCGAGAAAATATTAAATAGCGGACAAAATCTCTTTTATGCTGCAATCAAGTCTAGAAAATATTAAGTAGTGGACAAAATCTCTTTTATGCTGCAATCAAGTCGAGAAAATATTAAATAGTGGACAAAATCTCTTTTATGCTGCAATCAAGTCGAGAAAATATTAAATAGTGGACAAAATCTCTTTTATGCTACAATCAAGTCGAGAAAATATTAAGTAGTGGACAAAATCTCTTTTATGCTGCAATCAAGTCGAGAAAATATTAAATAGTGGACAAAATCTCTTTTATGCTACAATCAAGTCTAGAAAATATTAAATAGTGGACAAAATCTCTTTTATGCCACAATCAAGTCGAGAAAATATTAAATAGTGGACAAAATCTCTTTTATGCTGCAATCAAGTCTAGAAAATATTAAATAGTGGACAAAATCTATTTTATCCTACAATCAAGTCTAGAAAATATTAAATAGTGGACAAAATCTCTTTTATGCTACAATCAAGTCGAGAAAATATTAAATAGTGGACAAAATCTATTTTATGCTACAATCAAGTCTAGAAAATATTAAATAGTGGACAAAATCTCTTTTATGCTACAATCAAGTCTAGAAAATATTAAATAGTGGACAAAATCTCTTTTATGCTACAATCAAGTCGAGAAAATATTAAGTAGTGGACAAAATCTCTTTTATGCCACAATCAAGTCTAGAAAATATTAAATAGTGGACAAAATCTCTTTTATGCCACAATCAAGTCGAGAAAATATTAAATAGCGGACAAAATCTCTTTTATGCTGCAATCAAGTCTAGAAAATATTAAATAGTGGACAAAATCTCTTTTATGCCACAATCAAGTCGAGAAAATATTAAATAGCGGACAAAATCTCTTTTATGCTGCAATCAAGTCGAGAAAATATTAAGTAGTGGACAAAATCTCTTTTATGCTGCAATCAAGTCGAGAAAATATTAAATAGTGGACAAAATCTCTTTTATGCTACAATCAAGTCGAGAAAATATTAAGTAGTGGACAAAATCTCTTTTATGCTGCAATCAAGTCGAGAAAATATTAAATAGTGGACAAAATCTCTTTTATGCTACAATCAAGTCTAGAAAATATTAAATAGTGGACAAAATCTCTTTTATGCCACAATCAAGTCGAGAAAATATTAAATAGTGGACAAAATCTCTTTTATGCTGCAATCAAGTCTAGAAAATATTAAATAGTGGACAAAATCTATTTTATGCTGCAATCAAGTCTAGAAAATATTAAATAGTGGACAAAATCTCTTTTATGCTACAATCAAGTCTAGAAAATATTAAATAGTGGACAAAATCTCTTTTATGCTACAATCAAGTCGAGAAAATATTAAATAGTGGACAAAATCTATTTTATGCTACAATCAAGTCTAGAAAATATTAAATAATGTACAAAATCTCTTTTATGCCACAATCAAGTCTAGAAAATATTAAATAGTGGACAAAATCTCTTTTACGCTACAATCAAGTCTAGAAAATATTAAATAGTGGACAAAATCTCTTATGCCACAATCAAGTCTAGAAAATATTAAATAGTGGACAAAATCTCTTTTATGCTACAATCAAGTCGAGAAAATATTAAGTAGTGGACAAAATCTCTTTTATGCTACAATCAAGTCTAGAAAATATTAAATAGTGGACAAAATCTCTTATGCCACAATCAAGTCTAGAAAATATTAAATAGTGGACAAAATCTCTTTTATGCTACAATCAAGTCTAGAAAATATTAAATAGTGGACAAAATCTCTTTTATGCTACAATCAAGTCTAGAAAATATTAAATAGTGGACAAAATCTCTTTTATGCTACAATCAAGTCTAGAAAATATTAAATAGTGGACAAAATCTCTTATGCCACAATCAAGTTTAGAAAATATTAAATAATGGACAAAATCTCTTTTATGCTACAATCAAGTCTAGAAAATATTAAATAGTGGACAAAATCTCTTATGCCACAATCAAGTCTAGAAAATATTAAATAGTGGACAAAATCTCTTTTATGCTACAATCAAGTCGAGAAAATATTAAGTAGTGGACAAAATCTCTTTTATGCTACAATCAAGTCTAGAAAATATTAAATAGCGGACAAAATCTCTTTTATGCCACAATGAAGTCTAGAAAATATTAAATAGTGGACAAAATCTCTTTTATGCTACAATCAAGTCTAGAAAATATTAAATAGCGGACAAAATCTCTTTTATGCCACAATCAAGTCGAGAAAATATTAAATAGTGGACAAAATCTCTTTTATGCCACAATCAAGTCTAGAAAATATTAAATAGCGGACAAAATCTCTTTTATGCCACAATCAAGTCGAGAAAATATTAAATAGTGGACAAAATCTCTTTTATGCCACAATCAAGTCTAGAAAATATTAAATAGCGGACAAAATCTCTTTTATGCCACAATCAAGTCTAGAAAATATTAAGTAGTGGACAAAATCTCTTTTATGCTACAATCAAGTCGAGAAAATATTAAATAGTGGACAAAATCTCTTTTATGCCACAATCAAGTCTAGAAAATATTAAATAGTGGACAAAATCTCTTTTATGCCACAATCAAGTCGAGAAAATATTAAATAGTGGACAAAATCTTGTAACACACCAACAAGAACAACATGTGACCAGAGAGAGGTCTCACCCAATATATGTTACTTCTAATTAAGTAATTAAACTCACCACTTAGTAATGAAGCTTTACGGAGAAGAGCACTACGTTTTCTCAAAAGAATTTTTTTCTGCGTAATCAGGTGGGAGTTTTCATTATTCAGCTGTTGAATCTCATCACGAGCCTTGAAAAAGGGAGGTAGTTATACAGTTGGTGCATTAGTAAAATAGCATTATACAATTAACAAAAAATAATTATCAAATCACGTGTTGAAAATGAATTTATTGCGATAGATTAAGTGTTGATGTACAATTTAAACTCGTGCTTAACTGAATGAATCACACTTTAGTGACACAGTATGTTGCGGTGCCAGCAGGGTGGCATATTGTAAAGTAAGATGTCTTTGAGAGGGTAAATGAAGTCAGCTTTGGAAAGAGAAAGTGTCCCAAGGAATTTTAACAAGGGGATGCCTTTGGCTATTACTGTAGAAAATAATATTCCTACAGATTAATGTAATGGAATCCAAGTTTAATCAACACTACGTGGATAACATATGATCATGATGCAATTGATGCATCACACATGCTCTTGGTTTGTATGGGCTTTGTATAAATACCATATTCCCATATGAAATAACCAAATAATGCATCTCGTTTCCAATTTAAAATGAAACTGGGTCTTTGTTTGAGTGAACATCTTCTTCTTTTTCTTCCATAAGTGCCACAATTATTCCCACATTCTTGTGGGGATGCACGGAGGAGGTTTTTGGCCCAAGTCTTTCATGAACCAGCTGGCCATACCTGACATTCTATTATTGGCATTACAAGCCCTCACCCTTTGCAGAACAGTATACCTGTCCCCACGTTTTCCAGTGAAGTGAGATGTTTTGAATTATAAGCAGCAGGAATTTTTTTTGCTTCATGCACGTAACCCAGGTTTTTACGATGTAGCCCATAGGGCAAAGCAGTCCAGAACAGTGTTTGTCCGTCCGTATGTATTGTCCCCAGGGTTAAGACCCAAAGAGGCCGAATGACCAAAACGAGCTTTACTCTGAGACGTATACCCAACTTGGCGGTATTACCTTTTCGCGTGCACGGGAAGGTTTTGAGGCCTTATCCGACCGGTAACACACGCAGGGGTTATCCGATCCCCACCGGCACAAAGACGGGACAGCACAATCCACAATACAAGAAAAGTAAGATTCGACAAATAATTATTTAATGAAAATAAATGCAAATAACAATGAAAGGTGAGGTAAAAACTAAAATTCCGAATTGAGACGTCTCCATTCAGACTCGTATACAAACAAGGGGAAAAACGAAAGTAAAAGAAAATAAATAATGCTTTGGTAATTGGCCGGCACTCAGCTTTGCGTCTCCAAATGGCTGGTAAGGCTTGGTGGTCGCTTGTCGCTTCCAAACCACCGCGTGGGAAACGCACAAAATGGCGTGGAATCGCGCTCCTCGGCGTCCAGAGGAAACACGACGTGGACCCAGTCCACCGCAGACGTCGATCCTGTGCCTTGTAGTTCCGACTGTCCCAAACCGCTGTTTCTCACCAGCCCTTTTCCAAGAGCGCAACAAACCAAAGACCAAATGCCCGTGACCAAGCCAGAACAAGGAGGAAATGCGACTGCCCACTATCAAAGCCAGGACCAGAAGAGCAAGATGGCGCGACCGCGTTCTCTTCCCTCAGCTCTCAAATGTTCCAAGATGACGTCACACTCTGTCCAATCACCGAGCGCTATCAATCATCCCATCACGCCTCCACCAATCATGAAGGCCGGGGTGTGGCCTCCTCCTTACGAGTTGTTGGGGGCGGAGTCTAGTCATTGTTCGGGAATGTTCGGATGACGTCGAAGGCTGAGACGTGGGGCTTGGTCGGCACGATCGGCAAATGTGCCGGGTTTGGCGGACCTGGCGGTGTGGTGAGCGAATGAGTCCATTTGTCATAGTTGTTGTTTGTCAGACTTTTTCATTGTAATAGAGACGGAGGGAAGATCACAGGGGCAAATTCAACACTGGGGAATTAGTCTTTAAGCTCGAGAATTACTTAACACAAAGCCACGCCCCTCATGGCGACATACAAACGCTCTTATCCGGACAGACGGCCTACTTATGTACATCAAGATGGCTTTGCGGCATACGGAGCATTCTAAACTAACACGATTCTATCTCGACTAAGGTATTTCATCCCCCCTTCCCCCACAAACGTAACAGTATGTATGTATGTATGTATGTATGTATGTATGTATGTATGTATGTATGTATGTATGTCTCCTCAAACGAATACCAATCAGAGCTGAGGATCTGGTCACATGACAGGGTGATGTGATTACGTCTGATGTCATTACGGTGTACAACGGCCGACTCCACACTCCGGCATTTTGATTCCAACGTCGTTCAGGCTGAACATATCATCGAGCCTGTCATATAACACAATCGCCATGCTCTACTTTTACATTTTTCATTCAGTGTGAAATACAAACAAACCGATTGTTAAAATGATCATCAAATATCGAAAGCATTGACGTTACGGATCTTCCAACGACACAGTACGTATAGGCCTTAGGCTTCATGCCTTACCTTCAGGCCACTTCGGACAAATTAGCTCAGGTTTCTTAATACAGTCGTATTGTTTTCGTAATCTATCTATAATTCCAGTAATCTCTGTGTGTGTGTGTGTGTGTCTGTGTGTCTGTGTGTGTGTTTGTTTGTTTGTCTGTGACCGCTGTTTCTCGACAACCACGGGTCCGATATACTTGAAACTTGCCAGGTATATTGCTGGGGACCCGAGGATGTGCCTTTTCAAGGTTTGAAATTAATCGGACAAGTAGTTACCGAGCTATGTCCAAAAAACGATTCAACCAATCAGAGAGCAGCGAGCTATCACGTGTGCCGAACGTGGCGAACAGACTCTGCCTCGGACGGCACATTTGAGAGCGTATTCATTTATTTCACGTTGGCAAACTATGTTGCCGCTATGTTGGCGTTAAACTATGTTTTAAAACTAATAAAAACTAATTTGCGATTCTTTCGCTTTCCTGCGCGTTTGTGCACGCTATGGCGATTTCTTTACCAAACTCCGCAAGCCGTTCGCTTTGGACCAAACCATTTCATGTAAATAGAGGGGGGGGGGGGGGGGGGGGGATTGTCACCGTACTCGCAAGCCGTTCGCTTTGGACCAAACCATTTTATGTAAATAGAGGGGGGGGATATAATTTTAGATATAGATATAGTACGGGCATGCCCTAGTAATAATAATAGCGTTAATACTATTAATATAGTAAATATAATCGTAACACTGCAATCCCTTTGTCGTTATTGCAAAATTTCTAGATTGAAGCGGTGTATGGTTCATGTGGTGTACGGTACTAATAACGCAAAAGTAAGGAATTAGCCTCGGTTTTTTTTGCTAATATCATTTTCATAATGATAACGTAACGTTAACATTATAGGAAATCTAATCGTAACACTAATCCCTTCGTAGTGACTGCAAAGTTACTGGAGGTTAAGATATACACAAAGAATTAAGTTAAGCACCCCTACACAACGAATTAAGGTAAGCACCCCCTAATATATATTATTTGTGTATATGTATACATTGGCATATATTCTAAGGTATGTGAGATCAAATAATGATTGGTATGACATTAGCAATTATCCATTGATGAAATTGAGTGATCAAAGTGAAAAAAAGTGATTGGTTGAGTCAGTGATCCGATCACGTGGGTCCTACACACGTTATTGACGCAAAGATCGCTGGAGGTCTTCTCAGAACAATGACTGTACGTTAGAAAACATAAACGTCATCCACACTGTCCGTGATGGACCTATAGCTCCATACTTAAATTGAGGTGAAAATATGCCTAAAATTCCCAAAAAATTTCACCTTAAATTATTCAGAATAAAATATTGAAAACGGCATGATTGTTATGTTTTTATGTGACCATAATATCACTTCTCCAGAAAATATAGCAATATCATGGGTATATTACACTGTTTTGACGACAACAAACTTGTAATGTGCGAGGTTGTAAAAAAACGGGGGGGGGGGTGCTTAACTTAATTCTTTGTGTATATATCATCTTCTACATATTAAAGTAGCGGCAGTTTTGTGTCCAGCCGTCACGCTCCGTCATTACGTCTATGATGTCATTACGACGGCTGACTCCACCGACCGATATTTTAATTCACTAGTACACTCGCTCACTATGACAGCGGCAGGAAGGCTCATTCCTCTTTGGGGTATATAGATTACAGTCGGCTTTCTGACGACTGTGTTCTATGGCATGTGCGCCTGAGAGACCTCGGCACTTTGTGGAGCGTGGGACGGCGGAGGAGAGATCTTTGGCTGCCTCGCATGGGCGGCTGGTGGTGGCGCGAGTTCGAGCCATTGTGCATTTCTCGCGCAAGGACTTGGGGACCCGTTCGGCAGCCGGCGGGGTTCGGGTACCACTTGAGGAGACCAGAGCGGGGTAGCAGGCAAACGCACCACACACATTTTTACTTTTGTTTATTTCTCCGTGTGTCTGTATTTGAATCCGCATGGAGACGTCTCAATTTAGGGATTTAGTGTTACCTTTTTAAGCGTGGTGTTGGCTTAGCGGTTAGGGCGCAGGCTTGGGATCCCAGGATCCCGAGTTTGAATCCCGGTCGATCGCTGAATTAACGCCAGGAGGGCGTTAATTTCCAAGGTCAGAAAATTGTGTACCAGCTTGCTGGGATGAATGATCCTGGTGTGTATCCCGATTTAGAATAGGTACACGGTATCCCTGCACATCAAAAGAGGCGACTAAGGGTTGGCGTCAGGAAGGGCATCCAGCCATAAAACATTGCTTGAAACAGGGAACCATGATTGTTATGGGGCCCGCAAGGCTAACCCATGCTCTAGCGAGGAAAAATGGCCTTAAAACAATCATTCATTCATTCAGTGTTACCTTTTTATCATGTTATCCTGGCATTTTTATTTATTTAACCCTTTATTTGTTGAATTTTAATTCCTTGTCTTGTCCGTTTATTTGTTGTGGGAATCGGATAACCCCCGTGCCGCATCCGTCCCTACAGATAAGCTCTCGCTGCCCTTCACGATACGCCTTGGAGGTAAGGCTCGGTTGGCCATCCACCCAGGGGTGTTAATCCCGGGGACACGACAATATGTTTAAGATAATGAAGGGTCTACATTCATTTAATGCAGAATTGCTTTCCAGCAAAATGAACAGTGACAGGACCGGGAGCCACAACCTGAGTGAAAGGAAGAAGACAGTTATGATGGTAGTAAGGCAGGGTCTTTCACTCATAGTAGGTAATGCATAGAATGGTCTCCAGAAAAGCAGAAAAAGTAGATAGGTTTAAACTGAAATTAGATAGGTACCTGTAGGCATTGTGCATTAAGGGGTAAGTGCATATTGGCAGGAATGGAAGGTAGCTTGGGTAGGATGGGTAATTGTGATGTCTGTGAAAGTGAAAGTGTCTCCTCAAAAAGTGAACGTGTTATTAAAGTTTGTTCATCCCTCACCCCTTAAAATAAATGCTATTCAAAAACCCTGATGTCCTTGTGTGTGACATCAGGGTGTTCGAATATTAATCACTGTTCTCATACCTCCACTACCACCTCCACCCCTTCCCTAAGTTTCCCGAAAGTAAATTAAATTGATTAAATTCATGTGGTGTTGATAAAGCCCAGGTAAGATGGATCAAATGGAAGCCATGTACAAGTCTCTTGTATTACTCCTTCAGGGATCGAGACGCACTTCCATGAGTCCATAGCCACATTTACTATAGGCCCGGCTATTGGAATCCCATGAATATAAAACCTCCATTTTGACATTTAAAAAATCACTCCTTTTCATTAATCTGAGTGCAACAGTCCGTCCCCCTCCCATAAACAACCTCACACATAACAAATAAACAAATTGCATCAAATGGGCAGTAACAGGTGAACTCACCATTTGAAGAATTGACTGTTTCGGCTTTTTGAAGCGTGGATCAATACCCAACTCGATCTTGATCGAATCAAGAAGGTTGCGTATTGTTGACCGCCGCCTCCGCTCCTTCTCATTATGTAAAAACGACGCCGAATCATCTCGCCCAAACTTGAGGTTGTAAGAATTTTCACCCTGCATATGTGAAATAAACACGTCTCAAAGAGAGGAAATCCTGTGCTGAGTTTTTATGCAGCAAAGCTCATTCACCATGTTATCAGAGAAGCAAGAAGCAAAATAAACACTTCTCCAAGAGAGGGAATCCTGTGCTGAGTTTTTATGCAGCAAAGCTCAATCACCATATTTATCAGAGAAGCAAGAAGCAAAATAAGCACTTCTCAAAGAGAGGGAATTCTGTGCTGAGTTTTTATGCAGCAAAGCTCATTCACCATGTTATCAGAGAAGCAAGAAGCAAAATAAACACTTCTCAAAGTGAAAATCCCATGCTGAGATTACACGTAGTAAATTCCAGGCACATTGTTATGAGACAAGCGGTGCTTCATCTTCATCATTCTAAGAGGTGGAGCATGCATGGATTAAATTTTCTCAAAGTAAATGCTGCTTTAGCATACTTTGACAATTGTTGTTTTCGTATGCAGCCTGTGGCTTCTGGTTGCATCATTCCTCTGGAAGCCCGTTTGTGCCGCTGATGCAGTGCCCCGATTACCAGTGAGCTGGTATTCAATTTGCTGACCTCGGAAGGATGACAGACTGAGTCAACTCCCCTGGCGTTAATTCAACGATCGACTGGGATTTTAACTCAGGATCCTATCTATGATCCCAAGCCAGCACCCTAACCGCTAAGAGAACACCAGGCTACTTTGCCAATTGAATTCCTTTTATGCAGAGACTATTTTTAGTTGGACCACTTCAAACAGACAGCCAAGAACAGTTGACAACTAGTTCTTATTTACATTTCCTTTGGTTACAAAAATGCTTCAACAAAGGTTAAAAATGATAAATTACTCATCAACAAAAGTTACCTATTGTATGTTAGGTGTTCACAGACCCTGATTAGTATTGCAACAACTTCAAAATAATATACACCAGTCATTGCCTCAAAAAGAGAACCATGACAATTACAACTACATATGGGCAGGGTACAGCCCAAAGTGGAGATCGGTTTCTGAGGTTTGGGACAGGGAATGTAGGGACAATGACAGGGAGATCAGGAGAAGTGGTGGAAGTATTGGTCAGAAGAAGAGTGGACATATGTTGTGTGCAAGAGACGAGATGGAAGGGAAGTGGTGTGAGAATGGTGAAGGGTAGGCAGGGACAGAAATACAAGTTTGTGTGGCAAGGGTGCCTGGAGGGCATGAATGGTGTTGGTGTCCTGTTTTCTGAGGAGTTTGTAGACAGTGTGGTGAGTGTGACTAGAGTGAGTGATAGGTTGATGATGGTGAAAATGATGATTGGAAAGCTCTTGGTGAACGTCATCTCGGGATATGCTCCGCAGGTTGGTCGGAGCGATGAAGAGAAGGACAGGTTCTGGTGTGCGATAGAGAAGCTGATGGAAAACATGAAAGATGAGGAAGTTGTTGTGGTAGGAGGAGACCTAAATGGACATGTGGGAAGGAGTATGGACGGTTTTGGGGGAGTTCATGGGGGTTACGGATATGGTGTGAGAAATGGAGAAGGTGAAAGGATTTTGGAGTTTGCTGATGGAGCTGATTTGTTGATTTGTAATACTCAGTTCCAGAAAGAGGATAATAAGCTTGTTACATACACGTCAGGTGGGTCGACGACAACCGTTGACTACCTGATGGTGCGTAGGCAAGATAGGGGGCACCTCCGGGACACAAAGGTGATCCCGGGGGAGGAGGCTGTTTCACAGCACCACTTGGTTGTCTGCGACATAAAGGTGAAAGGTGCGAGGAGAGCTCGGCGGGTGAAGTACCAACCGAGAATGAAGGTGTGGAGGTTGCAAGAGGTGACAGTAAGGGAGGCATTAAAAGAGAGGCTGAGTAGGGTAGAGGATGATGTGGTTGAGCTTGAAAGTGGTTGGATGTCAATGAAAGCTAGTCTGTTGGGAGCCGTTGGTGAGGTATGTGGATGGACAAAAGGACCACCGAGGCACTCGGAAACATGGTGGTGGGATGATGAAGTTGGAAAGAGGATTGTCGAGAAGAGGAAGAAGTTCAAGGAGTGGCAGAAGGCGAAGGGTACGGGAGCAGAAACAGCAGAGCATGAAAGTTATAAGGCAGCCAAGAAGGCTGCAAAGAAAGAGGTAGCAAAGGTGCAGGAGGCATGTAGGAAAATGTTCGGAGAACGCTTGGATTCGGAAGAGGGTCAGAAAGCAGTATTCACGATTGCAAAGCAGATAGCGAAAGAGAGGTGTGATGTGATTGGGGTGAGTTGCTTGAAGGATGAAGTGGGACAAATCGTTGTGGACCCAGATGGAATTAAAGGAAGATGGAAAAGATATATGGAAATGCTGTTGAATACAGAGAATGAATGGGATGGCAACATAGAGAGTAACCCAGTTTTAGGACAGGCAGAGAAGATAACTGAGAAGGAAGTTGAGGAAGCGATAAAAGCAATAAAAAAAATAAAAAAACACCTTTAGAGGCCATTTTTCCCCGCAAGCGGGGGTTGGCCTTTTTCGGGAACTGTGGTTGTTGTTGTTTTTCGGTCCCCTTTTTGAAGCAATGTTTTACGGCCGGATGCCCTTCCTGACGCCAACCCTTTTTGCCGCCTTTAACGACAAGCAGGGAATTACCAGTGAACTGGTACTCAATTTGCCGACCTCGGAAGGATGACAGGCTGAGTCAACCCCCCTGGCGTTAATTCAGCGATTGACCAGGATTCGAACCCAGGATCCTAGGATCCTAAGCCGCACCCTAGCCGCTAGCCCAACACCAGGGCTAGAAAGCGATAAAAGCAATGAAGAGTAGAAAAGCGTGAGGGCCGACGGGAGTTGTGGGAGATATGTTGAAGGCAGCAGGAAGTTGGGGTGTGAAGAGAATGACAGAGATCTGTAATCTGGCGGTGAAAGAAGGCCGCATTCCAGTGGATTGGGAACTGAGTACCCTCGTCCCTCTATACAAGGGGAAAGGTGACCCTCTAGAGTGTGGCTTGTACCGAGCGATAAAGTTATTGGAGCATAGAATGAAGGTATTGGAAAGGGTGTTGGAGAGGAGGATAAGGAAGAAAGTGAAGATCGACAAAATGCAGTTTGGATTTATGCCAGGAAGAGGAACAACAGACACGCTTTTTATTGTGAGGCAGTTGCAGGAGAAGTACATGGAGAAGAGGAAGAAGTTGTTTCTTGGGTTTGTTGATCTGGAGAAAGCATTTGATAGGGTTCCATGCAAAGTATTGACATGGGCAATGAGGAAGTTAGGAGTGGAGGAATGGTTGATCAGAGTAGTGATGGCAATGTACAAAAGAGCGCGCACAGCTGTAAGGACGAAGGAGGGGAACAGTGGTGAGTTTGAGGTGAAGGTGGGAGTGCATCAGGGGTCGGTACTAAGTCCACCACTATTTGTAGCTGTGATGGAGGTGCTGGCTCAGAACGTAAAGGAGGGTTTACCGTGGGAGTTGTTGTATGCAGATGATCTGGTGTTGATTGCGGAAAGTATGGATGGACTGAAGGAAAAGATGAACAAGTGGAAGGAATCTATGGAGACAAAAGGTCTGAAGGTGAATATAGGAAAGACGAAGGTGATGGCAAGTGGTAAGGCATGTGGTGAGGTGGAAAGAACTGGGAAGTGGCCCTGTGCTGTGTGCAGGAAGGGTGTTGGAGTGAACTCCATTCAATGTACAATGTGCACTGAGTGGGTTCATCAAAAATGTAGTGGTCTGAGAGGGTCATCAACCAGTGTGGCAGCTACATTCAAATGTAAGGTGTGCACAGAGGGAGCTGCACATGGAGTAAATGTTGAGTTGGATCTTGGAGACGGCGTGAAGCTGGAAGGTGTGAAAACATTTTGCTACCTCGGAGACATGCTGAATGGAGAAGGTGGATCAGACTCGGCAACGGTTACTAGATTGAGATGTGCATGGAAGAAGTTTCGGGAACTGAGTGGCGTGCTGATGAGGAGGAGAGTGTCGCTGAAACTGAAGGGAAAGGTGTATGCTGCATGTGTGAGAAGTGTTATGATTTATGGGAGCGAGACATGGGTAATGAACGTAGAGCAGCAACGAAGGTTGGAAAGGGTGGAAATGCGAATGGTTCGATGGATGTGCAGAGTATCGTTGAGAGAGAGGAAGACAACTGATGAATTGCGAAAAATGATGGGAATAGAGCCTGTGGTCGATGCTGTGAAGAGGAACAGGTTGAGATGGTTTGGTCATGTATTGAGGAAGGATGAAAGTGACTGGTTGAGAAGTGATGGAAATGAATGTAGAAGGAAGTAGAGGACGGGTAAGACCGAGAAAGACTTGGCTAAAGATGGTGGAAGAAGAAATGCGGGCAAGGGGGTTAAACAAGGAGAGATGCAGAAAATAGGGCAAGTTGGAAACGATTGTCATGGGGACCGCAAGGCTAACCCCCGCTCTAGCAGGGAAAATGGCCTTAAAATGCATGTTGTTGTTGTTGTTGTTGTTGTAGTATACACCAGTCAGATTGTGTGGATAGTATATTGTTGTGGTTACGAGTCCCAAATAAACATTCTCATAGTTAAAGAAGTTATTTCATAGTTATATTGTTTAGTTCAACTGTCTGCATTGCGATTGTGTATTGAGAAACCCCAAATATTATTTTTAAGTCATTCCACATTCCTTTCTGTGGACTGTCTGCTGCATATTTTCCACACCCACGAATGCATTATCCCTGCAGACCCCTGTAACCACTTCATGAGCCCCTTTGATTAAAGATTGCGGAGGTTCCCAGTTTCAATGAGGACGCAAGTGCCAGAGTCAACAAGTGTAAGGTGCGCATTGGGGGCACCAGGGGAGGAATGGAGGGAGGGGAGTTGCCAGTGAGGGCAGGGAAAGCTTCCCCCACAATTCGGAATGGAGCAGGTAAGCTTGGTGATTATCTAAGCCTCCCAGGAGTGCCATGATTGAGTGTGAGCAGGTGGGCAGACCTGCAAATGGAGCCACACTGCCCAGACAGGCAATTGTATGGACGGAAATGATTTTTAAAAGGCTCTGCTCACTAAACGGTTGCATAGGCCCACCTATTAGGCATGAGCTTAGCAGAACTACAGCTCCCTATTTCTCAGTAGGATTGGACTGCAGCCAGCACTGGAAAGAGAATCAAATTCTCAATTTCATTGAACAGTCAAATCCAGAATTGTATGGCCTGAACAGGCAGAAACAATGCAACTGTTTAGCCAGCAATGCCTTTTGCTGACGTATCACAAGGAACTGTCTTCAAAAAGGTGACGTCAGCCTGGGAAAAAGAAGGACATCATTGAAGGGCAACAATGGGTGGAAGCACATAGTCAACAAGCATGATGCACGGGCATTAGTCCAGACTGCGAGACAAAACAGGAGAGCAATGGCAGACAAACTGGGTGCGTAGTTCAACATAGGTCGTGAGGATCCTGGATCGTCAAAATCGGTGAGTAGGGAACTACACAAGGTGGGATACAAGAGCTGGATTGTTATGTACAACCCGCTCATAACACTTGACAACGCCATTTTGCAGAACCAGTGGTGCAAGGAGCATAGGCAATTGACTGCCGAGCAGTGGAGGAATGCGATATTGTCTTGAGTCGTCCTTCTCCATGTTCTCAACAAATGGACGTGCGCATGTGTGGCGACAACTCGGAGAGCTCCACAGCCCCGAGTGCCTGATACCAACAGTAAAAGGTTCTTGTGGTTTCATAATGGTGTTTAGTACATTTTTCTGACATGACCTAGTAGGGTTTGCACAGCCATGGAAGACCAAATTTCCAGTTTTCCAGTTGTCCAGGCCAAAACGTTGTTTTGCAGGATCTTTAATGCAAATGGTTTATGTCATGTAACAAGTGACATTGGAATAAACCACAATAATAAGAATGAAACCCTGTTTGTTTGCTGTTATTCCATAGAATATTTCAGTAACTAGAAATACCCGCTCCCTTTGGGAGCAGCCTGGGGGTAGGGTGGGGGATAACGGGGGAGGTGGGACAAATTTATTTTGTGCCATGGCTAATAATCCCCCCTGTCTGCAGCAGGGATTAGTAAACTACTTGCACTGTGGCATGTGTGCAGGTGAAAATTTGTAAGTTGTCTCCCTCTCCACTCCGAGCGAGGAGGGTTTGTGCCCATGACCTGACCGTGGGTACTACCAACACATATACAAAATTGGGTGGAGAGTGGCCTCGTTTTTCCTGTGATGTTCAGACGTACACACATACATAGAGAGAATTGCCTTATTCAATTTTGTAGGACACTGCATATGTCTACCCACAGGCAAATATACGAGCTTAGCATGTTATGTTATACCACAGAACCATTCCAAGTTGTACGTTTTACTGCATAAATCACTAGCTTCTGACACATGGATCGGTTACATGGAGTAAACTGCAATTTTGTTTTTATTTTTACACATGATCGAGGCTTATAGAGGAGCTCAGACACAGAATAGACCAGGATACAATATAACAAAGGGAACGGCATGAAAAAGGGGAAATGCCAATAACAGGGCGGAGAAGGTACGGAGACGGAGATGGAGAAACAAGGGATGCAAGTAATGATGAGGGTTAGGGGAGAACACCAGTGGTGGTTTAACGGGTGTAGAAAAGATCATGGCTTTGGATGGGAAATGGCCCGAGATTGTGGTGAACAGCTGTCTCGAAGATCGGGGGAGAAGAATGAGAGATTGAAGAGAGGATGGGAGGTGGTTCCTCAAGTGGAAAAAGAGAGCAATAAATGAGTGTAGGTGAGCAGTGGTTCTGTATTTAGGCAGCTTCACTAGGAGGGGGTTGCTGGTGGATCACGTACGTTCTGCAGGTACTTGTGGGGGACAGAGCACGGAGAGAGCAGACGTGCGTTTTTCTGCGTCATTACATTACGTTTGCTCTAACCTATAATAAACGCGTAGGTCATGAATAGGGTGTCCACTCGTCCGGTTTTGTAAGAAAAAGCGCGACTACGCCCACAATAAACCACGATTACGTGAAGCACAGGGCCGCGAATGTAGCACATCAGAAAAACCTCGAATACGCCTGCGAAAAAATGTCAAATCACATGGATGTGCACATACAGCGGCTTTCGGTGTGACACCTGGAAGATGCTTTTATAAGTGTCATGTGTACAGCTGGTGGGAGATGGTTTTTTTGCACCCATGAAAACCACAAATGTAAAAGCAGGTTGCATTTTATTAACCACAAATATGTTGGGACCGTGAATGTCGAGGTCCGATTGTACATTTGAACCCCGGCATTCGTGTGATATGCATTCAATGTCGAATCCATGAATTCAAATGCAATGCAGATTTTTATTTTCACTACATGGTCTCGGCTCGTGGAAGAGCTATGACACAGAACAAACTACAACGGCACTCGGTAGAGAGCATACCTCCGACAGGTGAACAATTTACGTTTTGTATCCCATTGGTAGGGTCATACCTGCACTGTATTGACTCTCATCGGCTTGTTCTCATCACTTACCCGTCATCCACCAAGTTTCGTCATAATCCATCCACAAATTTTTGAAATATCATGCTTTTTTTTTCTCTCTCTCTATCTGGTCAATCGTGAAGAATCACTTTAAAAAATTCTCAGTTGCAGATTCGATTCGGATCTTCACCCAAATCTAATCATTTCGTCCTTGTCACGCACACACTCTCAAGCACACACTCTCAAGCACACACGAGAGAGAGAGAGAGAGAGAGAGAGAGATAGAGAGAGAGAGAGAGAGAGAGAGAGAGAGAGAGAGAGAGAGAGAGATAGAGAGAGAGAGAGAGAGAGAGAGAGAGAGAGAGAGAGAGAGAGAGAGACCGAGAGAGACCGAGAGAGACCGAGAGAGACCGAGAGAGAGACGAGACCGACCGAGAGAGACAGAGACAGAGACAGACAGAGAGAGAGAGAGAGAGAGAGAGAGAGAGAGAGAGAGAGAGAGAGAGAGAGAGAGAGAGAGAGAGAGAGAGAGAGAGAGAGAGAGAGAGAGAGAGAGAGAGAGAGAGAGGAGAGAGAGAGAGAGAGAGAGAGAGAGAGGAGAGAGAGAGAGAGAGAGAGAGACCGAGAAGAGACCGAGAGAGACCGAGAGAGACCGAGAGAGACAGAGACAGAGACAGACAGAGAGAGAGAGAGAGAGAGAGAGAGAGAGACCGAGAGAGACCGAGAGAAACCGAGAGACCGAGAGAGAGAGAGTGAGAGAGAGAGATGGTCAAACAGACAGACACAAGCAAACAGGGGTGAAAACATAACCTTTATCCACCTTTGGTGGCAGAGGTAATCAGGACACAACACATGATGACTTGACAAGGAAAATAAATCTTACTATAGAAGCATCTTGATCGGAGCAGCTGCTGTCTTCTTGTGATTTACTTTTCGGAACGGAACTAAATGGATTCCTGAATGGGCACAATAACAAATATTAACCAAGAGTATCCTTATAAAAAACAAACTGAATAAATCACTTTCTGTTTGAGGCTCAATGACAAATGCTATTAAGCTTTCTTAGAAAGAGTGAAAAACAACTGAAGCAAAATATCAAAAAGCCAAAATCATCATCCTACCCCCTGCTGCACTTCCTGTTGATCACATTGGAATCAAGTTTGTTTTCATTGGTAACTGTTTCAATGTCCACAGTGCTCTCATCATCCAGATAATCATCTTCCTCACTTGGCTGCATCTGTTTAGACAAACAAACAAAAACACATCAACTCCAAATAAATCATTGTGATCTCTGTCTTCTCACATCCACAATTAAAAACGGAAGAAAACTATTTAACCTCAAACGATATTTATATTTGACCCACAGTCCAAACAGTGACTTCCTAATGACAACATGGCCAACCAGCATTCTAATTAAAATATATCCATATAAATTCCTGCAGAATTCTTAAAGCCATAAGGATGGGTTCATTTGCTCATTGGGCATCATCAGTACAACATCATTGTGCCACTAGTCGTTAGTCATTGCATGAATGTCCTTTCAGACGGTAGGTCACAAAACAAAGCCATTCACGTCATCACAGGTTGCATATTAATACCACCCTTTAAGCACCTGCACACAGAGGCAAAAATGTTGAAAACCAAAGACCACTTGCACATGAGAGGTACGTACGCATTTCCTTGCAGCGACAAGTACCAACCCTAATCACCCGTGCCACATGCCCAACCACCCACAGACCCCTCGACGCATTAAGACTACACCACAAAGACACTACAAAGACATCCTTCAAAACGTCCCTCCACTGATCAATGACCACTACAAAAAACACGTCCATACCCACATCACCACAAACACAATCAACAACCAGGGCCCAAACGTTATCTTGGGCACTAAACCCCGACCAATCAACAACACGGAGAAATTACTCCCCACTTCTTATAGTGTTCACCTTTCAGGTCACCGCGGTGGACACCACAAACGGCTTTTACAGTACAAATAGACTTGACACCTGCAACCACTGCCAAGCCGCACCACACAAATTAAAACACATAATGAAACACTGCACTAGCTCCACAAAGGCAAGACCACATTTTAGATGTGAGGGATCTCAGGATCACGGGAGATCGATTGGCTATCTCCTTGCCATGGGTCTGTTCAAGCATAACCGATCAACAACAACGACAACCACCACGCGAGTGACATTCTATATAAAGAAAAGGAAGGCGAACGCAGTGCCTTGAGACCATGCGTGAATGCAAGAGAAATCCAGGGAAAAGGCAAATCCCTACGGGGCCTCAACGCCGACCGCGGGCCAATGGGAGAGCGCAGCCACCCATGATTGCGAGGTTATAAAAAAGCCACACAGGCCAGGGAAGCTAGGTCAGTACCAGGACCATGGGAAGGTTTCTTTTTTGAGCGATTGAAGGTTACCAGACCACAACACGATGTGACCGCGAACCTGGGGGAGGAGGGATTTTGGCGCTATCCTCGCCAAGTGGTAGTTAGGTGCAACAGCGGGGGCCGGGGTTGCACTTGTCGACATCAGAAATCTGTGTACATCTCTCAAGCAATGTTACCGTACCTCCCTCGGTTGCCTGTGCCACTGAGCCTGATACTGCAACAACATCTGTTTCGCAATTTTGCTGTGATGACTGGCACGTCATGACAAAACATTCAGGGGTTTACCCTACTCTGGAAGAGCTTGCCAAAGCACAAGAAATTGGTGACAACTGCCGAGCGAGTCCTGAAGTTGTGTCTGACTGCATTGAAGATTCAATGAAACCAAGTTCACCAGAACCAATGAGCGAAACAGGTGTTTTGGAGAATTCCCAAGTAATCAAGGAAGATCAGCAGACAATGAAAGGAAAAAAAGAAATACCAAACCAAACGGACGTTAACTCGACACCGGGAGATGGAATTCCACTGGATGTGAAGTAGGATTTAAAAGGCATTGAGAGCACTCATCAGGCAGCGCCAGGGCAGTGTATGCTGAGAGGGGTGATGCAGCTTTGACATGTGGCAATGGGCTGATTGCTCAAGGGGGATACAGAGATGAAACTGGTATTGCTCTGCAAGGACAACTCCACAAGTACCCTCCTTTCACAAGTGATATCCTATCTGCCCACACAGTTGCAATGGGATGGTGGTTATTGGCAGTTATGCGTTGGGTATGGCGAGCCCAGCAGTGCTTCGGGGTTGCTTGGTGAACGTACTGAGCTGTTTCGTTGAAGACGTCAACTGGGGCCTTATGGTCACCTTCCTTCTGTTCGGTGGCACGCTGTATGCAGAGTTGGCTGCACCAGCACATGTCGACTCACTCACTTCATGCAGGTCTGACTGCATGGAAAACGAGCTTCATCGTTGCATCGTTGCTCACGGTGGGCACTTTCCTTGGACATCTGTTGCTGGAGAGCTGTTCTCGCTGCAGGTAGTGCTTTGGGGCAAGGCCAAGGTGGCAGTGCTTCGCATGGTTTTTGAGTGGCTTGAGTTGGACATAAGACAGCTGCTCGGCTTGTTTCGCGAGCGGCATGGGTGGCGGTGGGGCTGGCAGGGCACCTCCCCTGTTCATTTTTCAAGATGGGCACTGTACTGCTGCTGCTGAAACCATTTTTGTTATGGGATGAGATTTATATTTTGTATTATCTGCTTGTTTTTAGGATTGTGATTAGAACCTTTAAAATAGGCGCAGTACTGCATAAATGTACTTTGTGAAACCCATCATACTAAAATACGCCATTTCTGTCTGTCTGTCTGTCTGATTAATTTTTGACGCCAATACATTCTGTCGTTGCTTATCCAATCTCAACCAAACTTGACAGGATGACGAAGGGTTACACAATGAAGGTTGTATGGATTCATTTGCCCCCCTCCCCAAGGGGATTTTCTCCCCCGAGCGAGTTTGCCCACCATTGCCGTCAATGGGGTTGCACGTTGAGGTGTATATAAATGTTAAATTAGCTTTATCGTGGCACATTTCCAAAGAAGATTTATCCTGGCGTTTTTCCAAAGACGCTTTTAATAGCAAAATTAATGATAATTGCATATAGTTAATGTTATTGAACCACCTTTAGAGGCCATTTTCCCCTGCAGAGCAGGGGTTGGCCTTTTTCGGGCACTGTGGTCCCCTTTTTTTTTTGAAGCAATGTTTTACGGCCGGATGCCCTTTCTGCCGCCAACCTTGTTGGTCGCCTCTTGCGACACAGGGAACTACCAGTGAACTGGTACTCAATTTGCCCACCTCGGAAGGATGACAGGCTGATAATGTTATTACAAAACAATATTAATACTAATAATGTCCCACTTCCCCAAGGCGTTTTTCCTGCAGTGATAACGTGTATAAATAGCTTATAGTTATAATGGCGTTTCCGTGGGAGCAACGGCTTATACAGGAAGTAAAAATATTATACACTACAAACACTTATGCTTAGCTTTTTAAACAGTTGCTAATGCTCTTTATAACGCTCAATGAAGACATTTGGAGGAATCCCAACATCAGTGAAGTAAGGTTTAATTACAGAACTGAGCGAAGATCTACTGCACTCCATATAACCCACAAATTTTGGGTTAATAACATGGCCCTTTCTGCCGCTACCGTGGCATTTTTCGTAGCGACCTTTTGAAACTCGCTCCTGCTGTTTCATACGAAACAAAGGGAGAAGCTCGGGTTGTGCTCCTTTACCAAGCAGCGAGCTAGCGCCTGCCAATCCAGCCGTTCCTTAACGGTTTTGAATGGAGAGCTTGCTCAAATGCTTAAACCACTTGGCGATCTCTTCACAAGAAACTTGGTAAATGAACACACACCCAATGTTCTTGAGACCCGCCCATAGATCGACTGTAATCTATATACCCCAAAGAGGAATGACCCTTCCTGCCCCTCCCAGAGTCTGCGGGTGTACTAGTCCATGAAAATGATCATCATGGGCTCGATGGTCTTACAAAGATCAATATCAATGATGATAGTGATGACAAAGCTACAGCGGCTTCAGAACATATTCACACCAATTGACTTTTTCCCACATTTTGTTGTTTACAGCCTGAATTCAAAATGGTTTAAATTGAGTTTTTTTTTTTCACTGATCTACAAATAATATCCCATAATATCACAGTGGAATTTTATATTTTTAGAAATTTTTACAAAATAATGAAAAGTGAAATACAGAAATATCTAATATAAATAAGTATTCAACCCCCCGTCAATACTTCGTAGAAGCACCTTTGGCAGCGATTACAGCTTCGATTCTTCTTGGGCATGTCTGTATCAGCTTTGCACATCTGGATTTGGGTAGTTTTTTCAATGATTCCTTACAGATTTGCTCAGGTTCTGTCAATTTGGATGGGGAGCGTCGGTGAACAGAAATCTTCAAGTCTTTCCACAGATTCTCAAAGGGATTCAAGTCTGGGCTTTGGCTGGGCCACTCAAGGACTTTCACGTTCTTGTTCTGAAGTCATTCAAGTGTTGCTTTGGCTGTATGCTTGGGGTCATTGTCCTGTTGGAATGTAAATCTTCACCGCAGACTAAGGTCTTTTGCACTCTGAAGGAGATTCTCCTCAAGGATTTGCCTACATTTGGCTCCATTCATCGTTCCCTCTATGCTTACAAGTCTCCCCGTCCCTGCCATTGAAAAGCATCCCCATAGCATGATGCTGCCACCACAATGCTTCATGGTAGGGATGGTGTTAGATGGGTGATGAGCTGTGCTCGGTTTCCACCAGACATAGTGCTTTCCATTTAGGCCAAAGAGTTCAATTTTCGTCTCAATCAGACCACAGAATCTTTTGCCTCATGCTCTCAGTCTTTCAGGTGCCTTTTTTGCAAACTCCAGGTGTGCCTTTTTCTCAGGAGTGGCTTCCGTCCACCCACTCTCCTATAAAGGCTAGATTTGTGAAGTGCTGCAGAGACACTTGTCCTTCCGGCTAGTTCCCCCATCTCAGCCAAGGGACTCTGTAGTTCTGTCAGAGTGGTTGTCGGGGTAAAAATGAATAATTGTCATCTCTGGACCAATCAGAGAGAGCCTTGGCCGAAAAGCATGCTGGGTAAATGCATAATGTGATATAGTCGAGCTGGGCCAAGGGAAATAGCTTGTATAGATTTGGCTGTGAGTCATTTCACAGTTGAAAGGCAGAACGGCTTCGCCGTGCTGAGCTGGCAAAAACACGTTTTATCTGTGGTTTGACCTTGTGCAAATGTGGAGCCAAGGGCTCTTACATCAGCTCTTCTAATCTTATCTTATGTTTCACTTTGCTTTTGCTTTCCTTTCCCGTAGACAATTTGAGTATAAATTAAAATGTTGTCTTGAATAGAATTTAGAGATCTGCTTGCCTGAGGACAAACTCTTTTCTCTGTACGTACGAATAAATAATACTTTTGTCTATCAAGTGTTATCCGTCATATTTTGATGAAGGTAGAGAGACTCCAACATGGTCATTGGGTTCTTGGTCACCTCCCTGACCAAAGTCCTTCTTGCCCGGTTGCTCAGTTTGGTCGGATGGCCAGCTCGAGGAAGAGTCTCTGTAGTTCCATATTCTTTCAATTTCCTAATGATGGAGCTCACTGTGATCTTGGGAACTTTCAACACTCAAAATTGTTTTGTACCCTTCCCCAGATCTATCCCTCCTCACAATTCTATCTCGGAGATCTACGGACAGTTCCTTGGACTTCATGGGAGAGTTTCTGTTCTGACATTCACTATCAAATGTGGGACCTTATATAGAAAGGTGTGTTTCTTTCTAGAAAGGTGTGTTTCTTTCTAAATCATGTCCAATCAATTGAATTTGCCACAGGTAGACTCCAGTCAAGTTGTAGAGACACCTCAAGGATGATCAAAGGAAATTTGGAGTGTCAGAGCAAAGGGGTTGAATACTTATTGACTCAAGACATTTCACCTTTTCATTTTTAATTATTTTATAAAGATTTCTAGAAAAAAAATTCCACTTTGACATTATGGGGTATAATGTGTAGATCAGTGACCAAAAAATCTCAATTCAATGCATTTTCAATTCAGGTTGCAAAAACAAATCGTGATCTGGATACTATACTTTTTAGGTTTCTTCACCATTGAGAGATGGGGACAAAACCAACATATAGCACGATATGTCAAAAAGTTCTGAACAGATTTGGACAAAACTTGGTTTGTGAGGTTGGGTGTGTGACAAGGACGAATCGATTCGATTTTGGTGAAGATCTGAATATGGATCCGGATATGAGATTTTTAAATTTCTTAAGTGATTCTTCACTATTGAGTGATGGGGCCAAAAACTATATATAGCACGATATTGCAAAAAGTTATGGACGTATTATAACAAAACTAGGTGGGTGATTTGGGTAGATGACAATAACAAGCCAATTTTTGGTTAAGGTCGGGATGCAGGTCCGGCCTATCAGTGGGATACAAAACATACACTGTTCAGCCTGGCGGAGGTATGCTCTCTATCGAGTGCAGTTCTAGTTTCCATGTGTATTTGAATCGAACTGTCATCCAAAAAAAGGGTAATATAGATAAAAAGTGAAATATAATACGTGAATTGAGGATGTTAGGAACTCATCGCAGTAGTGTAATAATGTTGCTTCTGGGACACCTCCGTTTAACATGGGAAATCCCTATCTAATGTCATTTACCCCCTTGTCTTTTTCAAAAATCATAAACACCTCTATTTCTCCCACCCTCATCTTTATGAACCTTTTGTCTGTAGTACCTATCCTTAATGTTGTTCATTAGACCACTCAAACACTACAAATATTTGTTTTCTCTTATAGACCTATCATCCTTCTTCTACATATCATCTGGCAGATTAATCTTTGACCCACTCAAACATTGACCCATTCACTTCCATATTAATTCTTTCCCTCCCTCATTGCCCCTAAAGACCTCTATTTCTCTCACCCTGTTCTTTACGAACCTTCTAACCTTTTGACATGTTATCCTTATTCATTAGACCACTTAAACACCTGTGATCCTTCTGACCTTATGAACCTTTTAACCTTTTACTCTTAATATCATCTGGTGAATATAACCCACTCAAACAACGACCCTACAAATATTTGTTTATGTGTGGGAAATAATTTAATTCTCCTACAACTCTCCTCACCGTCTAATACATTAACAAAAAATATGTTTGAGTTTGGTTCTTTATTAAGATATTTTAACTGAGCTAAGATAAAATGGTAAACCTCCCTCAATGTTCTTATTTGAGCGCCTCCAGTGCCACATACCATTTTTAAATTAAAGTATATATTTTCCTGACAACCATCAAAGTTTTCCGTCCACTCAAAAATATTTCCATCTTTTTTACCCAATTCACCGGTATTTAAATTAATTCTCTTATTTGTTTTGTGAACTTTTTTACCAGTTGCCTTTTCAATTATACCTATTTGATATTTTTCACATTCATTATGTTTTCCATTTATATACCAAGGTTGATTACACCTCCACTCTTTAGTCTGGTTGATACTTGGTTCTATCATTTATATAATAGTAAAAAAGGTGGCGGTAGCCCGTTAAAATCCCCAACCCCCCCCCCCCTTTTTAACTTATCACTTATATATATCTTATCACTTATATATATCTTATCACTTATGTATATCTTATCACTTATGTATATCTTATCACTTATATATATCTTATCACTTATATATATCTTATCACTTATATACTTATATAACCATAAGGGAGACTATCAATTCCATTTTCTAAAATAAACCTCTTATCATCAAAAGCCCCCAATGCTTTCTTATTTATCTCTTCTGAATATAATTGATGTTTATAACTTCTTATTCCATTAATCTTTCTAAACTCTTCTTTCTTTGTTGTTAAACAGTTATAATAATCCTTAAAGTTTATTGTTTCTTTAATAACATTTTTCTTTACACCTTTTAACTTCTTGTCAGTCTTTTCAACGTTATTCACAATGTATTTATAAGCATAAGCCTTTGACCTCAATCCCACAAATTCACTCATAACATTTCCTCCTAATTCATCCTTGAACTTTCCAATCACCTTTTTATTTTTAGAAGAGAACAACTCACTCTCTGGACTGTAATTACTCGTGTCATAGATATTAATGTCTCTTTTCATGTCTGAATAAACATCGTTGGTATTAATTTTCAAAATAAAACTATCTGTATCCATATAAAGTAGATTAACATCATTTTGATATTTCTTCCTCAAGTTATTATAAAAGTAATCATACATTAATGACTTTGATAAATCAAGAATTGTTGTTCCAATATAAATAGGTTTGTTCATTTCAATACTCTCTTTAATCAAATGGATCGCACAAAAGTTCTCAGTAAAGACCTCAGCTCGAGTAAAACTCGGTCTATTAATTAATTTTGATGCTTGTTCCCAAGATGTTGATAGTCTGATATTTTGTCTTTTCCTCACATTCTCCATAGTCTTACCAAAGACCGCATTATTCATCAATTTATAAAAGTCTTTCTCAAAATCTGTTTTTGACTCTGTTCTTCTTTGTGTATTAAAATCAATGTACCCCTTTAACCAATGACTTTGATTGAACTTTAGAACCCTATGGATCTTCTCTACTCTTAGACCTTTTGATAAATATTGTCGCAAATTTCTTTGGTGTAGAACATAATTTTTCTTGTTATATAATGTAGTAAGTAATTTTTCTGTTGATTCACCTATATCAAACGATCGTTGATAATCACTCAACCATTCTTTCTTTGGACTTTCTTTCTCACAAGCAAATGGGAGATCTTTGTGTAGGTTATGGAGTTCCTCTGGATATTTTAAATCAATTTCAAAATAATAACCAACTTTTTCTTCATCCAATTCTTTTTGTGTAGAGATACATACATCTTGTAAAACGTTTTTGTAGTCTTTTTCCTTTACCCATCTAAGTTTTCCATAAGGAAGAGCCTGAGACATTGCCCAGCCATACAGGTTGTTCGCGTCATAGTACATCAAGTAAGAACTCTCTTTCGTTGGATCATAATTTGGAAGATATTTGTTATTTGCTTTTGCGTATCTACTCGAGCAGACTTGTGAAATTCCACCTCTTTTTGCCTTTTCAATCATCAAAAGCATATCAACATCGGTTATCAAATCCAAATCTTGTTTTGTCATTTTCAACATCGCACTCCAGGCCAATCCAGGTGCTGTGTAGTAGTGAGCAGGATCCAATCCATATCCAGTGCGACAAACAGATCTAAAGGCTTCAAATACATCGGCCAATAAAAGCACATCAGTTTTGAGATACAAATCGTGATACTCGCCAAGATTCTTGATGTTATATTTTTCCCAAACATTTTGTGCGTGTACATAATCTTTATCAGATATATGACTATTATTTAATTTGTTATAGAAATTTTCTTTTGAAGGAAGTTGTGTTTCATTGAATCTCTCAAATGAGTCCATATAGTCATAGGGGTAAATTCCCTTTTGTGTTAGAAAATCTTTATCTAAAAAATACTCTGAAAGACATGGAAACTCTTTTAGATTTTGAACCAAGTTAACCAATGGACTTGCCATGAATTTAAATGTATCAAGAAATCTGATATGAGTAATAGGAGATGTGTGAATTGTTTTTGTGAATGAAATGTATTTCTGATCCGTGTTTGGAATTGCTGAGATACTTCCAGAAGTCTTTGAGAGTTCCTTGATAAATAGATGTGTATCATAATGAGCGTTGTTATGAAGAAAGACAGGAATGAAAGAGGGGAGTTGATAATTAATATTACAACTTTGATGAGCCGGACCTCTATATTTACCAGTGAGATGACAATGGTCTCTAACCTTTAGACCTTTACCAATTTTCTCCTCACAAATATGACAGACATTGTTTTTTATAAATTCCCTTTTTTCTTTACTTGTTAAGGACATTGGTTTATTGGTTTCTCTCATTATCTTGGTTAATCGAACACAGTCTTTTTCTAGTCGTTTCACAAACTCCTCTGGGGTATTTGAGCCTCTATACATCTCTAACTTGTTATATTTATCACCAACGGATGATTTGATATAATAACAAAAACCACAAGGAGTATGTTTTTGATATTTATTTGTGTATGATTCTTTTGGATCTTGAGAAGCAGTATCAATTTTTTCTAAAATACTTTCAAAATCAGCATATATAACAAATGGATGTTTGATCTTTTTATTTTCATCTTTGAATGTGATCTTTGAGCCTTCTTTAGGCATATTGATTACCGTTGATTTATGTTCGCCACAATAATTTGAATGTTTATCTAATCTTTCTTGTGAATTGAAGAAGTTAAGACAACGCAAACAAATATATATTTTATTTGTTCTCTTACAGACTTGTGGTTTTATTAATTTAGCAATATCTTTGATGTATGTATAATGTGAATTTTCGTCTGAATTAAAATATAGAAGATTAATATGAGTTTGTTTACAATTGTCAGAAAGCTTTAAAACCTGAATGTTGTTTGTTTCTGTTAGACCATAAACATTAACTGATAAATTATTCATCTTTTCAAATTTAGGAATATCATTTAAAGTCATCGGAAACTTTAGATCTTTCGTATTTAATGTATTCTCATATTTTTTATAATGAGATACTCTTTCATCATGAAAATGTGGAGGATGTAAGTGTGCTAAAATAGACCAGAGAAAACATTTATTGTCTTTATTTTTGATATTGATAACTGCTTTTCTATTTTTGATAACACTGGGTAAATCAATGTAAGAAGAAGCTTTTAGAGGATCTGATTTAAGAATATGAATGTCTATGTAAATAATTTTTCCTATATTGAATCCACTTCCTACGATTGAATTATCCACATCTTGCTCTTGTTTAATAAGTTCATCATAGACTCCTGATGTTTTAAAATCTTGATATGAAGATATAAAGTGTGGCTCAGTTCTCATGTATGGTGCATCTATAACTCCTTCATCCTTTGTCATTTCTAATTTTACTCCCATATAAAATTTAAGTGGTTTCATTTCCTTTAGTGTTTTTTCAATCAACGTTTGAACAGCAGGTTTAACTATTTCTACAGCATCAACTATAGACTCTGGTTCAGGAGGTTTGAAGTTAAAGACTCTTATTTTAATATGTCCTTTGAATGCTCCATCAGAGTTTTTAGTTGTGATAAAATTTGATAAATGTAGATTTGTTTTAAGATGTATTTTGAAGCCTTTCTTGAGGATATTTTTATTACATGTAGAACAGTGTTTTGTTTCAGGTGGAAGAGGGGAAAGTTTGTTTAAAATGTTGTATGTATGTTTTGCGGTGAGAATATGTTGTTTATAATATTTTACTTCCTTCTCGCAAGTATCACAATAAACCATATTTATAGCGTGAGAAAACGTGGTGTTTTATATATATCACTGTGCTTAAAATAAAACACTTTTGAGCTTTACAGCTCCGTTTTATATATATCACTGTGCTTAAACTAAAACACTTTTTCACTCAGAATCATCTAAGTCATAACTATCACATGAATACTCAGAATCATACTCAGAGTCATCAATAAAGCTACTCTCATAACTATCATTTGAGCACAAACTATTAGTATCATAACTATCATCTGTGTTCAATGAAATACTATCATCACCATCATCCAAGTTCAATGAAATACTATCATCACTATCGTCCGAGTTCAATGAAATAGTAAAATCTTCACTGCTGTATTGACTCATATTTAATTAGCAAGAAAAATATTCCCATCAATATCTATATACTTTCTTTCATTAACAGATTCAATCTCTACAATTTTTATATCAAAAGTTATCTTTAAATAATCTCTAACTATCATAGAACGAAATGACATTTCACCAGAAATATTAACATCATTCATTTTACTTAGATCTACACCCTTTGGATTATTAAAGAAAATACAAATGTCTCCTCTAGAATTATTAATGGTCTTATCATTCTTTTTCAAAGTATCGTGGTCAATCACTTTTTCAAGCTTTGAATAAATTGCCAGGAGTAGAGGAGAAACTTTTGTTAGATTTACTTTAATGGATGTCTTTCCAGGTATAGTTAGAGCTCTTCCTTTAAATGAAATAGAGGGGCTCATGTTATTTTCCATAACTGGTTTTACCCAAAAATTTCCATATTTATCTTTGTTCAATTTAACATCTTTGACATATTTTTCTATATCTTCCACCGAAGTAGAGATTGATTGAAATTTGTCTTTTGTGCTTTGAAACATTGTATTTATTAATGAATAAACTTGCGTTTAGTTTAAGTAAAAATTTACCACATAAATATGATAAGTTCTGAAGGATATTTAGAATTTCCAGACTCTCCATATGATAAATTAGAGAATTGTCCGGCTTGTGATAGAGTGGGGCTTAATGATGAGGATTCATATAAACAATGTTTATTCTGTGATTATATTCTAATTAATGATAATAAGAAATATAAAAAAACATATAACTCTTTTAAATTAGAACCAAAAATGAATTACTTTACAAGATTAATAAGAGAGATGAATGTTAAGCATTATGGTGATAATACACCATTTCTTACAAGGAAAGAGACTCTTTGTATTGAGGAAATGTATAAGGGTTTAATGATATTTATTATTCAAAATAATTTTAATGGAAATGTTAATACAAGATACTACATAAATAAAATAATGAATTATTTTGAAATTAAACCAGAACTCAGGATAAAATATAGAGTTTCTAAAATAGCTCAAAAAAAGTTGGATGACTTGTTTTCCAAATATATAAATGAATGATTTTTTACCCGTTTGGGAAAATAAGATAAAATTTAATAACCATAAAAACATTCCAAATTCATTGAGATGTCTAATAGTTGGTTCAAGCGGATGTGGGAAAACCTGTTTACTTTTAAAGATGCTCCTTGGTCCTAATTTTTTAGATTATGATAATTTAATAATTTTTACAAAGTCAAGTTTTCAACCCGAGTATCAACTACTCTCACAGGGTTTTAATGCAGGTCTTAAAAAGGAAGACATTATCGGTTTATTTAAACTTCAAAACAAACTGAATGATTATAATATTGAAGATATAATACAATTATTTTGTGATACACAGAAATCAAAATCGAAACCCATAACTTGTATTCTCAGTGATAATACGGATGATATACCTTCACCTCAAGATTTAGATAAATCAAAAAAGAACCTCGTCATCTTTGATGATTGTGTTAATGAGAGAAACCAAACAGTAATGGATAGCTACTATACAAGAGGGAGACATTCTTCTTGTAATTGTATATATCTTAGTCAATCATATTTTCAACTCCCTCGACGCTCAATAAGAAACAATGCCAATACTTTTATTTTATTTAAGTTAAATTCAATAGATGTAAATAATTTTTGGAGAGATAATTGCTCTACGTTATGTAGTAAAAAAGAATTTGAAAATTATATGAAACACACGATTGGAAAATATCAATATATTGTTGTGAAACAAGATGAGATACTAAATGATATTTTTCAATAAATAAATACAGAAAATGAATACTGAAGAAAGAGAAAGAAAGTTTAAGGAACATCAACAATTAGTTTCAAAAGTTGTTAAACAACAGGAAGAGATAAAGAAGAAACGGAGACAGAAACTAACTGGTGAAGAAGCCTTTGAAAGAAAACAAGAGAAATTCTTTAAACCACTTTTGAAAACTCAACACTCACCTACAGTACCCACGGTAGAATTTACTCCGAAAAAACTTCAAATGCTCAAAGATTTTAGTCAGATAACAAAACAAGAACTTGGTGAATTAGAATATGATGACGAGGGATTATTTCGGAAACTTGAGGAGGTAAATCAACCCCCTAATTATGTTGTGGAAGCTCTTCAAAACAATGAATATTCGGCGGGTTCAAAAACCAGAGCAGGTCTCATTCCAACAGAAGAACCAGCAGTGTTTCATCTTGTGGAAGAAAAGGTATTGATATTTAATGATGAATTGATGTTCTTGAGTTCTACTCAACCAAATGTTAAATTAACTCCAAGATTAATGTTTCTTCTAACAAACCCCGGATTCAGCGGTTCAAAATATTTTGAGGAACCACTTGATATGGAAAGAGAGGAAGATAGGGTATATATTGAGTTGCTAAATGCACTTGATTATGGAGTTTCTGTTGCTGGTAAAAGTAAGAAGAATGAGAAGGAGAAACATATTATTGATGCTTTAAGTAAGCTTGGTTCGGGTGTTAGTTTTCTTCCAAATGACCCATCACAATTAGTTAATAGGCTATTATTGTTGTTAGGTAGTAAGAAGGCTGGAAACAACAATTGTTTTAATGAATCCTCAGCCATTTTAGATCAGTTGATGAACATGAAAATAATTAATAAATGTCAATACAAAGATATTTTATTAGATATTAAATAAGATGAGAAGCACAATTCTTAGTTTTAATTTCACAACGAGCGATTACACAGCTTCATTCCCTTACCCACTACAACTTGACCCCCTTACCTCATATGAGGCATCTTTGTTGTCAATGGAAACTTACAATACCCTTTTTAATATCACAGAGAAAAACAACAAGTTTAGTTATAATCCAGGAAGTGGATATAAAACTATAACCGTTTCACCTGGAGCTTACGAGATTTCTCAAATATCTTCAGAAGTCTCTCGCCTTATGAAAGAAAAAGGTGATGAACCAAAAAATATTGTAATAGATATTCAAAAACACACTTCAAAATCAACTATTAAACTTAAAAATAATTATAAAGTTGATTTCACGATTGAAAATTCGTTTAGAGAGCTATTGGGTTTCTCTTCAAAAAAGATTGAAAATAACGGGACGTTTTACAGTGATAATGTTATCCAAATATCCTCCGGTATAAATTCAGTATTAATTCATTGTGATTTGATTGATGGTGCTTATAACGATGGAATAAGAACAAATACAATATTTTCATTCAGTGCATACTCAACCCCGATTGGTTATAAATTTAATATGGAACCAAAAAATCTTGTCTATTTACCTGTGTCAGGAAAAACCATATACAGAGTAAATTTTAGGATAACCGACCAAGATAATCGTATGATATCCTTTAATGATGAAATTATATCCATCAGAATTCACCTACGTGAAGTTTTTCAATAAATAAATAATGGTTATTGTGAGAAAACACGAGTTGGGAAAATATAAAATAATTACAGGGGAGGGCATGTTCCTTTCACCAGACTATACAAGGTATGTGGGTAGAGGATACTATAAACCTAAGAGACAACGAGGTGTAGGTCATCAATTTCGAAATAAAGGAGATGGGATAATTGATACTCTAATGGGTATTGGTTCAACCATCCTTAAACATAAAGACCTAATTGGTTCAACTGCTTCTGCCGTGGGCTCCGTTGCGGGTGCTATAAAGAGTATAAAAGATGCTCAAAAGGAGTCTCATAAATTACAAGCAATCAAAGAAATAAAAAAAGGTAAAACTCAACTATCTTCACAAGAACGACAAAAAATCATTAAAATACTTGGGTCAGGGTTTCAACAATTTTAATGCTATATAAATACAAGTATGGAAGCGATTGATAGTATCTATGATTTGGATGATACGATTATCATTTCAAACTCCACTAAAAAGGAAGACTATTTTAAGGTAAATGCTATAACAGGAACAGACTGGAATTCAAACGGAACAAAAAGTTTTGAAATAAATAATCAACAAACTTACTTGAATATAGCTGATAGTTTCTTGCTGTGTAAATTTAAATTCACTAAGGCTGCGAATAATACTAATGCTACACTCGTAAATGATTTCTTCTGGAAAATGTTTGACAGTGTCCGCCTGTATATTGGAACACAAGAGGTTGAAGCGGTTGATTATGTCTCTGCTACATCTGAAATGATGAAATTTACACTATATTCGTTTAGTGATAGAATGGGTAAGGGAGCTGTTGAGGGTTTTATTCCTGATATGTCAACGGGTACAAACGCAGACCCTGGTTATAGTCAAAGGAAGTCAATGTATAATGATGACGCAAAAGCTGAGAATAGTTTTACCGTAGCAGTACCTCTGAAAGGTATATTTGGATTTTGTGATTATGATAAAGTTTTGTATGGGCTTAAAATTAGATTTCAACTACAAAGGAATGATAATGTAAATAGATTGCTTTTTGGGGATGAAAATGCTTTTGGAGAAAATAATAAATTTGTTATTAATGATTTGTGTTGGTATATCAGTGAATATACTCCTAATCTTAAAACGGAAGAGATGTTAAATAGAAGACTTAACTCAAAGAAACCGCTAAATGTATCATACCTTAAAAGAAGATGTCAACACGTTAAACTGGAACACACTACCTACACTTGGAATTTAGGTGTTCTTCAAGGAAAGCCACGATACCTCTGGCTCATTTTTAAAAAACCAGATGGAGAGGACGGTACTAATAAGAATAATGCCCTGAGTGATAATGCAAAGGTGAAACAACTTCGGGTTTCTCTTGATGGCACATTTTATCCGCGAGATAGATTGGAAATTGATTGGGAAAAAAATGATTATGCGGAAGCCTACAAGTCCTACCAAAAGGTGTGTGAAAGTAATGGTAATAATGATCCTATTTTGGATATGGTTGCGTTTCAAAAACTTTATACAATCTACGCAATTGACCTGAGTTCTCAAAAGGAAACTATAAAGTCTAATCGAGTGGATACTTCTCTATACATTGAAAGAGGGGAGAGTGAAGAGGTTAATGCATATTGTTTGCTTTTGGAGGAAACAGAATTACAGATTAATACAGATAATGGTGTTATGATTAATATCACATAGGTTTTTTCTCATAAATAAATGGTTGGGGTATATGTTAATCAAATCAATCTTAATAAATTAACATCTTGTATTCAAAATCAAAAGCCTTGTATTATTAATGTTAATACAATTCAAAGAAAAGGAGCTGTAAGAATTGATGTTTTACTCACACACACACAAGTAAAAACACTAAATGATGTTGGATCACTTAAAATTAAAATGACGAAACCTATGTTAAAGAAATATTCAATAGACGAGTCAAGAGGAGGATTTCTCCCGTTTCTAATTCCTTTATTTGCTGGTTTAAGTGCGGCGGGAGCATTGACTGGTGGTATTTCAGCAGCGGTAAAAACTGCTAACGAAAGGAAGGCACAACTAAAAGCTCAAAAAGAATTGGAAAGACATAACAAGGAGTTGGAGAAACAAATTAGTGGAAGTGGTGTAATTGTAGATTTTGCTCAAAAACTTGAAAGTCTACCTGATAAAGCTAGATTGTTGGTTGGAGATATGCTTTCCTCTATCGCTCAAGCGGGTGTTAAACTAACTAAACGGGGTAATGGATTGTATCTTTCTCATAAATAAATGGATAAATGGTTTAAACAATTTGGAAAGAATACAACGTCAAATATAGAACTAGCTAAGTATTGTAAAACACTAAAAATTGATAATGTGGTTATTTGTATGAGAGATGAATTAACACATATAAATAAGAATACAAAGAATATTATTATGAATTTAGACACACAGAATGGTTCTCATTGGGTTTGTATTCATAATAGTCAGGATAAATATTATTTTGATAGTTATGGTATGCCACCACCTGTTGAAGTAATACAATTCTTACAGAATGGTGTTTATCAAACATTCCAAGTTCAAGAAATTAATTCTAAATGTTGTGGCCAATTATGTTTATATGTATTATTTCAACTCAACAATAATGAAAATTTTTATGATATCATTTTTTATCTAATATAAATGACCTATGTTGGAAAAGATGGTTCTATCTTTGGAAAATCCTCTCAGGATATTGATTTATCAAATTATTATACAAAGGCACAGGCTGAACGACAAAAATATAGTGTAAGTAAAAATATTAATATGAAGAATACTTATAAATTAATCAATTATCCAAACCCTACAGATGCGAATGACTTGATTAGATTCAGTGATTTATCACAATATATATCTTTAAAGAAAACAGCACGTTTTGTGAAACAAGTAAAATTTACAACCACAACACCTGGTTATACTGACCATACACCTTTCCTCATTGAATTTAACTACCTGCTTACAATTAAATTTTATAAAGAAGGACATTTAGTTAATATGCGAATTAATAAATGGGGGTATGATATGCCTGATTTAGGGTATAATTGGTCTTTTTCAATAAACATAGAAGACCTACATGATTTAAATCAGTCTCGTAAAGAAGAATATTATCCACTTGGTGAAGATAAGGATTTATGTGGAAGTACAATTAGTAAACAACAAATACGTGATTTTAAGAAAATAAAAATATATGATAGTATAGCGATGGTTCGCATGACAAAGAAGGAAGGTAATGAGATAAGGATAGAAAGCCGAGGAATACAAACCGATTTGGTAGTGGGAAGATGGGGTGGTATTACCTGTCATAATATTAATCTCACATATATTTCTGATACATAAATGGCAGGAAGAAGACTACAAGAGAATTATAATTTTTGTATTCAAGGATACCTACAAGAAAAGGGTGCTCGGTATTACATACCTTATGATTTGGAGCATATACATGGGAATTTTGTCATAAAAAACTGGCCTTATACTGATATTGTTAAACCCACAAATAGAGACTTGTTTAAAATATTAAATAAAAATGAACTTCTCAAAGTTATGAAATATAAAACTCTTTTAGAAATCGTCAACAAATCTTATTGGTATCCTATTATGAGAAAAATAATTATAGATACAAGAATATCTCAAAATCCAGATGAGTATATGTATAATATTCTTTGGGGTTCAAACTCAAGGGTAGCAAGGGATGAGGAAGGAGTTGAAGAAGAGAAGGAGGAAAGAGAGAAAAAGGAGAAGGAGGAAAGGGAGAGGGAGGAGAAGGAGGAGAGGGAGAAAAAGGAGGAGAAGGAGGAGAGGGAGAAAAAGGAGAAGGAGGAAAGGGAGAAAAGGGAGAAGGAGGAAAGGGAGAAAAGGGAGAAAAAGGAGAAGGAGGAGAGGGAGAAAATGGAGGAGGAGGAGAGGGAGCAAAGAGAGAGGGAGGAAAAATATAAAAAGATGGAAATCACTGAGATTCATAAAAGATTGAGTGTATTAAAGCAAATAAATCAATCTCAACGCACCGAAGAGGAAATTAAAGAATTAACAACTCTTATGAAGATAATGGTTTCAAAAATAAGAACGTCAATGTCTTCAATTTCAGGGAGGAGATTTAAACGAGAAAGTGGTGAAGAAGAAGAAGAAGAAGAAGGAAAAGATTATGTGATTGATGATGTTGGTGTCATTGACTTTAGTTAGTTTTTATTTGTAAATAAATGGAGGAGAGAGTGAAGGCATTCCTTAGGATTCTTTATGTTTTAAAAATAAAGATTGAAATGTATATGTTGAAAACCAAAAAGGTTTTGATACTCTGTCGGAATTTTTCTGATAAATAAATATGAGTTATTGTCTCAAATGTAAAAAGAAAACTAAATCTAAAAATATCTCTTATGTTAAAGCTAAAAATAATAGAGTTTATCAAAAAGGAATATGTCAAGTATGTGGCTCTAAAAAGTGCCAATTCATCTCTCCTAAAAGAGGAGGAGACATACAAAAGTTTCTGTCAGGAAGTAAATTTACAACAACTGGAATTCCAGGGGAATTACACCTTCCAGGGTATTCTTTCTGTGGTCCAGGAACAAACTTGGATAAAAGATTAGATGAGGCTGACAATCCTAAACCTTGGTCTAAACCTACAAATAGGGTTGACGAAGTGTGTATGAAGCATGATATTGCTTATGGGAAAACCACTACGTTGACTGAAAAACATAAAGCCGACAGCGAAATGTTGTATAATTTGTCTTTGATACAAAATCCAACGTTGAGAGAGAAAGTTGATAGGTTTATTGTGAGAAATTTGATAAATGCTAAATTGAAACTTGGTCTTGGTTATTCCTCAAAAAACTATTAGGCTCTAATGATGCCATCAAGACTGAGGAGCTTTTGGCTGAAGAATTACACAAACCTATAATCACAAAGTTTAAAAGAAGGAAGGTTTATTCTAAATACACTGACCACATATGGTCCGCTGATTTAATTGAATTGAATAATGACAGGGGATACAGGTATGCTTTAACCGTTATTGATTTGAGGAGTAGATTTGCCTGGGTTGTCCCTTTAAAAAATAAAAGGGGTGATACTTTAATGTTAGCCTTTAAGCTAATATTTGATCGGGATAAAAGGAAACCAAAGAAGTTATGGACTGATGAGGGAACAGAGTTCTATAACAAAATATTCATGAAATTTCTTAAGGGGAAGGGTATTAAATTATACAGCACCTTTAATGAAGGAAAGGCAGTTGTTATTGAGCGTTTTAATCGTACTTTAAAAGAGAAATTATATAAAAAATTCACACAACTCGGTTCTCAAAAATGGGTGTATTTAATTCAGGATATTGTAGATAATTACAATAATACAGTTCATTCATCAACACAATCAAAACCATCAGAAACATTTACAAAATTAGAATATGAAAAGGAGATTAATTTGAGAAAGCCCAAGTTTAAAGTTGGTGATATTGTAAGAATATACAAATGGAAAAGTCATTTTGAGAAAGGTTATACACAAAAATGGACTCGTGAATTATTTAAAATCATTGATGTAATGGATACAGTCCCTTGGACCTACAAATTATATGATTTAAATGGAGAAGAAATCTTGGGTTCATTTTACTCACAAGAATTACAAAAAACACAAGTAAGCAGATAATACCCTTGAAAATAATAAATAAATAAATAAAATGTAATGGGGATACGTTTTTAAATCTGTGAACCCCAAACACAGAATCCCACAACTTTTTAGTTGGGGCTTAACTTTTGTGTGTGTATAATGGCGATACGTTTTTAAATCTGTGAACCCCAAACACAGAATCCCACAACTTTTTAGTTGGGGCTTAACTTTTGTGTGTGTATAATGGGGATACGTTTTTAAATCTGTGAACCCCAAACACAGAATCCCACAACTTTTTAGTTGGGGCTTAACTTTTGTGTGTGTATAATGGGGATACGTTTTTAAATCTGTGAACCCCAAACACAGAATCCCACAACTTTTTAGTTGGGGCTTAACTTTTGTGTGTGTATAATGGGGATACGTTTTTAAATCTGTGAACCCCAAACACAGAATCCCACAACTTTTTAGTTGGGGCTTAACTTTTGTGTGTGTATAATGGGGATACGTTTTTAAATCTGTGAACCCCAAACACAGAATCCCACAACTTTTTAGTTGGGGCTTAACTTTTGTGTGTGTGTGTATGTGCGAGTGAGTCATAATAATATACAAACCCTAACCCAACCCAAGCCCTAACCCAACCCCATCCCTAACCCAAACCCATCCCTAATCCAACCCATCCCTAACCCAACCCCATCCCTAACCCAACCCCATCCCTAACCCAACCCCATCCCTAACCCAACCCCATCCCTAACCCAACCCCATCCCTAACCCAACCCCAACCCTAACCCAACCCCATCCCTAACCCAACCCCATCCCTAACCCAACCCATCCCTAACCCTCACATTCAAAATCCCAACCCTAACCCAATCCCATCCCTAACCCAACCCCAACCCTAACCCTCACATTCAAAATCCCAACCCTAACCCAACCCATCCCTAACCCAACCCCATCCCTAACCCAACCCCATCCCTAACCCAACCCCAACCCTAACCCTCACATTCAAAATCCCAACCCTAACCCAACCCCATCCCTAACCCTCACATTCAAAATCCCACCCAAACCCTAACATAATCTTTCTTTTCTTCTTTTTTAAATACGTATTTCTTTTTTTTTTTTTCCTCTTCTTCCAATTCTGTCTTTCAAGGCTTTTAAGTTTGAAGAAGTAGAAATGGGAAGAAAGAATTTTCCAGCATTTTCTTCCTCGAACTTTCTTGATATTGCTTAAATCAAGCGTCATTAAATAAAGAACATTGTTCATTGCTTTAGAATCCAAAGAGTCTCCAAGAGGAACCCCACAGGTAGAGTCTCCAAAATAAAACCAACTTTCCAAGTTCCCAAGGTATAACCACATTCCTGTTGAGCCTCCAAGATAGGTATCACATTCCGAGTCATCAAAACAAAACCCCCATTCCGAGTCTCCAAAAATATAACCATCTTTCCAAGTCCCCAAGGTAAAACCACAATTTTCAGAAATATTGGGGGTTTCCGTGATAAGTCTCACATAGTATAACTGCGGACCATCAGGGAAAACTTCCCTTTCCCAATTTTTTAGGGTTTCTATGATGTGTCTCACATAGTATAACTGCGGACCATCAGGGAGAATTCCCATTTCACAATTTTTTAGGGTTTCTATGATGTGTCTCACATAGTATAACTGCGGACCATCAGGGAGAACTCTCATTGCCCAATTTTTTAGGGTTTCTATGATGTGTCTCACATAGTATAACTGCGGACCATCAGGGAGAACTCTCCTTGCCCAATTTTTTAGGGTTTCTATGATGTGTCTCACATAGTATAACTGCGGACCATCAGGGAGAACTCTCCTTGCCCAATTTTTTAGGGTTTCTATGATGTGTCTCACATAGTATAACTGCGGACCATCAGGGAGAACTCTCCTTTCCCAATTTTCAGAAATTTGTGGGTCTCCAATGTATGACTTGTATTCTGGCTCATCAAGGTAGAACTTGTTCAGTGGGTTTTGTTTTGATAACTCACAACAAGTATCATCATGGTAAAACTCTTTTTCAGGATTTTGTGGATCTCCAAGGTATAACTCTTTGGCTGGGTCATCAAGGTAGAACTCGTTCTGGGGGTCTTGGTTGTTCAAAATGTCTTCAAACAAAAAAATAACTTCATCCCAAGTTGTGTTAAAAGCAGAATTTTCATTTCGTATCTCAGATACAATTTCCTGTGAAAGAAAATAACAATGTATTAATTTAATACAATATTTTTTATTTGTATAAATCAAGCTCTATGAATATTAAAATAAACTTTGTTAACTCTTACACGAGTCTCATCTTAAAAAAAAAAAAAAAAAAAAAAAAAAAAAAATTAAATAAATAAATAAATAAATAAACAAACTTACCTCCATTGATAAGAGGTTCGAGTCCAGTTCATCAATCTGAAGGTTGAGTTCTACACAGGTAGTAGGACTCCATGGAATAGCAAAGTTATCCCATTCCATTTCGGCATAGTAGTCCATTCTCAAGTGAAGCAGAAAGCGTGTTTGAAAAAGCCTGTGTGGTCGGTGCCTTTTATAAGGACTGGGTGTGCCTTCCTGTGGAAATTCCCTGGGCGTGTCTTAACTGGAAATGATGTGATGGAAATTCCCTGAAAATGATGTAATGTATTACCTGGAAATGATACAATGCTGAAGAGTTTATAAAGTGGGTGGGACTTAGCAAAAGTGGGAGGAGCTTAGCAAAAGTGGGCGGGGCTTAGTAAAAAGTGGGCGTGGCTTAACAAAAAGTGGGCGGGTTTAGTAAAAAATGGGCGTGGTTTACCAAAAAGTGGGCGGAGCTTACCAAAAAATGGTATGTGGCACTGGAGGCGCTCAAATAAGAACATTGAGGGAGGTTTACCATTTTATCTTAGCTCAGTTAAAATATCTTAATAAAGAACCAAACTCAAACATATTTTTTGTTAATATATTAGATGGTGAAGAGAGTGGCAAGAGAATTAAATTATTTCCCACGCATAAACAAATATTTGTCGGGTCGATGTTTGAGTGGGTTATATTCACCAGATGATATTAAGAGTAAAAGGTTAAAAGGTCCATAAGGTCAGAAGGATCACAGGTGTTTAAGTGGTCTAATGAATAAGGATAGCATGTCAAAAGGTTAGAAGGTTCGTAAAGAACAGGGTGAGAGAAATAGAGGTCTTTAGGGGCAATGAGGGAGGGAAAGAATTAATATGGAAGTGAATGGGTCAAAGATTAATCTGCCAGATGATATGTAGAAGAAGGATGATAGGTCTATAAGAGAAAACAAATATTTGTAGTGTTTGAGTGGTCTAATGAACAACATTAAGGATAGGTACTACAGACAAAAGGTTCATAAAGATGAGGGTGGGAGAAATAGAGGTGTTTATGATTTTTGAAAAAGACAAGGGGGTAAATGACATTAGATAGGGATTTCCCATGTTAAACGGAGGTGTCCCAGAAGCAACATTATTACACTACTCATCGCCCACTTATTCCATCCCTCTCTGTACCCACCGTACCCAGTCGTACCTAGCTGCTCCTGGACTCTGTGTCCTTTCCTCCTGACAAGGTGGAAAAGTTTCTGTCAACCCTCGACTCTGATTCTGCAACTGGACCTGATGGCATCAGCACACGGGTCCTAAAATCCTGTACTTCCGCTCTTTCACTCCCTCTCTCTGTTCTCTTCACCCTCTCTTTTGCTCAAGGTCATCTTCCATCTGCTTGGAAATCTGCCAACATCACCGCTTTGCACAAAAAAGGTGCAAAAACAGATCCTAGCAACTACAGACCAATCAGCCTTCTCCCAATTATCAGCAAAGTCATGAAATCCATCATTGCTTCGGATATGAAATCTTTCCTCTTCTCCAATGGCTTGATCTCTGATCATCAATTTGGTTTCAGACCAGGTCACTCTACTCTGGACGCGCTGCTTCTGCTGTCTCAACAATGGATGGAGGTCCTCAATGCCAAACAGGAAATTAGAGCTGTCTCCCTCGACATATCATGTGCCTTCGATACGGTCTGGCACCCCGCTCTGCTCACCAAACTCTCCTCTTTTGGTAGGTCATTGTCCTGTTGGATTGTCCTTGCCCCCCCAGCTCTCTCTGGACTCTGCCCCGCAAATATTCCTACAGGTTGCACAAGATCTGCCTGCAACCCTCTTATGGTTAAACTGCCAAAATCAAGACTCTCTGCTCACCTTCACTCCTTCATTCCTCTTTTCTCCCACCTCTGGAACAAACTTCCTCACTCTCTTCAATCCCACTCCCCCCTCCAGGTCTTTAAAACAGCTGTTCACCACCATCTCTTATCTTCCCCCATCCAAAACCTTGATCTTTTCTACCCCCGCTAATTTCACCCCAATTCCACTTTTTTGAAATACCAACTTCTGTCCTGGAAGTCCTTGGTGTCCTTGTGTTTTATACTTCTCCCTCCTCCCCCCCTTCCCATGCCTCCTCCCCCCAAGCCCTCTCCCTGCTCTCAAATGTTGTGTTTGTGTGCTTCCCCTTCTCTCCCCATCTTGTCTTCCGCTCCCTCTTTTTATATATTTTGTTTGTCTGGTTGATTTGTTTGTGAAGTAAATGTTAGCTCTTTCACGAGCCTCGATTCAGTATACAAAAAAAAAATTTATATATATTATGAGAAAAATTGTTTTGATTTATGTCGTTTCTATGTTCATGACACCTTTCAGTAACACATCCCCATTGGCTCATCAGTCACAGCACTTTCAACAAACTTTCCTTCATTGTAAGTACTCCGGGTCCTTTCAACGGATAGAGAACAGATCTCAACTCAGTTTCACCAGCGGAGAGCATCTCGGTGTGACTGCTTTGCTTCGTTTATGCACGACGAGCCATGCATATCCGTTGCTTTGCTGACGGGTTTCAATGAAACAGGTTTCAGTGTTTATTGGCGAGTCATCAGCGACAGGACAGCGTAGACAGAAACACACACCACCAAGGCTCCAAAACATGTACCACATGCAATGCCAATAGCAATCATCATATAAACATCAAGACCCTACCACGCCTCTCACTGGAGGGAACGACCCATCAGCTCTCACCTAATCGATTATCCCCAGGTGGCTAGGATCTTTATAATTAACCTCCCTGCTCTTCGAACCAAAGAAAGAGGCTTCCTTTTTCAATGAAAAGGTTAAAAAAAAACCATAACATTGTAACAAAGCTAAGGATATAGACTCAGGCCCCATGGTCAATGTGCACAGTCCAATAAAACTTGGCAAATGCATCTAAGCATGCACATTGGCCCGAAGGGAAAATCATGTTATCAAAAAACGCATACATCTTAGCTTACAGGGCTGGGATACATAGTCATAGCATATCTGTTAGGGACAACTGACCCTTGACCGATGGAGTGGAATACCCCGAAAAGGTAAACTGACATGCCATCACGTGAGAGAATATATACTTCGAGCACTTCTTAACTGGAACGGTGACCATGACATTGACATGATTGCTTTCATCAAGGGGATGGGCTTGTTGATTCTGAGGTTTACACCGAGGGGAGCCTATCATTTTGGCCCAACCAATTTCATGAACTAATAGAGACAATAAATGAAAACATTGGGTGTAGAATTGAAATGGAAAATATACTTACTGAAGAATTCCAATCGGCATGACTGTCCTCATCATAAAGACTGGGTTCCTCATCCATAGACATCCTTGAACTCGCACTTGAGTCCATGTCATTAGTACATTTGAACTTGGATGTCATGGCGCTCTTAGAGCCACACAGGAGCTGCGTGCAACAGTTCGGCTCGGGACCATCATTGACGTCATCAGAGCGCAAACTGTTTTTAGTGTTCAAAAGGTCTTGCTTTGATTCAATGTCAACACCCTCAAGTGATGACATTTCCACCTGTACATCACAGGGCAATGCAGGCAAATCAACGCCCAGATTTTGTTCATAAATGCAACAACCATTGTTTACATCATCATTTTTGCTTTCCAGGGTAAAATCATCACAGATTGGTAAAATGCCACTCAAATCTGTGCTGCCATGTTCAATTTGCTTCTCGTTATGGCTTCCATGCAAGATGCCACCATCTTTCTTCAGCTGTTCTCCATCAGCAACCAAACGGTTAGTTGCCTTCGACTGCATCGTAGCAGTGGATGAAAAGTCAGTGTATGTGCCGAGGTTTGGAACTGCAGGCAACAGTTCAATATTTGACGTCATTTGACGTGAATCGAGATTTTTGGCAATATTTCCATGAGAACCAGCAGTGTAGGTGGCATCAGTCATTTCACCTGCACACAAAGACAAGGATAAAGAAAAAAAAATGTAGAGCTTTATTTCGAAGACAGACACATATATATACATATATGTACCTGTCGAAAGATTCGCAGCTCAGGATTCAAATTGTAAAGGATAGCACAAAGAGCAGTAAAATAATTTAAAATTCTTTATTAATAGCCTGACGTTTCGAGACCAAACGAGTTCTCTTCATCGGAGGCGTTAAGTGTGGTGTTAACCGTTAAGTTCCGTTGGGGACGGTTTACGTCATGGATTGGTCCAAGTCCTTGCCAATCACAGGGCTTCCCTGCATTAAAATGACTCTCCCGTTTTTGACGTTGTAATTGATTGTGCAGTGCTATGTATGTGGGATGGAAGTCCATGTGTCGGTTGATGGAGTTTACATCAGAGCACCAGGCCTCGATAATCTCGTGGTTCACTCTCAAAGATCCTGTGCCAAGGCACAGCACAACACTTAAACTCTATTCCCATCATACTAAAATAGGCCATTCAGTGTCTGTCTGGCCGTCTGTTTTTTGGACCACGATACATTCGGTCGTTACTTATCCAATCTCAACCAAACTTAACAGGAGGACTAAACTCAAGGTCAGACGACGGAGGTTGTAGCGACTTCCTTTCCTCCCCTCCCAAGGGGGTTTCCGCCTCGGGAGAAATCCATGTTAAGATGTATATCCGTGTTAAGATAGCTAATCGTGGCATTTTACAAAGCCACTTCTAATAACAAAATTAACCAGAACGGCACTCTTCGACGTCACGACGTCGACCTATATACAGTGCATTCAGAAAGTATTGAGACCCCTTCACTTTTTTCACATTTTGTTATGTTGCAGCCTTATGCTGAAATCGTTTAAATTCATTTTTTCCCTCATCAATCTTCACTCAATACCCCATAATGACAGAGAGAAAACAGGATTTTAGAAAGTTTTGTAAATTTATTAAAAAGAAAAAACTGAAATATCACATTTACATAAGTAATCAGACCCTTTGCTCTGACACTTGAAATTTAGCTCAGGTGCCTCCCATTTCTCTTGATCATCTTTGAGATGTTTCTACACCTTGATTGGAGTCCACCTGTGGTAAATTCAATTGATTGGACATGATTTGGAAAGGCACACACCTGTCTATATAAGGTCTCACAGCTGACAATGGATATCAGAGCAAAAACCAAGCCATGAGGTCGAAGGACCTGCCTGCAGAGCTCAGAGACAGGATTGTGTCGAGGCACAGATCTGGGGAAGCCGACAAAAAAAAATCTCTGCTGCATTGAAGCTTCCCAAGAGCACAGTGGCCTCCATAATTCTTAAATGGAAGAAGTTTGGAACAACCAGGACTCTTCCTCGAGCTGGCCGCCCGGCCAAACTGAGCAATCTGGGGAGAAGGGCGTTGGTAAGAGAGGTGACCAAGAACCCGATGGTCACTCTGGCTGAGCTCCAGAGATCCTGTGTGGAGATGGGAGAAACTTCCAGAAGGACAACCATCACTGCAACACTCCACCGATCTGGGCTTTATGGCAGAGTGGCCAGACGGAAGCCTCTCCTCAGTGAAAAACACATGAAAGCCCGCTTGGAGATTGCAAAAAAGCCCCTAAAGGACTCCCAGACTGAGAGAAAGAAGACTCTGTGGGCTTTCATGTGTGAAAAAACTGAAGGGGTCTGAATACTTCCTGAATGCACTGTACCTCCGCCCACATAATTACATTATTATACATAATTGTACCAAGTTCTATTTTAATCCATTCAGCTCTTCTCAAGTATCACATTTTTACCTGACATGATCGTTGACGCCAAAATGTAATCAGTTCACCTTTGCATCATAATATATACTTATATCAGGTGTCGTCAAAATCCCATCACTGGTTCACAAGTCAGCTCGGTAACAGAATTTTCATCTAACGGGACCTCTGACCTTTGACCTCTTAACCCCATAATCTAATCAGTTCACCTTTGCATCATCATATATACCTATACCAAGTTTGAGTTAGATCCCTTCAGCCGTTCTCAAGTTATCGCGGTAATGAAAACCTATCGCGGACGGATGGAAAACCCGAAAACATAATGCCTCCGACAACTTGGTCAGTGGAAGCATAACAACACTAATGATAATATCATAACATTAATGTTAGTACAAATAATAATACTAATAATGTCCCTCTTTCCAAGGGGTCTTTCCTCCTTGGACAAACAGAGTTAACGTGTATAAATAGCTCATCGTGGCATTTTGTGGGGGCAAGCCCACCAGAACTAAACGACAACAACACTCATCGACAGCACGACGTCGACCGATGTGCCTCCGCCCACATTATTACATCATTATACATAGTTGTACCAAGTTTGATTTAAATCCGTTCAGCTGTTCTCAAGTATCACATTTTACCTGGCATGACCTCTGACCTCAGCAAAATCACCTCACTCCTCACCTTTGATGCCAAAATATAATCAGGTTCATCTTTGCATTATCATAAATACATGTACCAAGTTTGGTCAGAATCCCATCACTGGTTCACAAGTTAGAACAGTAACAGGATTTTTACCTAACATGACCTCTGACCTATGACCTCTTGAACCCAAAATCTAATCAGTTAATCTTTGCATCATAATACACACATGCACCAACTTTGGTCAAAATCCCATCACTGGTTCACAATATATCACGGTAACAGGATTTTCACCTAACATGACCTCTGACCTTTGGCATGACCCCTAAGTCTAATAAGTTAATCTTTGCATCATAATACACATTTGCACCAACTTTGGTCAGAATCCCATCACTGGTTCACAATATATCACGGTAACAGGATTTTTACCTAACATGACCTCTGACCTATGACCCGTTGAACCCAAAATCTAATCAGTTAATCTTTGCATCATAATACACACTTGCACCAACTTTGGTCAGAATCCCATCACTGGTTCACAAGTTATCAAGGTAACAGGATTTTTACCTAACATGACCTCTGACCTTTGACATGACCCCCAAGTCTAATCAGTTCATCTTTACCTCATTATACACACCTGCAACAAGTTTGACTAAGATCCCTTGAGCCGTTCTCAAGTTATCGCGGTAATGAAAACCTATCACGGACGGATGTACAAACAGCCGGACAGAACCCGAAAACATAACGCGTCCGGCGACTTCGTCAGCAGAGGCATAAAAACGTTATAACCTACAAGCGGCGGACGTCGCTTGTTTAAGGTCTCGGGGTCTTGAGTTTGAGCCCCTGTCGTGTTGTTGAAATAACACCAGGTGGATTGGCTCAGCCCGTCATCCTTTTGAGGTCGGCGAAAGGCCCGTCATCCATGCTTCCAGAAAATGATACAACCAGCGGCCACACAACTATCGGGGACCCCTCTTTGCGGTGGTTGTACCACAGCCCCCCCCCCCCACCCCCCCTCAGCCAAATCTTTCCCAATGTTCCGCGCTGCTCGGATTCGTTGGAGCAACACGGTTATGGTCAAAGTGCCATGGAAGGCCCTTTCCCTCTTGTCTCTTCTCCTCTCTCTCTCTCCTTCCTCCCTCTCTCTCTCCCTCTCCTTCCTCGCTCTCTCTCCCTCTCCTTCCTCGCTTTCTCTCCCCTCCCTCTCCTTCCTCCCTCTCTCCTCCCTTCCTCCCTCTCTCTCCCTCTCCTTCCTCCCTCTCTTTCCTCTCTCTCTCCCTCTCCTTCCTCGCTCTCTCTCCCCTCCCTCTCTCTCTCCTCCCTTCCTCCCTCTCCCTCTCCTTCCTCCCTCTCTCCTCTCTCTCCCTCTCCTTTCTTGCTCTCTCTCCCCTCCCTCTCCTTCCTTGCTCTCTCTCCCCTCCCTCTCCTTCCTCCCTCTCTCTCTCCTCCCTTCCTTCCTCCCTCTCCCTCTCCTCCCTCTCTCTCTCCTCCCTCTCTCTCTCTTTCCTCCCTCTCCTCTCTCTGTCTCCCTCTCCTTCCTCCCCCCCTCTCTCTCTCTTTCCTCCCTGTCTCTCTCTCCCCGCTCTCTCTCCCCCCCCCCCTCTCTCTCTCCTTCCTCCCTCTCTCTGTCCTCTCTCTCTCCTTTCCCCCTCTCTCTCTCCTCTCTCTCCCTCTCCTTCCTTGCTCTCTCTCCCCTCCCTCTCCTTCCTCCCTCTCTCTCTCCTCCCTCTCTCTCTCTCTCCTCCCTCCCTCCCTCTCTCTCTCCTTCCTCCCTCTCCCTCTCTCTCCTCTCTCTGTCTCCCTCTCCTTCCTCCCCCCTCTCTCTCCTTCCTCCCTGTCTCTCTCTCCCCGCTCTCTCTCTCCCCCCCCTCTCTCTCCTTCCTCCCTCTGTCCTCTCTCTCTCCTTTCCCCCTCTCTCTCCTCGCTCTGTCTCTCCCCCCCTCTCTCTCCTTCCTCCCTCTCTCCTTTCCCCCTCTCTCTCCTCCCTCTCTTTCTCCCCCCCTCTCTCTCCTTTCCCCCTCTCTCTCTCTCCCCCCCTCTCTCTCCTCTCCCTCTCTCTCTCCTCGCTCTCTCTGTCCCCCCCTCTCTCTCCTTCCTCCCCCTCTCTCTCCTCCTCTCTCTCCTTCCTCCCTCTCTCCTTTCCCCCTCTCTCTCCTCCCTCTCTCTCTCCCCCCCTCTCTCTCCTTCCTCCCCCCCTCTCTCTCCTTTCCCCCCTCCTTTCCCCCTCTCTCTTCCTCCCCCCCCTCTCTCTCCTTTCCCCCTCTCTCTCTCTGTCCCCCCCTCTCTCTCCTTCCTCCCTCTCTCTCTCCTCCCCCCCTCTCTCTCCTTTCACCCTCTCTCTCTCTCCCCCCTCTCTCTCTCCTTCCTCCCCCCCTCTCTCTCCTCGCTCTCTCTGTCCCCCCCTCTCTCTCCTTCCTCCCTCTCTCTCTCCTTTCCCCCTCTCTCTCCTCGCCTCTCTCTCCTTCCTCCCCCCCTCTCTCTCCTTTCCCCCTCTCTCTTCCTCCCCCCCTCTCTCTCCTTTCCCCCTCTCTCTCTCTGTCCCCCCCTCTCTCTCCTTCCTCCCTCTCTCTCTCTCCCCCCTCTCTCTCCTTTCACCCTCTCTCTCTCTCCCCCCCTCCTCTCTCTCCTTTCCCCCTCTCTCTCCTCGCTCTGTCTCTCCCCCCCCTCTCTCTCCTTCCTCCCCCTCTCTCTCTCCCCCCCTCTCTCTCCTTCCCTCCCCCCCTCTCTCTCCTTTCCCCCTCTCTCTCTCTCCCCCCCTCTCTCTCCTCTCCCTCTCTCTCTCCTCGCTCTCTGTCCCCCCCTCTCTCTCCTTCCTCCCTCTCTCTCTCCTTTCCCCCTCTCTCTCCTCCCTCTCTCTCTCCCCCCCCTCTCTCTCCTTCCTCCCCCCCTCTCTCTCCTTTCCCCCTCTCTCTCTCTCCCCCCCTCTCTCTCCTTCCTCCCCCCCTCTCTCTCCTTTCCCCCTCTCTCTCCTCGCTCTCTCTGTCTCGCTCCCCTCTCTCTCCTTCCTCCCTCTCTCTCTCCTTTCCCCCTCTCTCTCTTTCCTCCCCCCTCTCTCTCCTCTCCCTCTTTCTCTGCCCTAACTTTATGACGGTAGGGGGGTACACCATCCTGGATGTGGGGGATTCTCTGTGCGTTGCTCCTGGGACATTGATTGGCTGTCTGCATGCCGCGGGCCTTGTTCGACAGAACTGTCTGGGACTAAAGAACAAAATTAGAATTTAAAAAAAATTATAATTATATTTTTACTATTTCCAATTCACCTCTTGCATGTGTCCTACATTTGTCTTTTTGTATCATCACATATATGGGTGTCTCTCACTTTCCTTATTCATTTCCATTGACTTTAAATGTGTATCTTTAATCACTTATCTTTGAAGACATCTTTAAATGCAAAATCATTATCATCCTCATCAACTGATATTCTTAAAACATCTTATTGTAGCGGTTACCGGAAGCATGACACAATGACCTTGCACCGGCCGATGACGTCACCGGCGGGCGGTTACTCGCCCGGACGTGTCCGGACTTGCCTTGCTCGGGCGGACTCTCGATTTGCATACCACGCCCCGTTGAGAGGCGGGGCTGACTTATTTGCATACCACGCCCCCGTTGAGAGGCGGGGCTGACTTATTTGCATACCACGCCCCGTTGAGAGGCGTGGCTTTTGTGTGGTGAATTTTGATATAAATTGCCGCCCGTGTTAACGGGATATTCAGTGCTCTTGAGTTCTTTCGATTTGAGCCATAGTGTAGCAGCATAGCAAACCTGTTGTGCATTTTGTGATACAAGCACCAAATTTGGCACAAAATGTACATTAATATGTTGCGAACATTTTCAGATATTGGGCCACTTGAAATTCTCTCTTTATGTCCGCCATATTGGATTTCAAAATGGCCGCCACTTGAAATCTACATTTGCTATTATCTCTGGACGTAATGCAGCTATTGACTTGATTCTGGTATCTAAATGTATGTTTTTGGGGGCAAGGAATCCAATGGTACCAATTTCAACTTAATATTATCTATCACAGTCTGTTATATAATTTTATTTGGAAATTATCTAGGCAAATATTGGATTCAACACAATACTTTGAAAAGAATGTCTTAGTTCTGTAAATGTCTTAGGTATAATACTGACATGCTACATGGTCTAGTATTTGAGGCTAGGTATATACCGGTACTGAAGATACGTGTACATAAACAGTGTCATGTTAACAAGTTCAGCATTGCCACAAGTACATGTATGTTGTTGACTCATCGTCATGTGCAGTCCCCTTCACACACACAGAGGGCTGTGCACTGAAGGGCAGCCTTTTTGCACTTGCAGCGCCTCACACACCCTTTCTTGCACTTGCAAGAAACCAGCTCAATGCAGCTGTGAGCTGCCTCAGTTAGCCTGGTCCAGTAAGGTGTGTACTGTCCTTCTCCAGTCCTTGACCAACCCCAGTTGGTTGGTGGAGGGAGCTCTGGTGCTGGCAGCAGTATCTGACCCCACACATGTCCACCTTGATACACTGCCCTCTTGACATGTTCCTCCAGAGCTGCCTTCGTTGGAGGGATGAGCTGCACATTGTTCTTCCTTGCGAAGTTTCCTCCTGGCCTTGTCAATGTCTGTGCATTTGCTGGTTCGATCATACAACAGGATCACGAACCTCTCGATGATGCGCATTGCATCGTCTGGTATGTCACGAGGTGCAGAGGACAGCAGCAGCAGCGCCTCAGTGAGTTCTGGCAGTACCGTCCAGACTGCCCACGCAGTGTTCTTGCCATGTCTATGAAAACTAGACACAGTGTCGCATCCAGTTAGAGCGTGGAACATTGGCAGTGCACGAGCCTTCTCTCGTCCCAATCCAGCTGCTATTTCGTGTGCTGCTAGGTATCGGAAACTCTGGCCTGTTCCGAATGCCAGCCACAGTTTGTCTTCTGGTTGCAACTCCTGTGCCAGGGACACTGCCAGCACCACAACATCGGTGTCTACAGTCCGGATGAGTATTGCATGGTGTCCATGCTGGACTGCATGAGATGCATGCAGCAACATCCGACTGTCAGCCTCTTCATGGTTACATGGGGCGAGTGAGGTCAGATCTGGCAGTAGTGGCTTGCTGAGCACTGCCTCTCCATCAGTAATGACGAGTTGCTTGTCCTCCTGGTCAAATCATTCCATGAGAGCTGCTGAGAGGAACCTGAAAAGCTCGGTCTTGTTGCTGTCCACTCGTAGGAAGTTCTGCCAGTTTCCTGGTATGGCTGCGGCAGCCACCACACGTCTCCGCACACCTTGTCCCCGCTTTGCACGTGTACTACCTTTCAGTGAATCAGCAAGGTAAGTATCCCAGACCAGATCCAGGCGTGACACTGTTTGCAGCTTCGTGGACATATATGGGATGAAGATCAGTTGTGCATACTCTTCAAAGGTCTTTGATGCAGCCGGCTTCAGCATCTGGACGATGGCTGCTCCATCAAGCACAATACAGGTCGTGACAGGAGTCTCTGTCTTTGCGTCGGAGACTTCTTCCAAGCATGTGAGGAGATCACTCTTGGTACCAGTGCAGAGGCTTCCACCATCAGACAATGCAGGAGGACATGCCTGATTCTCGTGACAAAAGAACTCCTCAAGGTTTCCATCCCTCGTCTGGCAGCCAATGTACAGGCGTGCGAAGAGTTCACGGTCATTCTTGATGGAGGCGAGCTGTTGCTGACCTTTGCTCTGGCTTCTTGGAGTGGAAGTGCTGAACACCTTCAGCTTGTTACGAGGAATGGGTGCGTCCACTGCCTTTGTTCTGTCCAACAGACACTCTCTGGTGAAAGCCTCGAACTGCTCTTGGCCAATCCTCTTGGCATTCATCACGGTCTCCACAGCAGCAGGATCTGCGATCTCCTTTGTGTCCAGTTTGACTACATCCTGACTCTCCTCCTCGAATGGGTTGCCCATCTCCTCTATGACACCGACGAGAGAGCGAACATCTTTCACAAATGAGGCCTGTACACTTGGCGTCTGATCATGATGACGTGTGTCTGCTGTTTGCCATCTCCAGTGTTGGTTCCCATCCTGGAATTCTTCGATCACCCTGGCAACTTCTGGTCCCGCAACCATCCAGCGACGTAGGGCACTAGGGTTGTCAGTGAGCCCAACTGCTCCACCGTCTCCTTTGATGCAGGCATTATTCTGCTCATGTGCCTGGTCAATCGGGATTGAAGAGAACACCCTCTGTGTTTTCTGAACGGTGAAGTGGCTTTCCCTGAATTTCCTGGCTACATCTGGGTGTTTGATGGTGAGTTCGGCCATGTCCTTCAGGTGCACTGGTATCCACCTAGCATAGTGGGTGTGATCCAGTGCATGGAACCAGGGGACCAGCTCTGTCAGAGCATCGAGGTACATCATTAACGATCCCTGCCTGAGAGAACGCACATACACTAGAACCAACAGTTCTAGTTCCAGCACGGTTGCCCAGTAGTGAAACTGGGGGATGTCTTCTCCTCTCTGGCAACACCAGTCTTCAAACTCCGGAAGGTCCTCTGCATCCCTGGTTTCTCCCAGACAGTAGTGGTTGTAGGCACGGTGTTGCAGGATGTACAGTGCTGCTGCAGTCACTTGATGTGCTCTTCTTGTGCGCAAGACATGGGATGTTCGCAGGAATGAGTCTGCTGTCCCTGCTGTCGCAATCTCGGCTTGCACAAGTGCTTGCACCCAACCACTCCCTTTCAGCCAGTCCCCCAGTGTCCTCAGTGCCGCCATCTCTATGTGGAGGCCACCAAACATCACCACTATCTGGTCTTCACCATAGCTCTCTGGCCACTTCCACTGTATCTGCTTGGCCAAAGCAAACAGTGGCTGATCAACGGTGACCACTGGTGTCTGTCCAGGATTTAGGTGTTCCACAGCATTCTTCACGACGTCCATTGAGTGCCGGATCATGGCCACTGTGTGGGCACTCTCCAGGAAGAGTGGAAGCAGCGACGTGGGGCAGATGACTCGAGCATCTGGTGGCTGTGGGCTGGCATGAAATGCAGCCCAAGATGTGTTGTCATTGTCCACTGTACCAGTGTTGTCTAATTTTGTTTCCTAATGGGATATGAATTTATATTTTAGACTGCCAGTATATATGAGCTTGTCTGAGTTGTTACTAGTGATTTAGTATAGTTTATTTATTTATTTATATTTACAGAACTAAGACATTCTTTTCAAAGTATTGTGTTGAATCCAATATTTGCCTAGATAATTTCCAAATAAAATTATATAACAGACTGTGATAGATAATATTAAGTTGAAATTGGTACCATTGGATTCCTTGCCCCCAAAAACATACATTTAGATACCAGAATCAAGTCAATAGCTGCATTACGTCCAGAGATAATAGCAAATGTAGATTTCAAGTGGCGGCCATTTTGAAATCCAATATGGCGGACATAAAGAGAGAATTTCAAGTGGCCCAATATCTGAAAATGTTCGCAACATATTAATGTACATTTGTGCCAAATTTGGTGCTTGTATCACAAAATGCACAATTCTTTTGAATATTTGGGCTAAGCCGCCCCACTACCAGAATAAATAGCTCAGTGAAGCTTCGTTCCTGGTGTCGTCCATTTTGTCCGGCTTTATCGTGCGAGTTCCACATTACGAACATTTTAATGAGGTACCAAATCTTCGTTTTCCAAACTCCTCCCTTCTGGTTTTCCCAAACCATATCCCAGTTCTTCTCCCCTCAATTCTCCCTCCGATCTTCCTTTGCTCCACCTGCTCTCTGCGGTTTCTTATTTTAAGCCCCCCCCCCCCCTACCCCGTTAACGTAACCCCTTATTTTCTGATTTTGGCCTGCTTGCCCCCTCGCCTGGCTGGGCCGGCCACCATTCTGTCCTGAAACACGGCCATCATATACATGTCCGTGTCCATCCGGTTAGCTTGCGTGTGGACAGCGTCTCAGACACGGAACCAGCGACGAATCAGCCTCGCAGAAGTAGCCTCGCGAACCCCGACAGGTGGTTCATTTCAGCAGATTAACTGCAACACACCGACTTATTACAGGTGTATTGCGATGTTCTACCTGCTTCAGAGTTCCGTTCCCTGATGACCAGACACGTTGTCCATTACAGTTCCCTCCATAACTATTGGAACAGTGAAGTCAAATTTGATATTATTTCTATATACTCAAGAAATTTGGATTTGAGATCAAAAGACGAACATGATGCAAGAATACAGGTGAGCTTTTATTTCCTGGTATTTCTTTGTATACATGTTTACCATTGGAGAACAATAGCACTTTTTATATTCAGTCCCCCATTGTAGGTGAGCATAAGTATTTTAACAGAGTAACTTGAGGTAAATTAAAGTAGTATAATAGTTAGTATTTGTTCCATATCCCTCACCTACAATAACTACATCGAGCATGTGACCCATCGACATCACCAAACTCCAGGTGTCTTCCTCCGAGTCCCTTTGCCAGGCCTTTACTGCAGCTATTTTCAGTTGTTCTTTGTTTTGGGGGGTTTCTGACTTTAATAATAATAATAATAATAATAATAATAATAAACTTTATTTATGTAGCACCTTTAAATACAAAGAAATGTCAAAATAATGAACAAGGGGAAAATCAGTTGATCAAGTAAAAAAAGAAAAAAGAGAAATGCAAGAATGAGAGTAGAAAAGAGCAAAATTACATAAACAAATATCAATTAAAAAAAAAAACAACCACATTTCATAAAACACAAATAACCATTGGGGGGGGGGGGGGGAGGACATCAAATTACATACAATGGAAATTATAACATTGTTGACCATTCCTTTTTTGCAAAGCAGGTAAGTTAAAAGCAAGGCAATAAAGGTGGGTTTTTGGCCTAGATTTAAAAACGAATAGAACAGAATTCCTTCAGGTGATCTGGGAGCTTATTCCACAGGTCGGATGCAACCGAGCAAAAAGCCCGATCGCACATGGTGCGCAGCCGAGAACTGGGAAAATACAGGAGACGGGCAGTGCTAGAACCAGGTAAGAGTGTGTGTGTGGGGTCCTGGGCACAGACAGCAGACTGGCAGTGCTAGAACCAGGTAAGAGTGTGTGTGGGGTCCTTGGCACAGACAGCAGACTGGCAGTGCTAGAACCAGGTAAGAGTGTGTGTGGGGTCCTGGGCACAGACAGCAGACTGGCAGTGCTAGAACCAGGTAAGAGTGTGTGTGGGGTCCTTGGCACAGACAGCAGACTGGCAGTGCTAGAACCAGGTAAGAGTGTGTGTGGGGTCCTGGGCACAGACAGGAGACGGGCAGTGCCAGAACCAAGTAAGAGTGTGTGTGGGGTCCTGGGCACAGACAGGAGATGGGCAGTGCTAGAACCAAGTAAGAGTGTGTGTGGGGTCCTGGGCACAGACAAGAGACTGGCAGTGCTAGAACCAAGTAAGAGTGTGTGTGGGGTCCTAGGCACAGACAAGAGACTGGCAGTGCTAGAACCAAGTAAAAGTGTGTGTGGGGTCCTGGGCACAGACAAGAGACGGGCAGTGCTAGAACCAAGTAAAAGTGTGTGTGGGGTCCTGGGCACAGACAGGAGATGGGCAGTGCTAGAACCAAGTAAGAGTGTGTGTGGGGTCCTGGGCACAGACAAGAGACTGGCAGTGCTAGAACCAAGTAAGAGTGTGTGTGGGGTCCTGGGCACAGACAAGAGACTGGCAGTGCCAGAAGCAAGGGTGTGTGTGGGGTCCTGGGCACAGACAGGAGACGGGCAGTGCTAAAACCAAGTAAGAGTGTGTGTGGGGTCCTGGGCACAGACAGGAGACGGGCAGTGCTAAAACCAAGTAAGAGTGTGTGTGGGGTCCTGGGCACAGACAGGAGACGGGCAGTGTGAGACCGAAGGGTGCACATGTGGGGTCCTGGGCACAGAAAGGAGATGGGCAGTGGGAGACCGAAGGGTGCACGTGTGGGGTCCTGGGCACAGACAGGAGATGGGCAGTGCTAGAACCAAGTAAGAGTGTGTGTGGGGTCCTGGGCACAGACAGGAGACGGGCAGAGCCAGAACCAAGTAAGAGTTTGTGTGTGGGGTCCTGGGCACAGACAAGAGACTGGCAGTGCCAGAACCAAATAAGAGTGTGTGTGGGGTCCTGGGCACAGACAGGAGACTGGCAGTGCTAGAACCAAGTAACAGTGTGTGTGGGGTCCTGGGCACAGACAGGAGACGGGCAGTGCGACACCGAAGGGTGCACGTGTGGGGTCCTGGGAACAGACAGGAGACTGGCAGTGATAGACCTAAGGGTGTGTGTGGGGTCCTGGGAACAGACAGGAGACTGGCAATGCGAGACCTAAGAGTGTGTGTGGGGTCCTGGGAACAGAGAGGAGACTGGCAATGTGAGACCTAAGAGTACACTTGTGGGGTTCTGGGCACAGAGAGGAAACTGGTAGTGCGAGGCCTAAGAGTGCACGTGTGGGTGTGTAATGGCTAAGTAAACTTTCCAAATATGTGGGACTGGTGCCAGGTACAAATCTTAAAACCAAAAGTAAAATTTTAAACTCGATTCGATATTTCACTGGAAGCCAATGCAAGGAAGCCAGACACAGAAGTGATGTGCTCTATTTTCATAGTTTTGGTTAAAACCCGAGCAGCACTCATCTGAACATATTGTAACGTTTGAAGGGATTTGGCAGGTAAACCAACAAAGCGTGAATTACAGTAATCGAGCCTGGAAAATATAACAGCATGCATGAGTTCCTCTGCATCAGGCATCCTTAAGGAAGATCTCAATCTGGCAATGTTTCTGAGGTGAAAAAATCAAGTTTGACCCACTTTCTTGATGCGGGCTTCAAAAGAGAGAAATGGATCCAATGCATCTTCCAGACTAGTGATCAAGGAGGAAAGTGGAGTAACGAGCCCATTAATTACAATACGGTTGTTGCCAAATCTTTAGTTTGACGAGGAGTACCAATAAGTGTAGCCTCAGTCTTGCTGCCATTGAGTTGCAGAAAGCTAGCATCCATCCATGCCCTTACCTCGTCGAAACAATTGTTCACCTGGAAAATTACAAGATGGGTATCAGGTACGGTTTTGCAAGTAGACCTGAGTGTCGTCAGCATAACAATGGAAACTGATACCATGCTTCCTCTCCAACCTAATGAGCGGACAACATGACGTCATCGCCATGCACGTCCGCCTTGCCTGCAAAGTTCCAGAGGAACCATCTAGCAGTGCATCATTACGGATTATAATATATGTGTGTGTAGGTTGGAGAACCAGATTACAGATACCATTATTAGTAACTCCCAACCGCAACCAGGTCGACTCCATATGATGAGTGGATACCAGAGATAACGTTACCGCGTGGCAGGCGGTGCGTATCGCTCCCAGCAAGGTGCAGCAGCAGCTGTATGGGACACCTTGCTGGCGGTTCTCCACTGATGATATGAAGGTCGCATAGTGACTGATATAAAAACCGAAAGGGTCACAGAGTTACAAGTGTATGAAAGCCTCACTGCGTTGCCCTGATGAAGCCCCAACAAGGGCGAAACCAGGTCGGTAACTGTGAGTTTTGCATGCACTTGTGACAGTATCTGTATTTATAATCCGCAATGACGCACTGCTAGATGGTTCCTCTGGAACTTTGCAGGCAAGGCGGACGTGCATGGCGATGACGTCATGTTGTCCGCTCATTAGGTTGGAGAACCAGATTACAGATACCATTATTAGTAACTCCCAACCGCAACCAGGTCGACTCCATATGATGAGTGGATACCAGAGATAACGTTACCGCGTGGCAGGCGGTGCGTATCGCTCCCAGCGAGGTGCAGCAGCAGCTGTATGGGACACCTTGCTGGCGGTTCTCCACTGATGATATGAAGGTCGCATAGTGACTGATATAAAAACCGAAAGGGTCACAGAGTTACAAGTGTATGAAAGCCTCACTGCGTTGCCCTGATGAAGCCCCAACAAGGGCGAAACCAGGTCGGTAACTGTGAGTTTTGCATGCACTTGTGACAGTATCTGTATTTATAATCCGCAATGACGCACTGCTAGATGGTTCCTCTGGAACTTTGCAGGCAAGGCGGACGTGCATGGCGATGACGTCATGTTGTCCGCTCATTAGGTTGGAGAACCAGATTACAGATACCATTATTAGTAACTCCCAACCGCAACCAGGTCGACTCCATATGATGAGTGGATACCAGAGATAACGTTACCGCGTGGCAGGCGGTGCGCATCGCTCCCAGCGAGGTGCAGCAGCAGCTGTATGGGACACCTTGCTGGCGGTTCTCCACTGATGATATGAAGGTCGCATAGTGACTGATATAAAAACCGAAAGGGTCACAGAGTTACAAGTGTATGGAAAGCCTCACTGCGTTGCCCTGATGAAGCCCCAACAAGGGCAAAACCAGGTCGGTAACTGTGAGTTTTGCATGCACTTGTGACAGTATCTGTATTTATAATCCGTAATGACGCACTGCTAGATGGTTCCTCTGGAACTTTGCAGGCAAGGCGGACGTGCATGGCGATGACGTCATGTTGTCCGCTCATTAGGTTGGAGAACCAGATTACAGATACCATTATTAGTAACTCCCAACCGCAACCAGGTCGACTCCATATGATGAGTGGATACCAGAGATAACGTTACCGCGTGGCAGGCGGTGCGCATCGCTCCCAGCAAGGTGCAGCAGCAGCTGTATGGGACACCTTGCTGGCGGTTCTCCACTGATGATATGAAGGTCGCATAGTGACTGATATAAAAACCGAAAGGGTCACAGAGTTACAAGTGTATGGAAAGCCTCACTGCGTTGCCCTGATGAAGCCCCAACAAGGGCAAAACCAGGTCGGTAACTGTGAGTTTTGCATGCACTTGTGACAGTATCTGTATTTATAATCCGTAATGACGCACTGCTAGATGGTTCCTCTGGAACTTTGCAGGCAAGGCGGACGTGCATGGCGATGACGTAATGTTGTCCGCTCATTAGGTTGGAGAACCAGATTACAGATACCATTATTATATATATATATATATATATATATATATATATATATATATATATATATATATATATATATATATATATATATATATATATATATATATATATTACCCAGGAGGCCAAGGGGGTTTACCAGACATGGGCTGTTGTAAAAGGTTGTGCCCCAGAAATCATATCTACACATGCCTAGGAACACAACCTAGGTCAACAACCTCGCCAACAAGCTGCTGGAAATGTCGTATCACCCTATATGTGATCTAACTCAAATACCACTCTAGGTGCGTTTTTTGGTTATCAGCAGCAGTGGCTTTTTCTGCTCTATATCAAAGAAATATCAGATATTAATGACTCAAACAAGCTACATATGTAAATTTACTGCTATTATGATTTCCCCATACAGGATCAAGGTGCACAGCTGACAGAGTTTTGCTGTATGGCTGATTTTTATGAATGATTTAATATTTACTCATTTTCAGACAAGTGTGAAATAATATCAACATGCACTTCTGGATGAGATTTGCTCCAAGTGAAGTTGTGTTCTTAATATATATACTCCTTTGCACTTTTAACTACAATGTCTAATGAATTAGTTTGTGTTTCAGATAACACAGCCGGGAGAAAAATGACCAGTCAAGCTGGGAAGAGGCTGGTTCAAGAGGCACTGTTACTGGAACAACCAAAGAAAAGGTGGGAGGATGGCTGGAACACAGACTATGGCAGATGTCTAATATGTCAAGAACCATCAATGAAAGGACTTAATAATGTCCAGGTGATATCAACAGAAAAGCTTCTTGTGGCTATGTCCTGTCGACGGGATCATATTCACAGAAGATTACAAAGTGACATTACCCAAGAAAACTGGGTTGGACAAAATTCCCCTAAATGGCATGTAAAATGCAGGAACTGGTACCTGAATGAAAAAAGTTACAAACTGGCAGAAAAAAGGAATCTAGGAGGGCAACCACCAGCGGCTGATGACCCTATGAAAACTTCATCTCTTGGGTCTCATACCACAAGACAATCCACATCAGGATTTGAAGCCAAGAACACTTGTGTCATCTGTAATAAGACATGGTATAGAGGGAAAGAGCCCACCTGTAAAGTGTCTACTACAACCAGCCAACATGCAATCCTTGATCAAGCCAAAAAGCTGAAGAGACAAGATATCTTGCAAAGGCTAATTGGTCAAGGCTTTGATATGGTTGCCAATGACATCTGCTACCATACACCCTGCATGAATACTTTTAAAGCTAGACGCATCCCCACTATCAGTCCAACACAAAATCTCTATGATGTTGCATTTGAAAGATTAGTCGAACAGCTTGAGACATCACTCTTCCAAAATAAGTGTGGCTTTTTTATGAAAAATCTTCGGGATCAGTATCGGGCAATTCTTCGAGAGCTAGATGTCAAAACTGCAGACTCGTATCGATCAATAACTTTGAAGTGGAAATTGCAACAATGGTTTGGCAAGCGCATTTCAATTATCAACCGAAGCACTGGCGCTGGCTTTATCTGTGCTTCCTCCATACCACTAGGAGATGCTCTAGAAAAACTGAGGTTGTTAGAGGCCAAGAATCAGATTGATGAAAAACAGCAAATAATGCATTGTGCAGCTAAAATTCTGAGAGCTGATATTAAGCAGTGCAAAAAAGAACAAAAATCAGAGCAGTTTACTGAAATTTCTTTTGCAGCTGCTGAAAGAATTGTTCCACAAACTTTATTTGATTTCACAACCATGCTGCTCTCTGACAAAGCAGGGAAAAAGCACCAAGAGTCTGGATCCCATATTTCAGATTCATCATTACTTCATCCGGCAATTAGGGAGAAAGCACTTGCAATATCGCAGCAACTTATGCAACATGTAGCAGCAGTGCCAACTCCTTTGAGTGTAGCTACAGCTTACTATGTGTATAACCAGACACGTAGCAAGTCACTGATCACTCTGAACAATAGACTTGGCCTAGGAATCAATTATGACACGTTGCAGCGCCAACTGACAACAAAAACCATCAACATCATGCAACAGGTTGAGGAGAATGGGGTGTTTGTCCCAGAAGCTATGGTGCATAATCATGCAAGTTTACATGTTTATGCAATGGACAACCTGGATTGGAAGAAAAACACATTAGAAGGTGGGACTTTCAATGCCACCACAGCCATTATAATTGAGAATCCTGTCATGAGTAGTACCCTCATCACTCATCCTGACAATATTAGTCTTCCTACTTCATCTTTAAGCAGGAAAAAGACCCTTTCAGGTGTTTCTGAAACAAATATCCCTAACTGTCACATTTCAGCCAGTGACAGAAGGAATTCTAGATCACTTTGCAACATTGATGATGTTAACAGTTTGGAAACTGCATCTGATGAGACAGCCGAAGAAATGCTGCTCTTCTGGAGACTTGGAAGACAAGTGAAAACTTCACAACTGCTGCATGTGCCATATGAAGGGGATCCTGATCTCCCTGGTTTTTCAGCATTCTGTGCACAGTTACTCCCACACCACAAGGCCAGCCGGATTGCATACCTCCCTCTCATACCTGCTTCACCAACGGATCCTGCTGTGCTAAAGGAAGAGATGACACGGCTTGTACAAAATCACATGCACTTGGAGATACATGGACTGTCATCACTGGAGACCAGGCCACATATGAACTTGCAGTGGCCATCAGGGACAAACACAAAGATGAGTTTTCCAAGGTAATCCTGCTTTTGGGAGGCTTCCACCAGGCTCATAACTACTTAAAAGCAGTCTGTACGATTATGAGGGACTCTGGTGTGGAAGATCTTCTTGTAACAGCAGGAATGTGCCAAGAAGGGACAGCTAAGAAGATCTTTGGAGAGAAAGCAGACTATTACCAGTCTATGCATGCCATTAAAATCCTGAATGAAGCTGTATGGCATCTGTATTGGGAAGCATTTGAAAGCTGGATATCAGAGGAAGACACCCGACTATGGATAGATGCCATTGAGGCAGCACTGAAGAAGCAGTTCGATACGTCTATAGATGCAACTGAACAATTGAAGTCCATCCAAGAATGCCACTCACAGCTTGTAGCACTTCAGCAACACCTGCTGAAATTCCAGGAGACTCTCACCACCTTACCAACTGCTGTATTCTGGCTCAACTTCCTTGAGATGTCAGATGTATTATTCCGCTTCATCTACCACCAACGGGAAGGTAATTGGCGAGGGCATTTGTGTGAATCAGCTCGAATGCTTCCCTATTTAACAGCTGCAGGGCATTACAAATATGGTCAGCAGTCATTGCCACTCTACTTGTCTGAAATGAAAACACTACACGACACAGCTCCAGAGGTGCATGAAGCTATGATGAATGGAGCATTTGTTGGTCGGAGAGCAGATGGGAGCCATAATGGTGTATCTCCTGATATGCTTTTAGAGCAAACTTATAATGCTGACGCTAAGGAAGACAGTGGTCTTGATGGCATAACACTCAACACAAATGCTCGCACCAAATGGCTTTATACAAAGCCTGTCACTTCAGCAGTCTCAGCCCAGCTGTTATCATCTATGCCAATGATACTGATATCATTGTTTCAAGTGTGTACTATGCTGCAACTCTGTTGAAGGATCTGCCTGAACTGTGGATTCGAACTACCCAGTCAAACTATTTGCCTGTGCATGAAATTGCAGCTATATTGGGTCCTGCACAAAGTAGGGATGCGCAAAGATGATGATGACGATGATGATGATGATGATGAAAGATGCGCAACATTTGTGTGCCTCTTACAAATTTCCAGCAGCTTGTTGGCAAGGTTGTTGACCTAGATTGTGTTCCTAGGCACATGTAGATATGATTTCTGGGGCACAACCTTTTACAACAGCCCATGTCTGCTTTCCGAAAATTTTGGGGTTTGGCCCCCTGAGTAATATATATATATATATATATATATATATATATATATATATATATATATATATATATATATATATATATATATATATATATTGTTGTAGATATGAGAATGGTTTTTTTTTTTTGTTGTTGTAGTGTAAATTGTTGTAAAATATCGCCCTCCTTACTCCAGTGTTGTATAAAGGTCAAAGGGTGTTCCCGTAGTTAGTTCCATAAAGCATACATGAAGGACACCATAATATCCCTGTTCAGTAGTTTATTTCCTTATTATGTGTATTAGGGTAAGGCCTTGTCTTCCATTAAGATGACACTCCATTGCACCAAGTGAAATAAGATAGATTCCCTTTCATGCCCCATTCCCACTCCCAAAACTTCTATTGCCAACTACAATAGCCGCCATTAAGCATGTGCTCAGCTCGGGGAAGAAGGGCGTGCCCGCCCATCGTCATCAAGGGTGGAGTCAGAGGGCCTGTGCCCACCAATCAGGGCCGAAGCGAGCTCACCGAGGGGCGTGTCCTGAAGGCCGGCGGCTTGATCGCCTGAGGCGCTATAAAGCGCGCGCGCAAGAAGCGAGAGTGGTTGGACTAAGCGAGAGTGGTTGGACTAAGCGAGAGTGGTTGGACCGAGTACGAGAAGGGTTGGACTGAGTACGAGAAGAGTTGAGTTGAGTACGAGAAGAGTTGAGTAAGGGATCCCTAAAAGAGCAGCTCCAGCCACCGCAAGTTCAGTCACAGCAGCTTCAGCCACAGCAGCAGCAGCCACAGCAGCTTGGGGGCCTTGACGGCAGTTTTTGAGCAGGGCCGCGAAGGAACGGCGGCTGCTAAACGCGCCGATCGGAAGAGGAACGGCGGCTGTTAAACGCGCCGATCGAGAAAGGGCGGTGGCTGCTAATATCCGACCCGACCGTGCTGCGGGTCCAGCTGAACCTTCCTCCCCCTCCAGCCATCCACCTCCTGCCATTCCTATCATCATTCCCCACGTGAGTCTGTCTTTTGTTTGTTCTGTCCTGGGTAATAATTAAGACTGTAGGTAAGCTAATAATTGCACTGTGTCTCTGATTCTTCTGTATATTATTTTATTATCCTTCCTTCTCCTTGGTTACTTTGAGCGTGTAAATAATAAATCCTGTTACTCTTCTGTACGTCTTCTTCTTCTTCCTCTTTACATTCGGTCGCTTTAGAGGTTTCCAAATTGAATACCTGTGGCGCGATTTCGGCCAACGTCCAGGAATCGGGTTAGTCGGGGTAACTGTTCGGCCGCGGTGCCATCCGCTCGGCAAAACAACATCTTATCCGCGGTCCGTAACAATTGGTGCCAGGAGTGGGATTCGAACCTGGGACTAAATTTATTTAGCCCAAATTTTGGGGACACCAATTGTACTATTGGCCGTAACAATTGGTGTCAGAAGTGTCGGATTCGGACCTGAAGCGCTTAACGCGCTCAAATTACGAGTGGCCCAAAATTGTATTTTATAAAATTCTAAATTTGAAAGTCGTGCCATGGCTGGTCAAGGCGACGGGATGCCGGTGGGAGAGATAGACGGGGTGGAATCGACCCAGGACCTCGGGGAAATGTATGTGGAGGAAAGAGAGGAGGAGAACAATGGCAATGTGGTTGAGGGAGTATCAGGCGCACAACATGGCGTCCTTGCTCACGTGGTTACAGCGGCACCAAATTGCGCTGCGCACGTAGCCGCGGCGGCCGAGCCCACGGCGCCGATAGACATGAACCTCTTTCTGATTCAACTCGCGGCAAGCATGGAGAAGCTAAATGATAAGATGGATGCTCAGGGTCAGCAATTGAGGGGCCAAATGAGGGACGAAGCAAGGGGTACTAGTGAGCAATTAAGAGACGGGTTAAACAATATGGGAAATAAATTTGAGAGGCTAGGAAGCAAAACGGAGCGAATCGGCAAAATTGGGGACAGAATGGGTGACCGCATGCAAAAATGTGGGGAGACCATGGATCGCATGGTGGGCGAGAGGGTCCCAAGGGTGCACGACGAGGTAACGCGGGTCGAGAAGCGCTGGTTGAGCGAAGTGGAGAAAAGCACGGGTAACTGGACCGGGGTAGAAATCGCGACCCGGGGTATGGGGCAGCCGGCGACCGCTGAGGTAGAAGAGGGAATTTTAATACAGCCAGCGGTCGTTGAGGTGAGTAAAGAAAAAGCAGTAGTGGGTATAATTAAAATTGAAGAGACGACGGAGGTAGCCCGGGAATTGCAGGGAGAAATGGATTATGCTCAAAGTCCCTGCTCACATCACGATGCTGTGCTTAATCCTTATAAAGATTTGCAGGTGCGCATGGAGAAGGGAATCCCCCAGGTGAGTCGTGCTGTGTATTGTGCGGGGAGATTTTGCAGGAGGATGTTTGACGACAAGAGAATTGTCGCGCGATTGGGATCGAGGAAGCACCCGAGCGTTGGTGAAGGGTCGCGTGTGGAAAAAAAGTGTGTGTCAAGGGGTGAGCGTGTTACGAAGCGCGAGTGTGATACAGAGTGCGAGCGAGAATGCACGTCGGGGTGTACGGAGTGTGACACAGGGAGTGAGAGCAATACGGAGTGTACGTGCGAGGGTGAGTGTGACACGGAGAGTAAGGTGGTGGTGGAACGTGTGCGAGGAAGCACACCTGAGTTGGTCGTGGCGCGGGTGTGGGAGAGCCCATCTGAGTGCGCTAGTGGGTGGATGCAAGAGAGCACGCCCATGGTGAGTGGTACGGAGTACGTACCGAGTGGGGAGAGTGCGCAAGACGGTGCGCGAGGTGTGTTAAGGGAGTGTGAGAACGGCGAGTGTGCGCGAGAGGTGTGGTGTGTAACAGGGAGTGCGTTGGTGGAATGGACGAAGTGTGTGGGATGCACTGGAGGCGTTGGAACGCCGGGTTTTGTGAGTGTCAAAAGGGTCGCGTGTGCGTGTGGGCATACGAGTAAAGCATCGACGTTGAACGGGTTAGCGTTTAGGGCGACGGATAGCCGATGCGAGCACTCGGGGCGCGGTGTGCTTTGTTGGATGCCAGGCCCGGCGCGGATCGATGCTGCGTCGCTTCTCTTCGAAGCGTCGTTGCCGATTCGGGCTTGGCCCCGCCCTGCACGGTCGAGTCCGGGCCTTGTCGGGCGAGGCGACCGGTCCGGTTCAAGGGCGAGTGGGAGGAAGCGGACGGTGCCCCCTGGCGGGGACGGGGTTCCGACCGGGGGAGATTGAGCCATCGGGCCCGGGACCGCAAGGTACCGCGCCGAGATGGTGCGTGGAATCTCGGCCCGACCAAACCACCTCCCTTGAACCGAAAGCCGGACGGATTCAACCTGCAGGCGACCAAACCACCCGCGTTCATTGCACGGCTTTGCGAAGCCGAGTTTAATGAAGTCATGACGCACCGAGGCTAGGATATAGCGGACTGTGATGATGGTGATACTGATAGTGTTTTTGTATTCGAAATTTTGGAATAGAATTGGCAGTAATTGGAAATTTTTGATTGGTTGCAATTGGATGAGCCAAATTGGTAGTGGAAGATGCCCGATGTGGTGGGATGGCAACTTTGCCATCTCTCACAGCGGGGGCAAAGGAGCACTAGGTTATGGGGTTTATGGCAGTGAAAACTAGCCCGGGAGGGTTAGGATAAAATGATAGGGATCTAGAGAGATGACCTGAGGTAACGTTAAGATTAGGTAGTGACAATGATACCTGCAGTGGGGACGCAGGTAGCTTAGTTTGGATGATAATGACGTGGTATGTGCTTAGTTTAAAGGGAAGACGGGGAGCACTAAGTTAGCAGGGCAACAGGTAGTTCAGATGATGCCGTGTGAGTGTTGGAGGTGTATTCAGAAGTGTATTGTGAAAAGTGTGTGAAGAACAGGTGTGATTGCACAGGTGTGCAACTGAACAGGTGTATGGAGCAGTGTTTGAGTGAGTGATAGTGATGTGAGTTGTGCTGACCAAATGGTCCAGGAAGGAAGGAGGGTGCAGGTGGCACCAGGTGTGGTTGCACAGGTGTGCAACGACAGGTGTATGGAGAATGGTTGTATGGAATAAATAGTCTGGTATGTGGAGTATTGGAATGGATGGTCGTGGAGTGAGTATGGTGGAAACTGTGGAGTGGAGTGGATGGTGCGAAGGTGTGAATGGGGGAAGGATGGACCCCCATCATGAATACCCGGGGAGGGTAGTGTAAGTGTTAGGTAGAGGGTACAGGTAAATTGTGGTTGGATATTGGCATCTGTGGTGCGAGGTGAAAGAATGGTATTTGGATGGGTGCATTAGTGTTGTGGAAATGGCTGGGCGTGTAGCCTGTTAGTGTGTGTAGTTGGTTTGGGCACTCCACCACTGTGAGGATGTCGGCCAGGTGAGGCCGCAGGTGGGCTCTGGGAGCCAGTAGAGTTGTTGTGGATGGGGCCCGAGGATCCGGAGGACGGACCCGGGTAGCCCAGTGCCAGAGGGCACCGAGGGGTGACAGAGCCAGGAGGGGCCTTCCCCAATTAGATAGGTTAGGGTGAGGAGCTAGGTAAGCTCGGGTGGCAACTACAGTGGTGGAGGTGTGCAGGTGGGTAGACCTGCTGGGAGAGCTGCATGACCCAGCCCGGAAATTGTGCAAGGGCACCGGGAGATGAATCGGGGGAGTGAGACCCCAAATTGAGAAGCACCACAGTTTGGTCAATGGGAATTGGTTTTTAGAACCCATAGTGTAAGTTGGCCAATGGATTGGCAGGGAAAGACCCCGGGTAGTGTAAAGTGTGTTAAAGTCAATTAGAGGATCGTTAGGATGAAAATCTCCTTGCACCATCTACATCCACTCACCTGAGGTGACGTAACTCCCCACCATGCCATGTTTTATTATTTTTATTGTGCAGATGTTTGGAATGTGAGACGCATCATGACGTGGGTGTGACATTGTGCTTGATGTTCCATCTCTGCCTCCTTATGAGGATTGATGATGAATTGGGTGATGGCAAATTTTGGTTAGAGGGATTGTGAAGACGAATTTGGTGTAGGGGAAATATGGGGAAGACGTGACATTAGCGACAAATTTGTAAATGTGTAGATTTTGTAAATATGGGGTAAGGGCAAGGGTAGAGCAGGTGACAGGGGGGGTGACGTACGGTAGGGACGAGCTTTCTCACTTCGCTCTCCGTACGCACTTCGCCTTGCATTGCCTTGTTTGATGTGTACCCTTGTGACCTTACCCCTCGCTCATCTGTCTTTTCCCCCTTTTATCTCCCACATGAGGACCTGTGCGCCACTGGGCGCAGAGGGGAGCGTGCGTGAGTCCGCCATTGTGCGCCCGGAACTCCCAGAACCAGCTGTCTGCATCAATGCACCACATTAAGGACCACACATCTGTGGCTGAGCACCACTTATGGACCCCATGGGTTGGGGCATGGCCCCTCTGCTGGAACCGGCCGTGAAGGCCCGAAATCTTGCTGGCGGACCTTGGCCACAGGGCACCGATGCCCCACACTAGTCGGCCCTGTGGGCCATAAATAAATAAAAATGGACACGTTGGGTGCACGTTTTATTGCAAATAGGCCGCCAGCAAAGAAAATGACATCTGGAAGAAAGCAAATAGCCAGCAGAGGGAGCCGAAGAGCAAGAGACCACCAGCAGGGTTAGGGGTTGTTGGTTTATTTTTATTGATGAACAGTAATGACTGTGCACCGATTGGTGCTTGAGGGTGTGTTGGTGCGTTTTGGGTGCTTCATGGTGCGTCGATGCAGAGCAGACTGTCTCCCCCCCCCAAAAAGAACAATCACAGGTCCTGGGTTAGTTTTGTAAATAAAGTAACGTCACTGTCACTGTAAATAATGCTCCCCACCGTCAATGTATAGTTTGAAGACCATTCCGCAATTCGGTTAGCTGTGGGCGTGAATCTGTTAGGCAGGGTGCAATGGAGCAGCGGGACATATTTATTTATGTTTTAAAACTGTCGCACTCAGGGTCAGGTTAAATGTAGAGCCGAAGAGACCATTTCTCAATGGAATACTGCTCTCCCCTCTGGGCTGGTGCTCCTGCCTCACACCTAGCTCGTCTTCACGCTGTTGAAAGCAAAGCATTCAGAATCATTGGAATCTCCCGTGATGAAGCTAACTCCAAGGGCCTCTCACTCACTCACCGCAGGCAGGTTGGTGGTCTTTCCGTCTTCTACCGACTCCTCTCCGGCCTTGCTCCCCCAGCTCTCTCTGTGCTCTGTCCCCCAAATATTCCTACAGGTCGCACAAGATCTGCCAGCAAGCCTCTGATGGTTAAACTGCCGAAATCTCGGCTCTCTGCTCACCTTCACTCCTTCATTCCTCTTTTCTCCCGCCTCTGGAACAAACTCCCACACTCTCTTCAATCCCACTCCTCCCTCCAGGTCTTTAAAACAGCTGTTCACCACCATCTCTTATCTTCCCCCATCCAAAACCTTGATCTTTTCTACCCCCACTAATTCACCCCAGATCCACCTTGTTTGTAATTCCAACTTCTTTCCTGGTAGTCCTGGCAGTGTCCATATGTTTTATGCCTCTCCCACCCCCTTTCCCATGCCTCCCCCCCAAAGCCCTCTCCCTCCCACAGATCTCTCGATGTCTCCATGTCTCTCGGTTCCTGCTCTAAAATGTTGTGTTGTGTTGTGTTGTGTTGTGTTGTGTTGTGTTGTGTTTGTGTCCTTCCCCCTCTCTCCCCATCTTGTCTACCGCTCCCGATGTTATTTGTTCTATGTGTCGGTTTGTCGGTTATGTGTCGGTTTGTCGGTTTGTCTTTCTGTGTGATAAATGTTCGCTCTTTCACGAGCCTCGATCTTTTATACAAAAAAAAAAAAAAAAAAAAAAAAAAAAAAATGTAGAGGGAACTACACCTACGTGCCACACTAAAAGTTAAAGTTATAGGCCCGGGACGTGCCTAAGAGGAGGAGGGTGCAGTGTTGTGGATATGAGAATGTTTTTTTGTTGTTGTTGTTGTAGTGTAAATTGTTGTAAAATATCGCCCTCCTTACTCCAGTGTTGTATAAAGGTCAAAGGGCGTTCCCGTAGTTAGTTCCATAAAGCATACATGAAGGACACCATAATATCCCTGTTCAGTAGTTTATTTCCTTATGTGTATTAGGGTAAGGCCTTGTCTTCCATTAAGATGACACTCCATTGCACCAAGTGAAATAAGATAGATTCCCTTTCATGCCCCATTCCCACTCCCAAAACTTATATTGCCAACTACAATAGCCGCCATTAAGCATGTGCTCAGCTCGGGGAAGAAGGGCGTGCCCGCCCATCGTCATCAAGGGTGGAGTCAGAGGGCCTGTGCCCACCAATCAGGGCCGAAGCAAGCTCACCGAGGGGCGTGTCCTGAAGGCCGGCGGCTTGATCGCCTGAGGCGCTATAAAAGCGCACGCGCAAGAAGCGAGAGTGGTTGGACTAAGCGAGAGTGGTTGGACTAAGCGAGAGTGGTTGGACTGAGTACGAGAAGGGTTGGACTGAGTACGAGAAGAGTTGAGTAAGGGATCCCTAAAAGAGCAGCTCCAGCCACCGCAAGTTCAGTCACAGCAGCTTCAGCCACAGCAGCTTCAGCCACAGCAGCAGCAGCCACAGCAGCTTCAGCCACAGCAGCTTGGGGGCCTTGACGGCAGTTTTTGAGCAAGGCCGCGGAGGAACGGCGGCTGCTAAATGCGCCGATCGGAAGAGGAACGGCGGCTGTTAAACGCGCCGATCGAGAAAGGGCGGCCCTGCTAATCCCCGACCCGACCGTGCTGCGGGTCCAGCTGAACCTTCCTCCCCCTCCAGCCATCCACCTCCTGCCATTCCTATCATCATTCCCCGCGTGAGTCTGTCTTTTGTTTGTTCTGTCCTGGGTAATAATTAAGACTGTAGGTAAGCTAATAATTGCACTGTGTCTCTGATTCTTCTGTATATTATTTTATTATCCTTCCTTCTCCTTGGTTACTTTGAGCGTGTAAATAATAAATCCTGTTACTCTTCTGTACGTCTTCTTCTTCTTCCTCTTTACATTCGGTCGCTTTAGAGGTTTCCAAATTGAATACCTGTGGCGCGATTTCGGCCAACGTCCAGGAATCGGGTTAGTCGGGGTAACTGTTCGGCCGCGGTGCCATCCGCTCGGCAAAACAACATCTTATCCACGGTCCGTAACAATATATATATATATATATATATATATATATATATACACAACAACACACAACATGCATTTTAAGGCCATTTTCCCTACTAGAGCGGGGGTTAGCCTTGCGGTCCCCGTGACAATCTTCTCCATCTTGCCCTATTTTCTGCATCTCCCCTTGTTAACCCCCTTGCCCGCATTTCTTCTTCGACCATCTTTAGCCAAGTCTTTCTCGGTCTTCCCCGTCCTCTACTTCCTTCCACATTCATTTCCATCACTCTTCTCAACCAGTCACTTTCATCCTTCCTCAACACATGACCAAACCATCTCAACCTGTTTCTCTTCGCAGCATCCATCACATATATGTATGTATGTATGTATGTATGTATGTATGTATGTGTGTATGTATATATATATATATATATATATAGAAATACCAAGAAATAAAATCTGACCTGCTGTGTTTGTCCCTCATATTCATATTTTGAACTCACATCCAAATTTCTTGAGTATATAGCAACAATAACAAATTTGACTTCACTGTTCTAATACTTATGGAGGTCACTGTACAAACATGATTTATTAACAAAAGGGGGAGAGGGGGGGGGGGGGGGGGGAGAAGAGGAACATGGCCACACATGTGGTAAAACCAACGGTAACAAATTGATATTAAAATAACCCATGCAGCCTGTATGGCTTAATGATTGGCCTATTTCATTCACTTGGGGTGATGCGATGTATAAAGAGAGAGGACAAGACAGCGAGAAGAGTCCAGGAACCTGTATGTGTAGAACCTTTCCGCACACTGCACACCATGTGGTCCCGCCCCTTGCGATCACTCCTAGAGAGAGAGAGAGAGAGAGAGAGAGAGGGGGGGGGGGGGAGAGAGGGAGAGAGAGAGAGTAGCGAGAGAGAGAGAGAGAGAGAGAGAGAGAGAGAGAGAGAGAGTAGCGAGAGAGAGAGAGAGAGAGAGAGAGAGAGAGAGAGCGAGCGAGAGAGAGAGAGAGCGAGAGATAGTGCGAGAGATAGTGCGAGAGATAGAGATAGAGATAGAGATAGAGAGAGATAGAGAGAGATAGACCTCCACCAGCCTGCCTCACTGGTGCAGTGTCTCCACTTTTATTACGAGGGTGTGTTGAAAAGTCATGCCTTCTATTTCTTTTCTCCAAAACAGATATTTGAATGAACCAAAGTGCAGTCCACAAGTTCGTTTTTCCCACAACTGTGTGCAGAGGTTTTTGATTCTGACACAACACGTCTCATCATTATGTTCGTCAAGGTGGCACGGGGAAGCACAGCATTGCCAGTGTTGTTAAAGCAGCGTCCAGTTATTGACTTTCTAACAGCAGAGAACATGCCTCCTGTGGACATTCATCGGCGAATGAAAGTGTATGGTAATGATTGCATTGATGTGAGTACTGTCTGTCGATGGGAAAAGCATACTAAGTATAGTAACGCCAGACAAACAGTGTTGCGGAAGACCATTAACGGCAACAGATACGGCTCATCACCATGCCAATCAGCTTATCAAAGAGATCTGGCACATATCTCAGCAAACTCTCACTACTCAGCTTGGCGTTTCATGTGAACGAGGGCAGGCTATTGTGAACATTCTCGGATACAGCAAGTTGTGTGCGCTGTGAGTTCCTCCGAATGCTGACTCGTACAATAAAGGAGAACTAGGTGGAAGTGGGTGTCGAGCTGTTGTTGCTAAGAACGTGAAGGTGACCCGCTCCTGCTCAATATTGTGACTGGAGATGACAGTTGGGTGCACCATTACAACCCCTAGAGAAATAAATGGTCAATGGAGTACCGTCACAAAGATTGACCAGCACAAACATTTCAAGACCTGCTGGGAAAGTCACGCTTTAATGTCTTTTTGGGATGTGAAGTTGATAGTTCATTTGGAATTCAATGGTTCCACCATTAACCAAAGGGTTCCACAAGGAGTTCTACAAGTTCCACAAGGGCCAAAGGGTTCCACAAGGAGTTCCACAAAGGCTAACGGGTTCCACCATTAACCAAAGGGTTCCACAAGGAGTTCAACAAGGGCTAACGGGTTCCACCATTAACTCTTGAGTGCTGCATTGAAACTCTAAAGAAACTGAATGCATGGATTTGGAGGGGTTGGTCCGACATGTAGATGGTTCTTCAGCATGACAATATGCGGCCTAACAAGGACGACGGAAGCAATTTGTCGCCTCGGTTTCACCGGCTTACAGCACTCACCACACGACCCCAACTTGGGTCCGTCAGATTTTTAGCTTAGTGGAGAACATTTTGCTTCTGACAGTCTTCACCGCTGGTCAAGTCAGCAGGATGCATGGTTCTATCGTCACGGAATCACAAAACTACTGTAATTGAAGGTTGGCAGAAATGTGTGAACAGCAGTGGTGATTATGTTGAGAAATAAATATGCACCATGGTAGAATAAAGACTTATGTTAATATTTGTCTTTGTTTCATTTGAATAGTTTTACCTGTTTTGGAGAAAAAGAATAGGAGGCATTACTTTTCAACATGCCCTGGTAGTTCTGGTGGGGTGGGGCGAATCCCTGTGGCGCGTGCAGATTGGACGACGTGGACATCGCGTGACCATTACACGCCTGCGCCGATTGGCAAGGAGGGGGGGAGCTGATGATTTTCTGATCACGTGCCGGCTTTGCTCCCTGCACGTGACAGAATCCCTTATCTGAGCGCATTGGGGGCTTCTGCACAGTTGCCACATGCTGTGAATAGAGTGGAAAAATACAAATGGACAGATTGTATACAGGGACATTGCAAAGTGTAGGGATGGGGGAAATGGAGCCTTAACAACAGACATTTGGGAGGGAAGGACACTATCTCTTTAATTATCGCAATCACATCACCCTTATGCTAACCTGAACGATGAAATAACTATTCCAAACTATGCCCCATTTACCACTTGATCCGTAACAATAATATACACAAATTTGATATTACTATATTTGACAGGGCATGCTCTTTAAGGAAAGGACGTGCTGCCCTCATCCTACCTGACTTATCTTTATCCTATTATTTTGCTTTAACGTAGCCTTACAATCACTGGAAGTACTGTAACTATTACTAAAATAAAAAACAAAAGGGGCAGATTCAATGAGCAACAATTTCCGTCATCGTGTTGTCCTATCATCTTACCCGAATGGGTTGAAAAGGTCAAGGATGCTTCCAACAATTCACAGCAACCACTAAACATGAGACAAATTATACTAGGCCGGCCAATCATATATGCAGCCAATATCGATTCGGGATTTGCAAAGGAGTCTGGTGGATCGGTTTTAAATCTGAATACAGTTCTGACTTGCGAGTATACAGTTATTTTGGACTTGTGGAGCAATTCCATTTGTAAGCATGCATGGGCATGCATAACACACATGAACATGCCTATTTATTGGCATGATTCATTGATCAAAAATGAGTAGTGATAAATAATACAAAAAAACAAAACAATTCCGACAAAACAGTTTCCAAAATCCAAATGACATTCCAGCGAGGGTTGTTTACATTACTTAAACAGGCTTTTGCAAACTATAACCCTAACAACTCGGTTTTGCAATTACACAATTCAAGAACAACCAGGAGAAAAAAAACATTCAGTAATTGTGTAAATTTTTTTTATTTAGATTAATAAAATTGTGCAAAATTTTTTTTGGGGGTTTTCGTAATTGTGCTGTATGGAGTTAAAGGCCGACAATACGATTACAAAACTCTGGTACAATTACAAAACAAAATCTACATATGTATACTCATATATTGTCTTTGTGCCAAGTTTGAACAAAATCGGACCATGCATCTTCAAGAAATGGTTGGGGACACGTTTAAGTAACAAAATGGGATTAACAAAAATCACACAACCAAGACAATTTGCTCTTTATGAGAGAATGTACGAACACGAACACACACACGAACACACACACACACACACCTGATCAATCAGTCCCGAGCTGTTCAAATCCCAAGTTTGTTCATGGCATAAAAAAAAAAATCGGGGTCTAAGAGCGTCTACTGGGGGTCAAAGTGGATCCAGGTTTGACCCCCCCAAAATAGGAATTTGCTTTCTTCTTTGAAACTACAAACACGATTTCGATGAAACTTGACCACAACCTTCACCACCCATGATGTACCAAAGTTTGTTCACGGCATTAAAAAAAAAATCGGCCCCGAGTGGGTTTACAGGAGGAATTCCCCCCAAATTAGGAATTCGCTTTTTCTCAGAAAATACACACACTATTTCGATGAAACTTGACCAAAACCTTCATCATCCGTGGTTTACCAAAGTTTTTCACGACATTAAAAAATATCAGGGTCTAAGGAAGTCTATCAGGATTTTGAGCCCCAAACCCTCCCCCCCCATTCCCTCCCCGCCCACTCCATGCAATGAAACTTGACCACAACCTTCATCACCCATGATACATCGTTTCTTCACGGCATAAAAAAAATGAAATCAGGGTTAAATCGTTTGTTCACAGCAAAATCCTATGATGACCTTTGACCTTTGACCTAAAAAAAATTCTTTCCCAATTCAGTGATGATGCGCTATGCAATTGGTATATTTTTAAAGTTAATAGGATAAGAAGTGACAATTTTATAGATAAAAATTGATGATTTTAGAAGTTTGACCATGAGGTAACTTTTGACCTTTTGACCCAAAAAATAGTTGGCTTTCCAATTCATTGGTGCACTATGTAATTGCTATTTATTTTTCAAGTTAGTAGGATGAAAATGGACAATTTTTCAATTGAAAATTGATGATTTTAGAAGTTTGACCTTGTTGACCTTTCACCTCAAAAATAGTTACTTTCCCAATTAAGTGATGATGCAATATATGCAATTGCTGTTTAATTTTCAAGTTAATAGGATAAAACGTGACAATTTATCAGATGAAAATTTATGATTTTAGAAGTTTGACATTGAGTTAATCTTTGACACTTTGACCTTAAATAGTTGGTTTCCCAATTCAATGAGGCACTATGCAATTGCTATTTAGCTTTCAAGTCAATCGGATTAAAAGTGACTATTTTTCAGATCAAAATTGATGATTTTAGAAGTTTGACCTTTGACCTTAAAAGTTGGTTTCCCAATTCAGTGAGGTACTATGCAATATTGCTGTTTCATTTTAAAGTTAATAGGATGACAATTGATGATTTTTCAGATGAAAATTGATTTTGGAAGTTTGACCTTTGAGTTGACCTTTGACCTTTTGACCTCAATAACAGTTGGTTTCCTAATTAAATGAGGCACTATGCAATTGCTGTTTCATTTTCAATTGACCTTCAAATAGTTGGTTTCCCAAGTTAGTGACCCAATATGCAAATCCTGTTCAAGTTTCAAGTCAATCGGATGAAAAATGACAATTTCAGAAATTTGACCACAAGATGACCTTTGACCCCAATCAATAGGCTGCTCAGTCCTGACTACTGCAACTTGAAAAAGTTTCATGACGATCAGTTTAGAATTGTGACCTGTAGGCAAATGACAAACAGATAGACAGACAAACAGACAGAATAGCAAAGTCGACCGTCCAATACACTTGAAAAACCTTCGATTTTGCAAGTAACAAACAAACAAACCGACAGAAAAGGGTGAAAACATAACTTCCACCCACCTTTGGTGGCAGAAGTAAAATATTGTTCATTAACCAGATAGGAAGGTGGTGTTGTGCAGATCTTGGGCCTGCCGCAAGGATACAGGGTGTTCCAAAAAGACCCGGACAACTTTGGTTGTTAATATATTTGGAACCCCAAACGATACAACGATACCCTTTGTTTTATATAATACAGAAACTCAGAGTTTTGTGCACAGCAATTAAATTGCTCATATTCAATTCAATTGCTATTGCTGATTATATTCAATAATCAATTGTTATTGATTGTAATCTTACTATAATTCACCAAATGTCCATCTGTCCGTTCGAAGGTACCGCAAAAACGGCTCAACCGATCGCAACGATATTTTGGGTGGGTATTCCTGAGACTCAAATAGGCTATATTGTTTTTCCAATTTTTCCAAACACGATGGAATAATATTTACCGATATGAACAGTGATGTGGCTTTTATTGAAATTCTACAAATACTGTTTAGATTTTGATGAGAATTACGAACCTGCAGCGAATCCGGAAGTGGACAGATGACGGCAATTCGCGGGTTTGATCATATCCCAATAGAACCGTCATTTAATCGTCATGTTAAATCGTTAAACGTTAATCGTGTTAATCATTTTGTTAAAGTATCATTTGATGATTGGAATTGAGTGAATACAATTACGATTTTGAATTCGTAATTGTGTTCACCCAACCGTACGGAACTTCACATCAGGATTTAAATATTTGTTTATGTCACGAATGTTGTTAAAAGCTAATTTTTTTATATTAATGTTATTTCATTTGTGATTGGAGTTATGCTGTTTCGAATGAAAAAAAGACATCGAGTTCAAGTGAATGACGAAATGCCATGATGGTTTCTACTTTCTAAACGTGAATTCGCAGATCACCATATGCAGATTCGCCATGGACTGGGTATGGAACAAACGTACCTGTTTGTTTGCGAACGGGTACATTTTTCATGGAAGTCCTTCACGAACTTGCTGTCCATGTCTGACGTGCGACTGAAGGTGCGACAGTAATGTGGAATTTATTGGTTTCATGCTTTAGCATTCGCCGTTTCTGCATTGTCTGTTTGCTTCTGGTCTCCCACCCGTGCATAGCACGGGTACCTCACGAGCTATTGTAATTAATCAATTGTAATTATTGAATAATAATTCAATATTGATTATAGTCAATATTCAATTGCTGAATACAGCAATTCAATTGCTGAATACAGCAATTCAATTGTACAGCAACGATATTCATTTGATACAGCTTATTTCAAGCAATTGACATAGAGTCAATGTGAGCTCCATTTGTCACATGCAAGACATCAAGGCGGTACACAAGTTCTTGCCATGTTCGGTTCAGCATGTTTTTGTCCACCAGTGCTTATGCATCTGTGATCTGAGAACAAAGATCCTGCAGGTTTGCCACCTTGATGTTGTAGACAACACCTTTGACAAACCCCATAAAAAGAAAATCAAGGGTCGTTATGTCTGGTGATCATGGGGGCCAGGCAGTTGCACAGTCTCAGCCAATCCAGCGACCTGGAAATTATTCATGCAGGATGGCTCGAACGACGAAGGCACAATGAGGGGGAGCGCCTTCCTGTTGAAAAATGATATCTGGTTGCAAGTCTTCAATCTGTGGGAAGGCAAATCCTTCCAACATGTTCATGCAAATTGTTGAGGTCACTGTATCCTCCACAAAGAAAAACGGCCCCACCAAGGGTTATGGAGAGGGCCACACCACACCTTGACCTTTGGACTGTCGCATATATGTTAAATGACCACGTATTGGTTTTCAGAGCCCCAGATCCTCACATTGTGCCGGTTGACCTTCCCCAATACATGAAAGCAAACTTCGTCTGTGAACATGACCTTTTTCAGGCAATCTTTGTCATCCTCTAAGCGACTGAACAATTCCAAGGCAAAGGTCTTGTGTTTGGGTTCATCATTTGGTTTGAGTTCCAGCAGAATCTGCACCTTATAGACATAAAGCTTCAATATTTTTATGCAAAATCCTGTGTGCAGTGGTGGTTGGTAGTCCCAGTTCTCTGGATGCAAATCCTGTGTGCAGTGGTGGTTGGTAGTCCTAGTTCTCTGGATGCAAATCCTGTGTGCAGTGGTGGTTGGTAGTCCCAGTTTTCTAGACGCGCATCAGTGATTTTTTGGGACTTTGTTGAAATGATTCACTCACTCGTTCAGCATCTGCAGCACTTGAGCTGAGTTGATCGGATCTTTTCTGTTTCTGACAACAGCCACTCTCCTTAAACCTCTTGCACCACTCTCTGATACTAGTCTACGATGGCGGATTCCTTCCATAGCTTGTACAGAAATTACGCTGAACTTGTCTGTCAGATCTCGTATTGATGATCCATTTGACGCACTGAGCTTTCTCCTGTGGAATCGCCATTTTCTTTTACATTAAACCACGAGACATGAAAATAAAAAAAACTTTATGAGTTTCTGCTTCATATTAAACAAAGGGTATCGTTGTATCATTTGTGGTATTAAATATACTCGCCCTACAGGTGATCTTGTTCCAAGCGGGCAACACATTTTTCTGCCAACGGATATTTTCTGCTGACACAATTACTTTGACTTGGATTTCTTGATGATTTCCTTTGGTTATATTGCTCTTGCTGATTTCTGTCCAACTTATTTGGTGTCCTTGGTTTTTGAGGCATCTCAATTTTCCAGAAAAAGAAAAACATCAAACGTCACCCAAGCTAAGAATACCCACAACTAACCCACACCCCCCTCTTTCCCCTCCCCTCCACCATCCCCTCACAATCCCCCATCAAGCATCAACCTACCTAACAATACCCATAACAACCCCACACCCCTCCCCCATTCCACCTTCCCCCCACAATCCCTCTTCAACCGTCACCCTAGCTAACAATACACATGACCACCTTACCCCTCCTCCACCATTCCCTCACAATCCCCCTATCAACCATCGCCCTTGCTAACAATATCTATGACCGCGCCACACCCCTCACGCGACCCCACTTCACCACCCCTCACAATCCCCTATCAACCGTCACCCTAGCTAACAATATCCCACAACCACCCTACATCCCCCCCCCCCCCCACCCTCCTCCTTCATCATCCCCAATCAGTATCGGAATCCGAGCTTGCAATGTATCGTCTTGCAGGATAACAGTTAGTTCACAATGTGACATCACTGGCAAACTGGAAAATCGACAGTCTCGGGGTTTTTTTCCGGCACTTTTTGATTGGCAAATTAAAAATAGTTAATGATTAATGATTGCCAATGGTTTTTTTTCCAGAAAAAAATTGCGTTTGGGTTCCCCTTTAATGGTCTTTTCAGCCTTTAGGGTCTTGATGGTCTTTTGGGTCTTCAGCGTCTTTTCAGCTTTTCAGTCTTCAGGGTCTTTTCAGTTTTTGGGGTCTTTTCATTCTTTAGAGTTTTTTGGTACTTTAAGGATCCTTGGGGTCTTTTAAGTCTTTGGGGTATTTTGGTCTTCGACCTTTTGGGTCTTTTAAGTCTTTGGGTCTTTTGGTCTTTGACCTTTTGGGTCTTTAAGGGTCTTTTTGTCTTTTGAGTCTTCAAGGATCTTTGGGATATTTTCGGTCTTTGAGGTCCATTGAGTCTTCGGGGTCTTTTCAGTCTTTTTAGTCTTTGGGGTCTTTTGGGGCCTCGGTGTCTTTTGGGTCCTCTGGGTCTTGGGTCCTCTGGGTCTTCTAGGTCCTCCGGGTGTTGAGGGGGTGGGGGTCTTTTGGGTCCTCTAGGTCTTCTAGGTCCTCGGCGTGTTGAGGGGGCGGGGGTCTTTTGGGTCCTCTGGATACTTTAGGTTAAGTATTTCACATTACATTTGTGGGTGGAGTCAGGTCAGCTGTCCAACCAATGGGTGAAGAGCGGACATACATACATACATACAAACACTTGCTCCATTATATATAAAACTAAATGGTTTTCATAGAATACTTACCCTGTGCAGTCAACTTGGTGTGAGCCAACTCTTCTGTTTTTGAACGTTTTTTTTTTTTTTGATCCAATATGGCTGGCAGACCATGTGAGCGATGACATCATAAATTTATATTCTCTAAATAATTGTTGCATAGATCATGCTCAATAAATTTCAAACTGATCAGACTGAGCGTTGTCCCTGTCAAATTATAACGTCATAATAATGGCACCAATGACGTCATCGTTAACAACACCTATTCCCCATATGGAGTTATTTACAATGAGCCACGTTTCAATTTTTAAAATGCTGACACGGCACACACTTTACTTTACTGAAATGCAGACACAAATGTTATATTTTCGTCAAATAATCGTCGGAATTTCGCCAAATCTGTTTTGGTCGTGTGTTAATATACCTCAGCGATTGTCAAATCTGAAATCAGAATTTTATTTGAGGCAAAAATCACCCTGTGAGGTCGCTCCGTACTTTGCCTGCTCGTCATGTGCAATGAATGAATGAATGAATGATCGTTTTAAGGCCATTTTCCCCGCCAGAGCGGGGGTTAACCTTGCGGGCCGCATGCCAATCATGGTTCCCTGTTTTGAGGCAATGTTTTTATGGCCGGATGCCCTTCCTGACGTCAACCCTTGGTCGCTTCTTACGATGCGCAGGGATACGGTGTACCTATTCTAAATCGGGGTACACGCCGTGATCATTGTGCAATGTGCAAATATCAAATATTGTGCAAATATTGGACTTGCGCAAGCGCAAGATTGGAGGTCACATTTCTTTCGAGGCTGTCCATGCGCTCACGCTTTCGAAGTTAAGTAATTTTTTCACAGTTGTGTTTTTGTCGTGGCTGTATCTGTCTATCGGTGTGTGTACTTGTGGTGTGTCTTTGGTAAGATTCTCGGTGTTGATTTGTCGTACATGCATACAAAATCGTCGGTTAATTCGTGTCGCGTATTCTGAGGCCGAGTAGGTTTCCGTGTTCAACCTTGGGGCCTTGTTTTTCTCTCAGCGGTTTGTCGATTGCGCTGCAATTACTTTCGTTCCCTGTTTTTGGTCCCAGTCTGTCACCCCATACTTCCTTATTTAAACTCTCAACTCAGATAAAAAAAAAACAAATTTTTTTTTTCCCTTCTCTGCTCTAATTAGTTTATTCGTTGTTCTTATTTGTTCATTCGTTCTTCGACCAGGTTGTTAAAAATGTATAAACTTTCCCCTGAAGAAGTGTATTCTGTCATATATGATAACACCTTTTTCTTCTTCCTCTATAAAAGGATGCTTTCGACTTACTCACCAAATCTATTCATTCCAAAAAAAAATTCCATCTCTTACAGTGCCTCTTTCATACATTCCCTAAACTCTCCAGCACTCCACCCCTCCTTCAGCGTCCTCAAACGTATTTTTGACTCGAAGGTCTCAAGAAACTCTTTTTGCAATAAATGTTCGTTTCCCATTAATCGTACACTTTTCAAAATCCAATCTCACCCCTCCCCTCCAAATCTTCCCCATCACCCCTTCCCTCCAAAACTTCCCCATCATCCCGCCCCTCCAAAACTTCCCCATCACCCCTCCCCTCCAAATATACCCCCTTGCCCCTCCCCTCCAAATCTTCCCCATCACACATCTCTTTCAAATATTCCCCCTTTCCCCTCCCCTCCAAATCTTCCCCATCACCCATCCTTTTCAAATCTTCCCCCTTGCCCCATCCCTCCAAATCTTCCCCATCACCCCTTCCCTCCAAAACTTCCCCATCACCCCTCTCCCCCAAAACTTCCCCATCACCCCTCCCCTCCAAATCGACCCCCTTGCCCCTCCCCTCCAAATCTTCCCCATCACCCATCCCTTTCAAATCTTCCCCCTTTCCCCTCCAAATTTTCCCCATCCCCCCTTCCCTCCAAAACTTCCCCATCACCCCTCCCCTCCAAAACTTCCCCATCACACCTCCCCTCCAAATCTACCCCCTTGCCCCTCCCCTCCAAATCTTCCCCATCACCCATCTCTTTCAAATCTTCCCCCTTGCCCCTCCCTTCCAAATCTTCATCACCCATCCCTTTCAAATCTCCCCCCTTCCCCCCTAAACTCCCCCCACACCCCTCCCCTCCGAGACTCTCCCTCGCTCCTCCCCTCCTAGACTCCCCTCTCACCCCTCCTACTCAAAGCATCCTCCCCACATCTTCCCCCTTCCAACTTTCACCTTCATCTCCCCCAACCTTCTGCCTCGCTCTTCCCCCTCCTCAAATAACACCTCACTGTGCCTCACCCAATCACCATCAAACCTTTTGTCCGCCCCATTCTTCCCTTTCTTCAAGCTATTCTGAAATCTCTGACACACCTTCAACAGCTCTCCCTACCTCTTCCACATCTTACCCTACCCCTCCCCCCCTGTTCTGTATCCGATGCTCCCCCTTCCTCTTCATTAACGGTATGGACCTCAAACATCCGGGGCCTTCACTCCAACTTGACTGATCTCTTCATACAGGTTGCTTCTGACAAACCAGACGTGATCTGCTTAACAGAAACTTTCCTCCTTCATGATGTCTCTGATTCCTTGGTATCTCTCCCAGGTTATTCCCTCCTCCGGTATGATAGACACGAGCCTCGTCCTGGAGGTGGGGTTGCTATCTTTATTTAAAAAAACTCTCTTCCTTACTCGCCCTGCACTGCCCTCTCTCCACCTCACCCCCAGGAATACCTTTGGCTGCGGCTTCACCTTCACTCCCAACTTTTGTTCATATGTGTGTTGTACCGTCCACCAAACAGTGATGACTCCATCTACATCTCACTGTCTGATAATATGGACCAACTTCTATCTACCCATCCCAACTCTCTCTTCCTCATATGTGGTGATTTCAATTGTCACCATGCCAGTTGGCTGGGAGTGGGTACCACTCTCACCAGCCATCGCTCTTCAGCAAAGGACTTCTGCGACTCACTGGGACTGACACAATCTGTCAATTTCCCGACCCGGATCTCAGTCAACGGAGCATCTTCTCTTCTGGACTTGGTTATGACTAACTTCCCTGAAAATGTCTGCTGCTCTTCTTCTGCTCCAATCGGCTCATCTGATCATGTGCTTGTTAAAGTGGACATCTCTCTGACCATTCTCAGGGAGCCTGCTCAGCGTCGACGAGTCTGGCATTTCACTCAGGCCAACTGGCACGGTCTTCAAGCAGCCATCAATCATCTGGACTGGTCTCCCATCTCTACCGCCTCTGACATCAACTCATCCTGGGAATTCTTCCAAAGTAAATTGCTCTCTCTCATGCACTGATTTATCCCATCTCGTCTTCATTGTCATACCCTTCCTCCCATCCATGGTACACGGAATCTTGTGGTGAGGCTGTTGCCCAGAAACAACTTGCTTTCGTGTCCTGGAAAGCAAATCCAACGGAAGGAAATCTCATTTCCTTTCACAAAGCCCGAAACAAGTGTGTGTCCACCCTCAGGAGAGCCAGGAAACAATATCTCTCCGTTCTCAAGACTGAACTCTCTTATCTGTCTCCCTCTTCCAAATCCTGGTGGCGTCTGGTCAAATCTGTTTCTGGTGTTTGTTCCCCCTCCATCCCCTCCCTCACCTCAAACGGTTACACGGCTGACTCCGCACGTGAAAAAGCTGAATGCCTCAACTCTGTGTTTGCCTCTAAATCTTGTGTCCCAAACCCATCCCTCTCTGTACCCACAGTACCCAGTCGTACCCAGCTGCTCCTGGACTCTGTGTCCTTTCCTCCTGACAAGGTGGAAAAGTTTCTGTAAACCCTCGACTCTGATTCTGCAACTGGACCTGACGGCATCAGCCCACGGGTCCTAAAATCCTGTTCTTCCACTCTTTCAGTCCCTCTCTCTGTTCTCTTCACCCTCTCTTTTGCTCAAGGTCATCTTCCATCTTCTTGGAAATCAGCCAACATCACCGCTTTGCACAAAAAGGTGCAAAAACAGATCCTAGCAACTACAGCCCAATCAGCCTTCTCCCAATTATCAGCAAAGTCATGAAATCTTTCCTCTTCTCCAATGGCTTGATCTCTGATCATCAATTTGGTTTCAGACCTGGTCACTACTCTGGACATGCTGCTTCTGCTTTCTCAACAATGGATGGAGGTCCTCGATGCCAAACAGGAAATTAGAGCTGTCTCCCTTGACATATCACGTGCCTTCAATACGGTCTGGCACCCTGCTCTGCTCACCAAACTCTCCTCCTTTGGTATCCATGGAAATCTCCACGCATGGCTGGCGGACTTCCTCTCCAGTCATAGTCAACGTGTGGCCCTGAATGGGTTTCTCTCATCTCCTCTTCCTGTTCAGGCTGGAGTTCCCCAAGGCAGTGTTCTGGGCCCTGTGCTTTTTCTGGTCTTCATCAATGATCTCTCTGACTCTCTTGAAAATCCTCTCTATCTCTTTGCTGATGACTCTACACTCTGCCGCTCCATTCCTCATCCCTCAGATCGGCAGTCTGCAGCCTCCTCACTCTCTGCAGACCTGGACAAAATCACAGACTGGGCAAACAAGTGGAACATGTCTTTCAATCCTGACAAATCTCACACTCTTACGATGTCTCTCCGAAAAGACCGACTGGACAACCCTCCCATCTACTTTCTGAATAATCCTCTCCAATAAGTTCTGTCACTCAAGTTTTTGGGTCTCACTATCTGCCATGATCTTTCCTGGGAAAACCACATTTCCAAGCTGGCCTCCAAAGCCAGTCGCCGACTGGGCATCCTCCGTCGTGCGAAGTCCTTCCTTGGCACACCTGAGCTCCTCACCACATACAAGGCTTTCATCCGCAGCTCAATGGAGTACTGCTCTCCTCTCTGGGCTGGTGCTCCTGCCTCACACCAAGCTCGTCTTCACGCTGTTGAAACCAAAGCGTTCAGAATCATTGGAATCTCCCGTGATGACGCTATCTCCGAGGGCCTTTCACTTACTCACAGCAGGTAGGTTGGTGGTCTTTCCGTCTTATACCGACTCCTCTCCGGCCTTGCTCCCCCAGCTCTCTTTGGGCTCTGTCCCCCAAATATTCCTACAGGTTGCACAAGATCTGCCTGCAACCCTCTTATGGTTAAACTGCCAAAATCAAGCTCTCTGCTCACCTTCACTCCTTCATTCCTCTTTTCTCCCGCCTCTGGAACAAACTCCCTCACTCTCTTCAATCCCACTCCTCCCTCCAGGTCTTTAAAATGGCTGTTCACCACCATCTTTTATCTTCCCCAATCCAAAACCTTGATCTTTTCTACCCCCGCTAATTTCACCCCAAATCCACTTTTTTGAGGTGCCGACTTCTTTCCTGGAAGTCCTTGGTGTCCTTGCGTTTTATACCTATCCTGCCTCCCTCCAGGCCCTCTCCCTCCCACACATCCCCCGATATCCCTGCTCTCAAATGTTGTGTTTGTGTGCTTCCTCCCCTTCTCTCCCCCATCTTGTCGACCGCTCCTCTTTTTATATACTTTGTTTGCTTGCTTGTTTGTTTGATTTGTTTGTTTGATAAATGTTAGCTCTTTCACAAGCCTCGACTCTGTATACAAAAAAAAAAAAAAAAAAAAAAAAAATCAATTTCATGTGTGTATTTGATTACACATTGGATTTATTCATTTATTACCCTCTCCTGAGGAGAGGGCATTGCATTGAGTCAGTTTGTTTGTTTGTCTGCACAGAATAAATATGATTTCCTCTGCAACCATTGGTCTGATTGACAGGAAATTTTCACCGTAGGTGCAACTCCACCTATAGAATTTTTAATGATAGTTATGACGTCATAGATCACGTGGTTCGACAGCCATCATAGAAAAACCGAAAAACTTTGCACCTCTATATCTCCGAAAGCGCTGAATAGAAAAAATTGAGACATGGCTCATTGTAAAGAACTACCCATAATAATAATAATAATAATAATATATTTATTTTATATAGCGCTTTTCAGGAAGCCCAAAGACGCTTTACCCATGGTGAATAAAATATGTTAATGATGATGTCATAGGTGCCTCCATTATGACGTCATAATTCGACAAGTACAAAACTTCATCCGATCAAGATGAAATTTCTTGAGCATCATCAAGGAATAAATTCGTTTAGAAAACAAATAATGATGTCATCGGTGACGTGGTTCGGCCGCCATATTTGTTTTAACACAAAAGCCTTAAAAACCACTGAAAATACATCCCGGCGAGGGTTTGCAATCTCTGATTGCGCTTTCTTGTTTTGTTTGCAGCATGGGGCTCCTGGTTGCATCATTGCTGAGAGCAGCTGTGCTGCTGAAAAATTGCGTTGTAGATATACAATCTAACTTGTACTTTCATTAAAATACACAGGCATAAAAGACAAACAATTTGTTCAAAGCTGGAGCTTTTATTGAAAAAAAAAAAAAAAAAAAACACCTTCAGAGGCCATTTCTCCCCGCAAAGCGGGGGTTGGCCTTTTTCGGGGACCGTGGTTGATGTTGTTTTTTGGTCCCCATTTTGAAGCAATGTTTTCCGGCCGGATGTCCTTCCTGCCGCCAACCCTGTTTGTCGCCTTTTTACGACAAACAGGGTATTACCAGTGAACTGGTACTCAATTAGCCGACCTCGGAAGGATGACAGGCTGAGTCAACCCCCCTGGCGTTAATTCAGCGATCGACCAGGATTCAAACCCAGGATCCTAGGATCCTAAGCTGGCACCCTAGCCGCTAGCCCAACACCAGGCTTAGGAGCTTTTATTGAAAGAACAACAACAACAACAACAACAACAAAAAAGGCTTAGGAGCTTTTATTGAAAGAACAAAAAAAAGAAACTGGACAACTGGACAACTCTTTCCAACTGGACAACCCTTTCCGACTGGATAACCCTCCCGTCCACTTTCTGAATAATCCTCTCCAAGAAGTTCTGTCACTCAAGCTTTTGGGTCTCAATATCTGCCATGATCTTTCCTGGGAAAACCACATTTCCAAGCTGGCCTCCAAAGCCAGAAGCCGACGAGGCATCCTCCGTCGTGCGAAGTCCTTTCTTGGCACTTCTGAGCTCCTCCCCACATACAAAGCTTTCATCCGTAGCTCAATGGAAGACTGCTCTCCCCTCTGGGCTGGTGCTCCTGCCTCACACCTAGCTCGGCTTCATGATGTAGAAACCAAAGCACTCAGAATCATTAGAATCTCCGTGATGAAGCTGATTCTGAGGGCCTTTCACTCTCTCACCGCAGGCAGGTTGGTGGTCCTTCTGTCTTCTACCGACTCCTCTCTGGTCTAGCTCCCCAGCTCTGTCAGTGCTGTGTCTCCCAAATATTCCTGCAGGACGCACAAGAACTGCCAACAACCTTCTTTTTTTTTTTTGTATACTGAATCGAGGCTCGTGAAAGAGCTAGCATTTATTTCACAAACAAATCAACCAGACAAACAAAACACACAAAAAGAGGGAGCGGAAGACAAGATGGGGAGAGAAGGGGAAGCACACAACAACAACATTTGAGAGCAGGGAGAAGTGTGGGAGGGAGAGGGCTTGGGGGCAGGAGGCGTGGGAGGGGGAGGGCGGGGGGGAGAGGTATAAAACACAAGGGGACCGAAATTAGCGGGGGTAGAAAATATCAAGGTTTTGGATGGGGGAGGATAAGAGATGGTGGTGAACAGCTGTTTTAAAGACCTGGAGGGTGCAGTGGGATTGAAGAGAGTGAGGGAGTTTGTTCCAGAGGCGGGAGAAAAGAGGAATGAAGGAGTGAAGGTGAGCAGAAAGTCTTGATTTTGGCAGTTTAACCATAAGAGGGTTGCAGGCAGATCTTGTGCGACCTGTAGGAATATTTGGGGGACAGAGCCCAGAGAGGGCTGGGGGGGCAAGGCCAGAGAGGAGTCGGTAGAAGACGGAAAGACCACCAACCTGCCTGTGGTGAGTGAGTGAAAGGCCCTTGGAGTTAGCTTCATCGCGGGAGATTCCAATGATTCTGAACGCTTTGGTTTCAACAGCGTGAAGACGGGCTAGGTGTGAGGCAGGAGCACCAGACCAGAGGGGAGAGCAGTATTCCATAGAGCTGCGGATGAAAGCCTTGTATGTGGTGAGGAGCTCAGGTGTGCCAAGGATTTATGTGTCCTCTTATGATTAAACTGCCAAAATCTAGACTCTGCTAACCTTCACTCCTTCATTCCTCTTTTCTCTCGCCTCTGGAACAAACTCCCTCACTCTCTTCAATCCCACTCCTCCCTCCAGGTCTTTAAAACAGCTGTTCACCACCATCTCGTATCTTCCCCCATCCAAAACCTTGATCTTTTCTACCCCTGCTAATTTCACCCCAAATCCACTTTGAAATACCAACTTCTTTCCTGGAAGTCCTTGTGTTTATACTTCTCCCAACCACCCCCCCCCCTTCCCATGCCTCCTCCCCCCAAGCCCTCTCCCTCCCACACATCTCCCGATGTCCCTGCTCTCAAATGTTGTGTTTGTGTGTCTCTCCCCATCTTGTCTACTGCTCCCTCTTTTTATATATTTTGTTTGTCTGTTTGATTTGTTTGTGTGATAAATGTTAGCTCTTTCACGAGCCTCGATTATGTATACAAAAAAAAAAAAAACAAACAAAAAAAAACTCCCACACCCTTCAATCCCACTCCTCCCTCCAGATCTTTAAAACAGCTGTTCACCACCATCCCTTATCTTCACCCATCCAAAACCTTGATCTTTTCTAGCCCCGTTAATACACCCCAAATCCACCTCTTTCAATCTAGTAGTGTCAATCTGTTTCATACCGTGTAACACCCCCCCCCCCCCTCCCCAGGCCTCTCTCCCCATATTGTCTCTCCCTCACTTTATTGTTTTATGTGTCCATTTATGTTTGTTGTGTTTTACGTGTTAAGGTGTGTATTATGTGATAGCTCTTACAAGAGCCTCGATGTTGTACACAAAAATATATAAATCTATATGTATATAAATAAATAAAAAATAGTGGCCAGACGAAAGCCACTCCTGAGAAAAAGGCACATACCATCATGCCAAGAGTTTGCAAAAAGGCATGTTAAAGTCTGAGAGCATGAGGCAGAAGATTCTGTGCTCTGATGAGATGAAAATTGAACTTTTTTTTGCATACAGAATCGAGGCTCGTGTAAGAGCTAACACATTGAACATGAACACAGCACAGACACATAAAACATGCAATGAAGGGAGCGGGAGACAAGAGGGGGAGAGAGGGAAGCAAACAAGCACTACAACAGAAGAGAACAGGAACGTCGGTAGATCTGTGGAAGGGGGAGGGCTAAGGGAGGCGGGAGGGGTACACGGTGTAAAGCAAATGAACACTTCCAGGAATTTCAGGAAAGAAGTTGGGGATTTAAAGAGCCAGAGTGTTTCTTGCCTGCTGATCTGAGGGTTGAGATATGGAGTGGCAGAGAGTGGAGTCATCAGCAAAGAGATAGAGAGGATGAGATAGAGAGGACATGCCCAGATGAGAAAGAAAATAAATGATTTATAATAAAAATAAATAAATGATAATCATCAATTGGTTAATAAAATACCTACACCACCACCATTTCATCCAAATCTGTAACTTACAAAAAAAATTTGTCATTAATCGAATAATTAAATGATTAATTGATTAAACAATAAATCAACAAGTAAACGAAAAAACATGCTTCAGGGCTACACACTTTTTTTTTCTTTTAAGTTTGAAACTTTTTTTATATTTAATCTTTAATTTTTTTTAAAATTGTACGGCGCTCCTTTCCGATGCCATCTCCAGGCACTGCATAACGTCATTGCCGGGCACCAAAGGGGGGTCGGTAAAGACGCACGCTGAAAGGGAGTACTCAGTTTTCACTCTGGTTGTTTGTTTTCTTGTTTTCTTTCTTGTTTTCTTGTTTGTCCGGGCGATATCTCAGCCATCATTTGAGCTAGGAAGCAGAAATTTGGGCACAATAGCAAGTACTTTGTCAAAAACAGTATTTTTTGATCAATCAATTTATTGATGAGTTATTTAATTATTATCGATTAATTAAAGACTTGTATATTTCCTTTCTCTTCTGGGCATGATCTCAGGCACCTTTTGCATTAGGAAGCTAATATTTGGACATGTCAATGACCAAGTGATTTGGCTGTAAAGGCTATTTTTACACCCGCCAGGGAGTAATGCATTCACTCGTGTCCGTGTATGTGTGTGTTCGTGAACAAGATATCTGGAAAAGTTCTGAATGGATTTGGATGAAAGTTGGTGGGATGATTGCCCTTGGGATAAAGAAGAATTGATTAGTTTTTGGTGAAGCTCAGGATATTATTCCCGATCCAGGAATGTTTTGAAGGATTTTTTTACCATTGGAAGATAGGGCTCATTTTTTTTTAACATTATCTTCTCTATATTCTATATTTAACATTGTGACATGAAAATAGTTTTCATATTTGTTGTAAATGTAGTTTAAACTCGTGGTTATGCGTTAGAGCGGTGTATTTTTTTAGCAGCGTCGTCTTCAATGTTCATTTTATTTTTCTAATAAAGACATTCTGTCATTTTAAAACCACCAAAGTGTGTATTAGCTTTCCCCGTTTCATAAAATGTATCGTTTGATACGTATAATGCTTTAAAACGGGTTTTTTGTTCTTCTTTTTTTTTTACCTCAGAAGAGATATCAACATTTAGCTCAGCGAATGTCATTCACGGTGTCAGTATTTGATGAACTTATAAAGACTTAGTTCTAGATTTGTCAATGGCTGAGGTATATTAACAAACGAATAAAACATTTGGCAAAATTCCAACTTTAAAAAAAAAAAAGATCGCATATTCACCCAGGGTTGTGAGAGGCTGAAGAAGAAACCTCACATGGGCTTCCCAGACCAAATAAATAATTCTGGTTCTGGCTCTGCGATTTTCAGGTTTATTACTCCCGCCAGGGAGTAACGCATTCAATCGTGTCCGTCCGTGTGTGTGTGTGTGTGTGTGTGTGTGTGTGTTCGTATGTTCGTGTGTTTGTGAACAAGATATCTGGAAAAGTTCTGAACGGATTTGGATGAAAGTTGGTGGGATGATTGCCCTTGGGATAAGGAAGAATTGATTAGTTTTTGGTGAAGCTCATGATATTATTCCTGATCCAGTATTTTTTTTTGGAAAAATTTTTGGGAAAGATTTTTTCTGTTTTACTGCATTAAAGCTTTTATTCTTATTCTTAAATGATGTTTTTCTCCTAATTCCGAGATATATCAAAATAAATTCTCTGACAGTTAGGGCTTACTTTCTTTTTCATTTATTGTTTTGGGGAAAGGGGATGTTAAACAAAACGTATTATTCCAACTAAACCCACGGCGGGAGTATGCGCTCTACTGAGTGGCGTTCTAGTTGATTTATTGGTTAATCAATTAATCGATCAATTATTTAATTATTTGAATAATGACTAATTTTTTTTTTAGTTACAGATTCGGATGAAATGGTGGTGGTTTATGTATTCTATTTGCCAATAGATTCATTATTAAATTTTTTATATATTCATTATATATTCATTTTCATTATTAATCATTTATTTATTTTCTTTCTCATCTGGGCAATATCTCAGGCACCATTTGAGCAAGGAAGCTGATAGTTGGACACGATAGTGATCAGGTGATTTGGCTGTAAACGATATTTTTTATTTATTGATTAATCAATTGATCGATTAATTATTATTTATTGATTAATAAATTAATTATTTATTTTTTATTAATGACTTATTTAGTAACATTTCTAATAGTTACATCTTTGGATGAAGCACTCGTGGTTTAGTTCTGCTATTAGCCAATTGATTGAGAAAATATTTTATGATAATCTTTCATTGATTTTAATGATGCAATTAATCAATCAATTATTGTACACCTCGCCCTCCCAATACAGTCTCTGTGAGCTGCCAGGTTGATATAGCGGGGCGCTAGAAGTGCCGCTGGAGGATATTCAATTATTTGGCATGGGGGAGGTGTACTTTGAATGTTTCTGTACTTGTTTTTATTATTACTAGGGCATGCCCGTACTATATATAAGCTAGGACGTGCCCGTACGTGGGTGCCCGTTCCTTGCAAAAAAAAAAAAACTGCAAAAAAAAAAAAAACTGCAAAAAAAAAACAATGGTTTGGTCCATTCGCAACGACCACAGAACCCCCCCCCCCCCCTCTATTTACATGAATGGTTTGGTCCATTCGCAAAGCCAAAGCGAACGACCACAGAACCCCCCCCTCTATTTACATGAATGGTTTGGTCCATTCGCAAAGCCAAAGCGAACGACCACAGAACCCCCCCCCCCCCCCTCTATTTACATGAATGGTTTGGTCCATTCGCAACGGCAAAGCGAACGGCGAACGGCTAAATCGCCATAGCTCGGTAAGTACTTGTCCGATTAATTTCAAACCTTGAAAAGGCACATCCTCGGGTCCCCAGCAATATACCTGGCAAGTTTCAAGTATATCGGACCGGTAGTTGTCGAGAAACAGCGGTCACAGACAAACGTACAGACGTACAGACGTACAAACGTACAAACGTACAGAGATTACTGGAATTATAGATAGATTATTACACACTTATTTAACTTAATCTGAACTTTGTCCCATTTCAAATCTTTGAGCTGTTCATTTTCTAGGTTGCATACTATTTCTTGGTCCAAGAGAGCTGAAATTTGGGACACAGTCCTCTTTTCTGGTACATTTTCATCTATTAAAATTAAAATTAAAAAAAATTGGCTGAAAACATTTTAAAACAAGACCGAAAGTCTAACAGTGGTGTAGCCGGGCTTGTAAAATATTATAAACCACAAACACACATGATTAGCTTTTAAAAAAGTCGCTAATGCTGAATATAACACTAAACAAAGAAATTTGGAGGAATCCAGACATCTATGAGGTAAGTGTTACTTACAGAACTGAGGGAAGATCTACTGTAATCTAGGTTATACCCCACCAGGTTTGGGTACGTACCGTTTTCTTGGAAGAGTCGTAACGCCGATGCTTTCGATATTTGATGGTCATTTTAACAATCCGTTTGTTTGTGTTTCACACTGAATGAAAAATGTAAAGGTAGAGCATGACGATTGTGATATATGACAGGTTTGACGATATGTTCGGCATGAACGGCATATAAATCAAAATGGTGGTGTGTGGAAAGTCAGCTGCCGTATTGCCATAATGACATCAGACGTAATCACATCACTCTGTCATGTGATCAGATCCTCAGCTCTGATTGGTATACGTTTGAGAATACATAATACATGCATACATACATACATATATACAGACGGACAAACACTGTTCTAGACGGCTTTGCCCTATGGGCTACGCTGTACAAAAAATAAGTGTGTAGCCCTAAAACGTGTTTTTTTTGTTAATTGTTTTGAAAATTTAATTTTCATAGATGATAATGTACCAGAAAAGAGGACTGTGGGCCAGATTTCAGCTCTCTAGGATGCATGGAAACTAGAAAATGAACGGCTCAAAGATTTGAAACGGGACAAACAGACAAAGTTCAGATGAAGTTAAATAAAAGTGTGTAAAAATGGCCTTTATAGCCAAATCACTTTGTCACTGTTGTGCCCAAATATCAGCTTCCTAGCTCAAAAGGTGCCTGAGATATATTGCCAAGATGAGAAAGGAAATAAATACGTACTTAATCAATAATGATGAAGTAATTAATCAATTAATTGATTAACAAAAAATAAAAAAAAATACCGTTTTTGCCAAAGCACTTGCTAACTATTGTGCCGAAATTTCAGCTTCCTAGCTCAAATGATGGCTGAGATATCGGCCGGACAAACAAGAAAACAAGACAAGTACAGATACATTCAAAGTACACCACTCCCAATGCCAAATAAATAAACATCCTCCAGCACGGACATTGCTGTGCAACTCATAGAGACTGTAATGGGAGGGAGAGGTGTACAATAATTTATTGATTAATTGCATAATTTAAATCAATAAATCATGATCATAAAATATTTTCTTAATCAATTGGCCAATAGCAGACGTAAACCACAAGTGCTTCATCCGAAGCTATAACTTTTTGAAAATTAACTAAATAAGCCATTGAGTGAAAAAAATGAAATAAATAATTGACGAATCAATAAATAATTGATCGATTAATTGATTAATCAATAAATCCAAAATATCCTTTACAGCCACATCACTTGGTCACTGTAATGTCCGAATATCAGCTTTCTAGCTCAAAAAGGTGCCTGAGATATTGGCCAGATGAGAAAAAAAAGAAATAAGTAATTAATAATGAAAATAAATAAATAATAATGGTAAGATAATTAATTTGTGAATCAATTGTCTTACACAATACCTAAACTACCACCGTTTCATCTGAATCTGTAACTTTAAAAAAATTAATTAACGAATTCATTAATCGGATAAATTAAATAATTGCTCGATGAATTGATTAAACAATGAATCAAAAATAGCCTTTATGGCCACATCACTTGGTCACTGTCGTGTCCAAATATTATCTTCCTAGCTCAAAAGGTGCCTGAGATATTGCCCTGATGAGAAAGAAAATAAATAAATGATTAATAATGAAAATAATTAAATAATAATCATAAAAAAATTAAATAGTTAATCAATTGGCTCATAGAATACATAAACCACCACCATTTCATCCGAATCTGTAACTTAAAAAAATTAATTTATAAAGTCATTCATCGAATAATTAAATAATTAATCGATTAATTAATTAATCAATAAATAAAAAATACCTTTTACAGCCAAATCACTTGGGCATTGTCATGTCCAAATATCAGCTTCCCAGCTCAAAAGGTGCCTGAGGTATTGCACAGATGAGAAAGAACTAAAGAAATAATTAATAATGAAAATAAATAAATAATGATCATAAAAAATTGAATAATGAATCAATTCGCTAATAGAACACATAAACCATCACCATTTCATCCGAATCTGTCACGGAAAAAAAATAAATTAGTCATTAATCAAATAATTAATCGATTAATTGATTAATCAATAAATCAAAAATAGCCTTTGCAGCCAAATCACTTGGTCATTGGCATGTCCAAATATCAGCTTCCGAACTCAAAAAGTGCCTGAGATAATGGTCAGAAGAGAAGGTAAATGTATAAGTACTTAATTAATCGCTAATAAGTAAATAACTCATCAATGAATTGATTAATCAAAAAACAAAAAATACCGTTTTTGACAAAGTACTTGCTCACTATTGTGCCGAAATTTCAGCTTCCCAGCTCAAAGGATGGCTGAGATATCTCCCGGGCAAACAAACAAGAAAACAAGAAAACAAGAAAGCAAGAAAACAAACAACCAGAGTGAAAACTGAGTACAGTAATACCCCGGCCTACGTCATTAATTGGTTCCATAAGCCGTGACGTAACTCGGTTTTTGACGTAAACCGGGCGTAATGCCTTTTAGCTCTTTCATGAGCCTCGATCTTGTATCCAAAAAAAAAAAAAAAAAGCCTTAAAATGAAGACAAACACCGTAAAACTAGGGTAAATAACTCGCGAAAGTATATAACTATCGCTAAACCTTAAAGAACACTAAAAACACATTTTAGTCATATTTTTTAATGAGTAATGAACACAATTAATAAATGAATTTGTAAAGAATAATAAATAAAATTAATAAGATTATGTTATTCACCTTAAACATGGCGTCTCTTCTGAACACAAACACATTTTAGCAGTCTTAGCCGGCGGCGCTTTTTCAGTGACGTATGCGAGAATACGTTCCCTATCATGAATGATGGTCGATACCGTCGACCGTGGCAGCCCTAAGGCATAGACCTTATCGCGAATCGGTAAATATCAACAGAGGGCGCTCCATCGCAAAGCATGATGGGATCGAAAAGGGGGCAAAGGTAAACACGAACCCAGAAGAGAAAGCGTCTGTCTACGATCGACGCTGTGTTTATGGAAAGGAAGATGGCTAATGTGAAAGAAATTCCGCGTTTTTTTGCATTAAAATCCAGCGATTTAAAGAAATATTTGAGGGAAAGGGGGGTTTCCATTGGAGAAGAGAAACAACCTGCTTATGCAAGAACAGTTCCTGAATGTTGAAACCTCGATCGGCCATACAAATATCGCCGGGCTGGATCTTGTCTACAATGTTCGTCATCTTTACAATTTTTTTGTCCGACGTGTTTCCTCCTGTAGGTTTGGAAATGTATGAAATTGTTCCACTAGGTGTAATACCAACAAGGCACTTGAGAGTAGGTCTTGACTTATATTGGCTGTACACTTGCGAACAAAACTTGGGAGACGGTGCTTTGTCCTAATCCAAAGTGAAATATGAGGTCCACCTCGCGAAGATTAACCCAAAGCTTCATGAGTGTCATGAGTAGTTGATCCTCTAAAGATTGAGATCGCTTAACTCCGAGTTTTGTAATATTGTTTATTTGCCAGGTCTTGTCTTCCATTGATAATTTCCCCTTATAATAAGGAAGGTTCTGTGCATGAGGGGATACTTCTGCTAATAACCACTTAAACAGGTCATAACGAGGTAAACCTGTATAAAGTTTCACAAGTTCATCACAGTTTGCTTTGTCCGAAACAGTAAGCTTCTTGTTACATACTGCAATGGCGGCTTTCAGTTTTGCGACGGTGTCCTTGGCTTGCAAATACTGGCTCATGAACTGATCACAGTTCACAGTTAATTTGTCACAGTAAAAAAGTCCTAAAAGTAGTTTAAAGTGGTAAGGATCACGTAGTGTGTCAATGTAAACAAGCAGTCTGTCAAAGTGACAGCAACCGCCGGCGGCGCCATTGCCCCTTTTCGACCCCATGACGCATTGCGGTTCCGATTCGCGATAAGGTCTAAGCGCTATCACCGACACTTTTTCACCTTTTCATACCTTTTAATCAGATTTAACTTATCTTCCATCGTAACCACATTACGCTTGGAAACACTAGCATTATCCTTCTTAGGACCCATGGCTAACACAGACAGTAAAGGAATACTGTACGTCGCCTCTGTTTTGAATGAGAACCAGTAGCTGCGCATACGTACAGTATACTGTACGTATATTTATATATATTTTTAATGTGCTTTTTATTGTATTTTAAATTGTTTTTTTTAGCTTCTTTTATTGTTAATTTATGTACTATTTTATTTATTTTAAATATATTTTTAAGGGAATTTTTTTTTTCACGTCTGTAGGAGTGACGTAAAGTCGCACATAATGACGTTCGCTGAACTGAAATTTACTCCAGAAGAGTGGCGTAAAGTCGGATTTGACGTAGGTCGAAATGGCGTAAAACGGGGTATGACTGTACTCCCTTTCAGCGTGCGTCACTGCCGAGCCCCCTTCGGTGCCCGGAAATGACGTTATGCAGCGCCTGGAGATGGCATAGGAAAGGCGCGGTGTACAACAAACGAGTACGCGGTATACACTCAAAGTTCACCGCCCCCATGTGAAATAAATAAATATCCTACAGCGCGGCATTGCCGGGGTGCCTTCGGCCGGACAAACAAATAAAGAAGAAACCGGAGTGAAAACTGAGTACTCCCTTTCAGCACGTGTCATTGCCGGGCCCCCTTTGGTGCCCTGCAATGATGTCATGCAGCGCCTGGTGATGGACGAGGAAAGGAGCGGTGTACAAAAAGTCAAAGGGTGTCGAATACTTCCTGAAGGCACTTTAAAAGTTAGGATCTTTGACAGTCAGAATTGAGCCTCGATAGGCATTTTGCGTGAATCCAGACCCACCAGATTGCTCATCAGCACAATTATACTGGCATAAATCACAGTATAGTTCGTAATAATGCGGACAAAAAAATAATTCATAATGGTTTTGCATTCCATACAAAATTCCATGACGATCTTGTCGCTCACGTTTACAACGTTGCAGGACACCGAGGTTCTTTACAAAGCTGTCTACTGCAAAGCCTACATTAATCTACATTGTGTGCTCCTTCTGTAATTTGGAATCTTGCATCTCCAAATGAAGTAACTATCACAGTGAAGCCTCATCATTTGATATGCTCTTTATGAAGTGGCACAGCAGTTGCTTCAACACCTTGTGGAGATCATTACCTAAAAAGGAGTGCATAGGTCGATATTTTTGGTGGAATAAACGACTGAGTTTTGTTTCAAATAGAAGATCCATTTGTGGCTTCCAACTCTGTGCTGAATTGCATGCTATGCTAAACTACTCGTACTTGCTTGGAAATGGTTAGAGCATCCGCTCTGAGTCTGGGTAGTTGGTGGTTCAAGTCTGACTCTGGCCAAGTACACGCTGCTTCCTTGCTTGATGCACAGCTTTTAAAGGATAGACCACAATCAAACGATATGTTGGCATCCATGTGGAGGATAGAATCCCTCCTTAATTGCCCCACTAAGTGCAGAGAGAAAGGAGTCATCATAAAATGATGGCGTAGCTGACACCCTGAGTGCCATGGGAAGTGAAATCGCTTTTCCCAAGTGCAGTGGTTATGTTTGTGTAATAAAAATGAAGAAGTGGATTCAAATTGAATGAGAAGAGAATATAACGGGTTGCCGTGGAAGGAGGTTTGGTTTGATTTCTGTCCGTTGTTAGCGGACACTCGAGAAAGGTACGACGCGGGAATGCATAATTCACTTGCCTATATAACGATGAAATGCTGGTAGAATCTTTGCTGCAGTTCTGACATTATTCTTTGTTATGTTTATATAGGGTATGTGGAGATAGATTCCAATAAAGCCTCATATCTGGATTCAGAGGTCTCGACTTGATTTCATAATTTATTGGAATCCATCTCATCTCGAGTGCCATGGACAAGTTTCTTAAACCTGAAAGATTCGATGGCGATCCTAATGCCAGCAATTCTGGACGCCGATGGACCCACTGGCTCCGAGCTTTACCTGCGAGCCTTGCCCGAAGCTGTGGCCCAAATTCGCGGATCAAGACGCGGGCCAACAGAAGTTGGATATTCTCATCTGCAACGTGTCGAGCAATGTTTATGAATATTTCTCCCACTGTGAAACTTACACCGATTCAGTCGCTCCTCTGCGAGCTCTTTATATGAAACCACGAAGTGCTATTTACGCTCGACACTACGGGCAGGCAAGATGCAGATGAGACTTTGGAGCAGTTCACTCAGGGGTTGCGACAACTCGGCAAGAATTGTGGAGTGTTGGATCAGGCGGCCCTCGATGATTTAATGCAAGATGCTTTCGTTACTTGTCTCCTTTCTCCAGCCACCTGTCAGCGGCTGCTAGAGACAGAGACCATGACCTTTCAGGATGCGTACACACGGGCCCAAGTTTTGCAGCTGGCCCAGAATCGATCGGAGACATACGGGTGACCATATTTGACAGCGAACGCTGCTATCGCTGAGAAACGATCGGGCGCGGTGTCAGCTGCTGGGACTAGTTGTCAGCTGCACGCTGCATGCTAGGAATTTCTCCACGAGAATCCCGAGGCCGAGGAGAGCGGTTTGGTTACCAAGGCAGCCACGACCCCTGCTGCGATGACAGGCAAATGTTTCTTTTGCGGGAATCGCCGGCATCCCAGGAGCTTATGTCCCGCTAGAGATGCGATGTGTAATAGCAGATCGACAAACCTTGGCAAAGTGTCCTTTCTTGCCGCAGCTAAGACCCGACGAACGACGCTCGCAGGCACGAGCGCCTCGAGGACGGCTCTGGAGGATGCACCTCGTGGCCTGGCGAGGGCTATGATTCCTGTGGTGATTAACGGAGAAGCAGCCGACCCTCTGCTCGACATTGGGAGCAGTGAAAGTTATGTCAGCCAAGATCTTGTTCGCAGACACGGCTGGTCCACGGTGCCTGCCAGCCAGCGCGTGTACATGGCTTCGGCGGCTCTATGGCAGAGTTCCAAAGGATTTTGCGTGGTGAACCTGGTAGCCGACGAGATACTTTTCCTCGGATGTTAAAATGATATTGCCGAATCTGTGCTCTGACATCCTCTTCGGACATGATTTTTTGAATAGGCATGGGCGTTTAGAGATGCGTTTCGATAGTGAACAGCCCTCTAAAGTCTCCTCAGTATGTAGCTTGACGGAGATGTCAATTGAACCACGCCCGTTGTTTCCTTGCCTAACTCCTAATTGTCGCCCTATAACTGTGAAATATCGGCGATATTCGTGCCCTGATGCACAATTTATCGCAGACAAGACCAAGCGGCTTCTAAACAAAGGAATAATCGAGCCTAGTAGTTCACCCTGGAGGGCTCAGGTGCTCGTTGTCAATAACCCTAATCACCGGAAGCATATGGTCATTGATTATTCTCAGACGATCAATCGCTTTACTCAACTGGACACCTTTCCAATACCAAAGATGGATGATATGGTCAGAGAGGTAGCTACCTACTGGGTATTTAGCACCTTGGACCTCAGAAGTACATACCACCAAATGCCGATCAGGGAGAATGAGCAACCTTACACCGCATTTGAATCTGGCCATAGGCTGTATCAGCTTCTTATAATCCCATTCGGAGTCACAAATGGGGTTTCATGTTTACAACGGGTAATGGACGACATTTTAACCACGGAACAACTGAAAGATGTTTTTGTGTACGTCGATAATGTGACCCGTATGTGGCCATGATCAAAGAGAACATGACTCGAATTTACGGCGGTTCTTGGATGTCGCTAAGAAATACAGACTGACCTTCAATGAAGAGAAATGTAATTACTCCGTTCAGACAGTGGATCTTTTGGGGTACACCGTGACCGGAGGGGAGATACGACCTGACGCCGCTCAGCTACAACCTTTGCTCGAAATGTCCCCTCCCACCGACCGTACGGCCTTGCACAGAGTACTGGGACTGTTCGCGCACTATTCAAAGTGGATACCCAGATTCTCAGACAAAATAAGGCCTTTGGTGGAATATAAACTATTTCCACTGAACGTAGCCACGCAGGCCACCTTTCAGCTATTTAAAACAGAAATAGCTAATGCTGTGGTGACCTCGATCGACGAGAGTATTCCTTTTATGATCCAGACGCCGAGAACTGCGCAATCGTGGCGACTCTCAATCAGGCTGGGAGACCGGTCGCCTTTTTCTCTCGTACCCTGTCTGATAGTGAAAGGTGACATTCCGCTATAGAGAAAGAGGCTTACGCGATCATTGAAGCTGTCAGACGATGGTGGCATTTCCTTCTAGGGAAACATTTCCAACTAATCACAGACCAACAGTCGGTTGCGTTCATGTATGACGGCCGTCATACACAGAAGATTAAAAATGAGAAAAATCACTCGCTGGCGTGTGGAATTAGCTGACTTCAGTTTTGACATTATCTACAGACCGGGACGAGATAATCTGGCAGCCGACGCTTTTTCCCGACCTGTCTGTGCGGGAATGACCACTGGTGATTTACGGGATATTCATAATGCGCTCTATCACCCCGGGGTCACGCGATTATCTCATTTCGTGCGCAGTAGGGATTTTCCTTTTTCTATAGAGGACGTCCAGCGTCTCTGCAAGACATGCTCCGTGTGCGCCGAAGTCAAACCGAGTTTTTATAAACCGTCTATGGGGATGTTGATTCAGGCCAGCCTCCCGTGGGAACGTTTGAACGTTGACTTCAAGGGTCCGTTGTCAGGCGCAGGGGGGCACCGATACATTCTTACTGTGGTCAACGAGTACTCTCGATTTCCATGTGCTTTTCCGTGCACAGACATGTCATCAGCCATGGTGATTGAATGCTTGCGACAATTGTTCTTACTGTTCAGATATCCCACATTCATTCACAGCGAAAGAGGTACGGCATTTCTGTCACGAGAGATTAAGCAGTTTCTCCAGGATTGAGGTGTCGCTACCAGCCGTACCACCGCGTACAATTTTCAAGGCAATGGCTTAGTGGAACGATATAACAGGATTATATGGAGAACCGTGTCTATGAGCTTGAAATCGCGCAGGTTACCATCGCAATAGTGGGAACGTGTACTTCCGGACGCTTTGCATGCAATTCGTTCGTTACTATGTACCACTACGAACGAAACTCCCCACAAAAGGATGTTCCATTTTCAGCGACGTAGTGCGAGTGAGCGAGCGTTGCCCTCTTGGTTAGGCGGCCACGGACAATGACCTGACTAAACTTGAGTTCCTGTGTTGTCATGATTTACACCAATCTTAATACAAGCATTTCTTTTGTACAAATTTATTTATAATATTGGTGATGCTATTTATTTGTAATCAAAAAAGGTCCAAGTGGTCTAAAGCCCGAAATGGTCAAGAGTTCAAACTGGTCTGGTGGTTCTAAAGCAACTGGGTCTTTGTGGTTTTAAAGGTCTTTGGTATCTTTAATGGTCTTCAGGGTCTTTGTATCTCTTGGGTCTTCAGGGTCTTTAAGGGTAATCTAAGTCTTTAAGATACATTGAGGTATTTTGGGTCCTCTGGGCCTCTGGGGAATTTTGGGTCATCTCGGTCTTTTAGGTATTTGAGTCTTCGAGGTCTTTTGGGTCTTCAAGTTATTTTAAGTTCTCTGGGCATTTTGGGTCTTCAAATGTCTTCGGGGTCTTTAAGGATCTTTCAGCTGGCTTGGGATCATAGATAGGATCCCGAGTTCAAATCCCGGTCGATCGTTGAATTAACGCCAGTGGGGTTGACTCAGCCTGTCATCCTTCCGAGGTCGGCAAATTGAATACCAGCTCACTGGTAATTGGGGCACTGCATCAGCGGCACAAACGCGCTTCCAGAGGAATGATGTAACCAGCAGCCACAGGCTGCATACGAAACAACAAGGGTTTTTGGGGGTCTCGGGGAGCTTCAAGGTTCTTCAAAGATCTAATGGGTTTCTTCAGTCTAATGGGTCGGAAGGTATATTCCAACAGTACGTAATTAATAGACGTACATAATTAATAGACAGGATGCAACTGACGTTCAAACAGTACGTAATTCATATATACATCGTCACACGGCTTCACAGATCAGCTTCACGGATCGTGTTTTTCGGTTTTATATATTTTTGAAGAAGATGACGTTTTGGTCACAAATATACATACTTGTCAGGCTGCTAAATATTGTATATTTCACTCATGTCTTCACTATGGATAAGTTTGAAGTCACATACCGTATCTTCCAGTGTATTAACCGTGACCGTGTATTAACAGCACCCATGTTTCCCCCTTCCCTCCCCCTCCCCTCACCCTCCACCCCCAAAAAAGAATTAATGCTCCTGGTGAAGCCTGTTGGGAGATCTGGTACATGTTGGGAGATGTGTGTGCGGCGTCGAACCGACAGATCATGGCGTGCCATTAATTTGTAGACCCACGAAGGACTGCCCGTGAAGTCCCAAATGTCATCCTCCTTAGCTAAGCTCTTCGTCTTCAGCCTGAGAGCAAATGTGAATGAAAAACGTGAAAATTAAAACGAATTTCCCATAATAAGAGGCAGAGGTTAGGGGGAGTGCGGCCTCAATCCTCATCTTATTGTCCTATTTTTGCTCTTGCAGTGGATTGTTTTCTTAAAATTATAATTTTAACATCCACCTGGTGTTCCTTCTCCAGCAGTAGGTCCTCATTTGAGAGCTCCTCCAGGTACAAGTCCAGCAACTCCTCTACATCACCCCCTCCACCTCATCAAACCCGACAGTCTTGGCCATTTTGACGATGATTCGTCGTGTTTTCAACACGTTATTATTCACGTTGAAACCCTTAAATCCGTCAACAAATTGAGGGCAAAGTTTTCCCCAAACACCATTCATACAGGAACAGGTGACTTCCCTCCAACACTCCTCAACATTACATGAAACATCCCTTGTTCTAAAAGGTATTCCAGAATTCCGTTAGTCATCTGATCATTATTAGTTGATTTCACCTGCAAATCATTAAATCATTATCAGTTGATTTCACCTGCAAATCATCAAATCATTATCAGTTAATTTCATCTGCAAATCATCAAATCATTATCAGTTGATTTCATCTGCAAATCATCAAATAATTATCAGTTGATTTCACCTCCAAATCATCAAATCATCATCAGTTAATTTCACTTGCAAATCATTAAATCACTATCAGTTGATTTAACCTCCAAATCATTAAATCATTATCAGTTGATTTCATCTGCAAATCATTAAATCATTATCAGTTCCGTCTTCTACCGACTCCTCTCCGGCCTTGCTCCCCCAGCTCTCTCTGGGCTCTGACCCCCAAATATTCCTGCAGGTCGCACAAGATCTGCCTGCAACCCTCTTATGGTTAAACTGCCAAAATCAAGACTCTCTGCTCACCTTTACTCCTTCATGCCTTTTTTCTCCCGCCTCTGGAACAAACTCCCTCACTCTCTTCAATCCCACTCCTCCCTCCAGGTCTTCAAAAGGGCTGTTCACCACCATCTCTTAACTTCCCCAATCCAAACCCTTGATCTTTTCTACCCCCGCTAATTTCACCCCAAATCCACTTTTTTGAGGTGACTTTTGACTTCTTTCCTGGAATTCCTTGGTGTCCTTGCGTTTTATACCTATCCTGCCTCCCTCCAGGCCCTCTCCCTCCAAAAACATCTCCCGATGTTCCTGCTCTCAAATGTTGTGTTTGTGTGCTTCCTCCCCTTCTCTCCCCATCTTGTCGACCGCTCCCCTTTTTATATACTTTGTTTGCTTGTTTGCTTGTTTGATTTGTTTGTTTGATAAATGTTAGCTCTTTCACGAGCCTCGACTCTGTATACAAAAAAAATAAAAATAAAAATCAGCTGATTTCATCTGCAAATCATTATCAGTTGATTTCATCTGCAAATCATTATCAGTTCATTTCACCTGCAAATCATGAAATTATTATCAGGTTTGCAAATGTTATTTGGAGATAATACACCAGAAAGGCAATCTATAGGTCAGGCAATCTATCCAGATTCCAAGTTTTATCGCAAATACAGTGCATTCAGAAAGTATTCAGACCCCTTCACTTTTTTCACATTTTGTTATGTTGCAGCCTTATGCTGAAATCGTTTAAATTCATTTTTTCCCTCATCAATCTACACTCAATACCCCATAATGACAAAGAAAACAGGATTTTAGAAAGTTTTGCAAATTTCTTTAAAAAAAAAAACTGAAATATCACATTGACATAAGTATTCAGACCCTTTGTTATGACACTTGAAATTAAGCTCGGGTGCCTCCCATTTCTCTTGATCATCGTTGAGATGTTTCTACACCTTGACTGGAGTCCACCTGTGGTAAATTCTATTGATTGGACATGATTTTGAAAGGCACACACCTGTCTATATAAGGTCTCACAACTGACAATGCATATCAGAGTAAAAACCAAGCCATGAGGTCGAAGGAACTGCCTGTGGAGCTCAGAGACAGGATTGTGTCGAGGCACAGATCTGGGGAAGCCTACAAAAAATTTCCTGCTCCATTGAAGGTTCCCAAGAGCACAGTGGCCTCCATAATTCTTAAATGGAAGAAGTTTGGAACAACCAGGACTCTTCCAAGAGCTGGCCGCCCGGCCAAACTGACCAATCGGGGGAGAAGGGCCTTGGTTAGTGAGGTGACCAAGAACCCAAAGGTCACTCTGGCTGAGCTCCAGAGATCCTGTGCGGAGATGGGAGAAACTTCCAGAAGGACAACCATCACTGCAACACTCCACCGATCTGGGCTTTATGGCAGAGTGGCCAGACGGAAGCCTCTCCTCAGTGAAAGACACATGAAAGCCCGCTTGGAGTTTGCAAAAAAGCACCTAAAGGACTCTCAGACTGTGACAAACAAGACTCTGTGGGCTTTTCCTCATTTGAGAGCTCTTCCAGGTACAAGTCCAGCAACTCCTCGACATCACCTCCTCCACCTCATCAAACCCGACAGTCTTGGCCATTTTGACGATGATTCGTCGTGTTTTCAACACGTCATTATTCACGTTGAAACGCTTAAATCCATCAACAAATTGAGGGCAAAGTTTTCCCCAAACACCATTCATAGCTCTGTCCCCCCAAATATTCCTACAGGTCGCACAGGATCCGCCTGCAACCCTCTTATGGTTACACTGCCAAAATCTAGGCTCTCTGCTCACCTTCACTCTTTCAATCCCCTGTTCTCCCGCCTCTGGAACAAACTCCCTCACTCTCTTCAATCCCACTCCTCCCTCCAGGTCTTTAAAACAGCTGTTCACCACCATCTCTTATCTTCCCCCATCCAAAACCTTGATCTTTTCTACCCCTGCTAATTTCACCCCAGATTCACTTTTTTGAAATACCAACTTTTTTCCTGGAAGTCCTTGTAGTATCCTTGAGTTTTATACTTCTCACACCCCCTTCCCATGCCTCCTTCCCCCAAGCCCTCTCCCTCCCACAGATCTCCCAACGTCCCTGCTCTCAAATGTTGTGTTTGTGTGCTTCCCCTTTTGTCCCAATCTTGTCTACCGCTCCCCTTATTATATAGCTCCCCTTATTATATACTTTGTGTGTCTGTTTTGATTTTTTGTTTGATAAATGTTAGCTCTTTCACGAGCCTCGATCCTGTATACAAAAAAAATAAAAAAATAAAAATTGCTTCGGATATCAAATCCTTCCTATTCTCCAATGGCTTGATCTCTGATCACATCAATTTGGATTTAGACCAGGTCATTCTACTCTGGACATAAGTTTGCAAAACTTTCTAAAATCCTGTTTTCTCTTTGTCATTATGGGGTGTTGAGTGTAGATTGGTGAGGGAAAAAATGAATTTAAAAGATTTCAGCATTAGGCTGCAACATAACAAAATGTGAAAAAAGTTAACGGGTCTGAATACTTTCTGAATGCACTGTAGGTTTTCTCTATTATAATAAGATTTGCCAGTCCTTGTGGCACTATTGGCCCATGAGCAATTGTCGGTGAGTCTCTTAGGCTTCGTGTAAATATGAGTTATTAACGTTAGTTGTGATTTAGCCTATGTGTGAGTGAATTGGAAGACGGTTGTAACAGTATGCAAAATCCAATCCAAGCAATGTGATCTCAGTGATTGAATGTCATTGTAAATTGAATAGTGAAATCAGTTTTATCATCATGTGCCAAACCCTGTTAGATATCAGTGTTTGACTTGTATAAGAGGCTGACTAACATCACCAAGATCTGTATGTGTCGCATACCGTGTGTATTGCCTCATAACAAAGTACATGCCACTGTTATATGTAACCAAGGCTGGCCGTGCTGATACCTAGTTATCGTAATGAACACAGTGTTTCTTACATAGTGTTACGTTTGTGGGGGGTAAGTAAAAGGATACCGTAGGGAAGGTAGCACTGTATAATTGTAGCATGGACCGTAGGAGAAATCTCGATGTACAGTGGGGAAACTGCAGCTTTAGGTTGTTTATGTGTTCTTCACGGGGGGGGGGGGGGGGGGGGTGAAGACATGCTAATTAGTAGTAGGGATTAAGGTTAATTTTTCCCAGTGCGTGATTCCCCCTGTGATCAATCCCTAACATTTTGTAGCATCCGCCGGCCCTATGAACACTCACACGTACATGGGGGGGGGGGGGGGGTGATTGGCCCAGAGGAGGCATGATTGGCCCAGAGAACGTGGGTCGAGAATGAGGCGATGTTTGAAGGAGCTTCACCATTGGTCGGGATGACGTGAGGAAAGAAGAAGAAGAGTCGACCTCTCTCTCTGCTAGGAGAAGAAGGCTTCGCCATCTTTTGAGCTTGGTGCTGAACTTTTTTGAGAAGGTTTTGACGGTGGTGCCCTGCCAGGGAGCTGAAGGACACACTGTCCATTCCAAGGACAAGGAAGTGGAGAAAACGAGAGGACCATCTTCACGATCTGCCTCATCCCCGGGCGCCCACATTGCCTTTGACGCATGGCGTTCGACGTCGCCATTTTCTGCCGAGTTTCCCGCGCGAGCGGCTCCGAGCCACCTTGCACTGCTGACCTCACCAAAAGAACTCGTTGGGACGAGCTAAGTGTATTCACAAAAAGGAAACATTATATTTGTATTATCTTTTCCCCTGTGCCCGTCTTTGAGTCAGTGGTGAGGATCCTCAACATTTATTTAATCTTGCTTTATTTTGTTATTAAATAGTTTGATTATCAATTTGTTGTCTTGCTTTGCATGGTGTTGTGTTAGGGAATAAACCCGTGTCTTTTTGACCAGATAAACGCCTCGCCGCCTTCGATCTCGCGCACGCATAACTGCCATATCCAGCTGCAGTCTCAGGAGATAAAATATTTGGCTATTCGTCGAAGGCTGGTCTTAACTAGCTACGGACACAACAATATAATACTATATACAATAATGTGTAGTATTATTTTACTGTGGTTGTGTCAGATGATGATCGCTATCGTGATTGGTGGTACTTGTACGTACCAAGGGTCCAGTTGTTGTGGTTATGCTTGATTGCCATGGTTCAGACATCCTCTATGCTAAGGTAATCAATAATTCTTAGTTGATGTGTGTGTGTGTGTGTGTGTGTGTGTGTGTGTGTGTGTGTGTGTGTGTGTGTGTGTGTGTGTTATCTCCAAATGCAGGCTTCAGAAGGTGGAACGGAACCCTCCCCAGGTCTCAAAGTATCTAGCTTTGTGTGTGTGTGTGTGTGTGTGTGTGTGTGTGTGTGTGTGTGTGTGTGTATTGTTATCTCCAAATGCGGGTTTCAGAAGGTGGAACGGAACCTTCCCCAGGTCTCAAAGTATCTGCCTGTGTGTGTGTGTGTGTGTGTGTGTGTGTGTGTGTGTGCACGCACAAACAGCAGGAGGCAGGGTTTTGTAATCGTGTGTGTGTGTGTGTGTGTGTGTGTGTGTGTGTGTGTGTGTGTGTGTGTGTGCGTGCGTGCGTGCGTGCGTGCGTGCGTGTGTTGTTATCTCCAAATGCGGGTTTCAGAAGGTGGAGCGGAACCGTCCCCAGGTCTCAAAGTGTGTGTTTGTGTGTGTGCGTGTATGTGTGCGTGCGTGCGTGCGTGTGCCGTAATTTTTACCATTTGAGCTTTTGTCATAAAATTTTCACCAAACCTTTAATATGATAATAAGGATAAGACAAATTAATAATTTCGTCAAAAGGTCAGTCACATAAAATCGTCAGTTTTCATCCGATTGACCTGAAATTTTAAGAATTTGCATATTGGGTCACTGAATTGGTTCACCAATCAAAAGCTAGAGGCTGATTGTTGTTGTTGTTTTTTCGATCAAAAGGTCAAAGGCCATGGTTGCGTAAAATCAGCAATTTTCACCCGATTAACCTAAAATTTAAAGAACTAGCAATGGTACCTGCCCTATGGGCGGGGCTCCAATTGGGAGGCCCAAATGAAAAGGCAAAATATCAGAAACTGAAGGTTTTTAAAAATTTTAAACGATTCATATAAACATCCGTTGAATCATATCACACGCAAATCATCAAAATCTAAACAGTATCTTTAGAATTTCAATAAAAGCCACATCACTGTTCATATCGGTAAATATTATTCCATCGTGTTTCAAATCGTGATCGATACACTATGACCGTGATGATCGTGATCGTGAATCGTGATCGATAATTGTGTTCACAATCGCTATGTCGTATGTACTCCCGATATGTGTACCAAATTCCCGATACGTGTAACTGTACCAAATCAACAGTTAAAAGGATTTTGAGCCGATAGCTGTTACGGCCTTGGCAAGATCGATGGAGACCGATCTGTTAGCGTATTCACCGCCCAAATAGCTATGTGGAATTCTCTCATGTAGAGATTAAACGTTACGGCTGTTACGGCCTTGGCAAGATCGATGGAGACAGCGTTTATTATACTTTTAATGAAGGACACTGTCTCAAGCCCCAGTCCCCATCACGGATGGGGCTCAGCGGTTTACCCGAGCCTGACGGCGAAGGGCGAGGTACACGCTGGCCCGTCCAGTGTAGCGCACGTGCGGCCCCGGACATTGAAGGGCATTAAACGTTCATTAAACATTAAACGTTCATTAAAGGATTACGAAACGAAAAACATTACGAAATTACGTTCACACCGTCACGTCAAACACTACCGTGAATACATACATCGTCACAACATCGTCACAATGAGAACATCGTCACAATGGACGTTATGTGAACGCGAATGTTATGCGGGAGTCCAAACCTGAGAATGCTGGAGACCAAAGCTGAAATTGGAAAAACTAAATAGCCTATTTTACTCCTGGAGATCCCAGGATTATCCACACAAAATATAGTTTCGATCGGTTGAGCTGTTTTTGCGGTACCTTCGAACAGACGGACAGACATTTGGTGAATTATAGTAAGATGTGCATATCGGGTCATTGAGTTGGTTCACTAATCAAAAGATAGGCATCAATTTATTTATTTTTAGATCAAAAGGTCAAAGGTCATGATTGTATAAAATCATAATTGTATAAAAAACCACCCTCTGGAACTCACTACCTCACACCATCAGAGACTCCTCCTCACTCACCACATTCAAAACATCACTAAAGACCCACCTGTTCAACACTGCATTCAACATTCAACCCACAGCATTTAACCCCTGACTATCTCTTCTCCTTCTCCCTCCTTTTGCTTTAAATATTTCCCTATTGATTCTTGTCTTTTTTGCAATTGTTGTTTTCATGTATTGTTATGCATTATGTTTGCCACTCTGTCAAAGCGCCTTTGGGCTTCTGGAAAAGCGCTATACAAAATAAATGAATTATTATTATTATTATTATCATCAATTTTCATCCAATTGACCTGAAATTTTAAGAATTTGCATATTGGGTCACAGAATTGGTTCACCAATCAAAAGCGAGAAGCTGATTTTTTTTTAGATCCAAAACTCAAAGGTCAAGGCTGCATAAAATCATCAAATGTTTTTTTTTTTTTTTTTTTACTGTTTTCGTTATTTTGAGCATACGGAAGACGACGTTTGAATACAAATAGACGTGGACGGGCTTTGCATTTTCAGACGATTTCTAGTTGATTATTGTAATGGTACATGTACACTTATAAACAGTGTCCCTGACATCATTAGTGTATGCAATGATGTCAGGTAACAGGGGTTATTACATTGCAACTGGCTCATTGCAACACTGGCTATAAGCCGTAATCTATCCCTTCAAAAACGGTCATCTCGCACTACCCACTTGCAAACTAAAATATAATTAATGTGGAGCATTAAATTGGTCATTCTCAACTCAAAATAACTTCCACACAAACGATACCGTCTGGGGAACTTTTCCACAAGCATGATCTCTGGATATGTTTGAATTAAGTGCATGTACCGAGCACACACTACATTTGGAGTGATGAGGCCACCTCACACATAATTGTGCATCTCAGCCAATCAGCATCGTGGATCGCCGTCCTGGTATGTGGTTACGCGTTCGCTTTTGATATCATTTGTCAATGTTTTACTGTTTTTCATCGTACGAATGACTGAAAATTCGTGAAACCCGGTGTATTATTCATGTGGAGGACCTGGGAGATGACACACTAAAGGAATTTAACCAAAAAAGTTGGGATAGAGTGCGGAATTTTGCCGGAAAATGGATGGAAATTGTTGACGAGGACCAACGAGAATTCATAGCGACAAAGTCGCACCAGTTGCAAGCATTGTTGAAAGAAGGTAGGTTGGCTTAATTACAAGAGAATCACTGAACATTTGTCAGGAGAATGAACTAGGTACCTTGTTCTCCTGTTACCTTTGCATGCGTAAACTTGTCAAATCTGTTGACGGCTTTGAGAATGAACTTTGGAATGTGGGTTCTGAGTAAGCTTATGTTCCACTATTAACTTGGTTTCATTTTGATCTATCAAATGAAAGATGGTTTCCTTAGCAGTGTGCATAGTTTTTAGCTCACCTGGACTTTAGTCGGGTGAACTAATGCGATCGAGCAGTGTCCGAAAGTAAATCAGTCAATGAGTGAGTGAGTGAGTAAGTAAGTCCGTAAACCCTTCTTTCATTATTGCTTGAACCAAACACACGATTTCGATGAAACTTGGTCACAATCTTCATATCTGATGCTAAACGAAGGTGTATTGACCGCATCAAAATCTGCACTCATTAAGGGAGTCAATGGGGGAGAGACGCGGATCAACTCGCAAATAGGTATTTGATCTCTTCAAAACTACACACACAATTCCAATGAAACTTGACCACAACCTTCATCACCTGTGATGTCCCAAAGGTTGTTCACGGCATTAAAAATATCAGGGTCTAAGGGAGTCTGCGGGGGGGGGGGGGGGGGGGTCTGAGTGACAGTTGCTCCTGATCCAGATGAGCTTCAGGACCCGGTCTATTTTTCAGTTTTACCTCCAGACCCTGAAGAATTTGGGTACCATTTGAGATGTCGGCTTGAAAACTTGAAAAATAATAAAAAATCTAAAATATACACGACCGGTCAAAAGTTTTAGAACACCTCAATTTTTTCCAGTTTTTATTGAAATGTAAGCAATTCAAGTCCAGTGAATAACCTGAAATGGTACAAAGGTAAGTAGTAAACTGCTCGAGGTAAAAAAAAAAAAGTTTATGTCAGCAAAAATGGGAAAATAATGTGAATTGCACAGTTATATTGTAAAAAAAAAAAGGCCTTCTTCAGGGAACAAGTAATGGGTTAACAACTTACAGCTGCTCTGCAGCAATGTAAGTAAATTAAGCATTTAAAGTTGATGCAAACAATTCCTACAGGTGTCCCAACCTCTGCTGATTACTTGATTACAAACCCCGTCTGTATAAAAGCAGTATTGGAACAGACTGTTATTACACCCTCTGAAGCATTATTTGGACAATATTGCACTGCAGGAAGTAGTACATTGGAAACTGGAGGAAACTCTGACAGGAAGAGGTCTGGCAGACCCAAAGCCACAACAGAATCAGAAGACAAGTTTCTGAGAGTCAACAGCTTGCATGATAGGCGGCTCACTGGACAACAGCTTGCATGACAGGCAGCTCACAGGACAACAACTTCAAGCACAGCTTAACACTGGTCAAAGCAAGCAAGTCTCAGTTTCAACTGTGAAGAGAAGACTTCGAGCTGCAGGTTCGACAGGTCAAGTGGCAGTAAGAAAGCCATTGCTAAGATGGCAAAATAAGAACTAGAGCTTCCAGGGAAGCAGAACTCAACTGAACTGACTGGACAACTTTAAAGTAGGTCAGTTGTCTGTACTAGATTTGACTTAAATGAAAAGCCAACAACATTGTGTAATAATTTTAAGGTCCTTGTATCCTTATACTTGTCCTTGTTTTACAATTGATACAATGTTACACTTTGCAACAATGTTGCAGAAATATAGTTGTGTAGATAAAAGGAAATGGGTGTAATTCGCTTTCAAAGTCACCAACCCCCACATCTTGTCCCAATGTGCTTTTCTTAAGAGCTGAAAAAAATATGCCGGCCTATGGCAGCCATTTTGCGACAGATCAGATTGACATGCGATAGCAACCGACCTTGTGTGGGAAGAATCTCACACACCAAGTTTGATCAAAATCCATAAATATTTGTGGACGTTAAAGTCTTAACGTCGTTTCGGAGCTGAAAACAATATGGCGGCCATTTTGTGACGGATCGGGTTGCAATGCAATAGCAACCGACCTTGTGTGGTAATGGTTAAACATTCGAAGTTTGATCAAAATCTGTTAATATTTGTGGACGCTAGTGTTAACGTCATTTTCATGACCAAAAACAAAATGGTCGCCTAAGTCCGCCATTTTTCAACGGATCGGGCTGAAATGTAATACCAACCTGGTGCTTGGGGTAAGGATGCTGCATGTCAAGTTTTATCAGAATCGGTTGATATTTGTGGATGCTGGAGTGTTAACGTCGAAAAGTTAACGGACGACACGACGATGACGAAGACGACGGAGGGTTCAGTATGTGATGAACTCAAATGGACGGTAGTCCAGTTCAATTAAAAAGAGGCTTTTTTTTTTTCTTTCTTTTTTTTTTGTATACTGAATCGAGGCTCGTGAAAGAGCTAACATTTACTTCACAAACAAATCGACCAGACAAACAAAATACACAAAAAGAGGGAGCGGAAGACAAGATGGGGAGAAAAGGGGAAGCACACAAACACAACATCCGAGAGCAGGGAGATGTGTGGAAGGGAGAGGGCCCGGGGGGAGGAGGCATGGGAAGGGGGAGGGGGGGAGGGAGAAGTATAAAGCACAAGGACACCAAGGACTTCCAGGACAGAAGTTGGTATTTCAAAAAGTGGAATTGGGGTGAAATTAGCGGGGGTAGAAAAGATCAAGGTTTTGGATGGGGGAAGATAAGAGATGGTGGTGAACAGCTGTTTTAAAGACTTGGAGGGTGGAGTGGGATTGAAGAGAGTGAGGGAGTTTGTTCCAGAGGCGGGAGAAAAGAGGAATGAAGGAGTGAAGGTGAGCAGAGAGTCTTGATTTTGGCAGTTTAACCAAAAGAGGGTTGCAGGCAGATCTTGTGCGACCTGTAGGAATATTTGCGGGACAGAGCCCAGAGAGAGCTGAGGGGGCAAGGCCAGAGAGGAGTCGGTAGAAGACGGAAAGACCACCAACCTGCCTGCGGTGAGTGAGTGAGAGGCCCTTGGAGTTAGCTTCATCGCGGGAGATTCCAATGATTCTGAATGCTTTGGTTTCAACAGCGGGAAGGCGAGCTAGGTGTGAGGCAGGAGCACCAGCCCAGAGGGGAGAGCAGTATTCCATTGAGCTGCGGATGAAAGCCTTGTATGTGGTGAGGAGCTCAGGTGTGCCAAGGAAGGACTTCGCACGACGGAGGATGCCCAGTCGGCGACTGGCTTTGGAGGCCAGATTTGAAATGTGTTTTTTCCAGGAAAGATCATGGCAGATAGTGAGACCCAAAAGCTTGAGTGACAGAACTTCTTGGAGAGGATTATTCAGAAAGTGTATGGGAGGGTTGTCCAGTCGGTCTTTTTGGAGAGACATCGTAAGAGTGTGAGATTTGTCAGGATTGAAAGACATGTTCCACTTGTTTGCCCAGTCTGATTTTGTCAAGGTCTGCAGAGAGTGAGGAGGCTGCAGACTGCCGATCTGAGGGATGAAGAATGGAGCGACAGAGAGTAGAGTCGTCAGCAAAGAGATAGAGAGGATTTTCAAGAGAGTCAGAGAGATCATTGATGAAGACCAGAAAAAACACAGGGCCCAGAACACTGCCTTGGGGAACTCCAGCCTGAACAGGAAGAGGAGATGAGAGAAACCCATTCAGGGCCACACGTTGACTACGACTAGAGAGGAAGTCCGCCAGCCATGCGTGGAGATTTCCATGGATACCAAAAGAGGAGAGTTTGGTGAGCAGAGCGGGGTGCCAGACCGTATCGAAAGCACGTGATATGTCAAGGGAGACTGCTCTAATTTCCTGTTTGGCATTGAGGACCTCCATCCATTGTTGAGAAAGCAGAAGCAGCATGTCCAGAGTGGAGTGTCCAGGTCTGAAACCAAATTGATGATCAGAGATCAAGCCATTGGAGAAGAGGAAAGATTTCATATCTGAAGCAATGATGGATTCCATGACTTTGCTGATAATTGGGAGAAGGCTGATTGGTCTGTAGTTGCTGGGACCTGTTTTTGCACCTTTTTTGTGCAAAGCGGTGATGTTGGCAGATTTCCAAGCAGATGGAAGATGACCTTGAGCAAAAGAGAGGGTGAAGAGAACAGAGAGAGGGAGTGAAAGAGCGGAAGAACATGATTTTAGGACCCGTGGGCTGATGCCGTCAGGTCCAGTTGCAGAATCAGAGTCGAGGGTTGACAGAAACTTTTCCACCTTGTCAGGAGGAAAGGACACAGAGTCCAGGAGCAGCTAGATACGACTGGGTACGGTGGGTATAGAGAGGGATGGGTTTGGGACACAAGATTTAGAGGAAAACACAGAGTTGAGGCATTCAGCTTTTTCACGTGCGGAGTCAGCCGTGTGGCCATTTAAGGTGAGGGAGGGGATGGAGGGGGAACAAACACCAGAAACAGATTTTACCAGACGCCACCAGGATTTGGAAGAGGGAGACAGATAAGAGAGTTCGGTCCTGAGGACGGAGAGATATTGTTTCCTGGCTCTCCTGAGGGTGGACACACACTTGTTTTTGGCTTTGTGAAAGGAAATGAGATTTCCTTCCGTTGGACTTGCTTTCCAGGAGACGAAAGCAAGTTGTTTCTGGGCAATAGCCTCACCACAAGATTCCGTGTACCATGGACGGGAGGAAGGGTATGACAACTGAATACGAGAAGGGATAAATCTGTGCATGAGAGAGAGCAATTTACTTTGGAAGAATTCCCAGGATGAGTTGATGTCAGAGGCAGTAGAGATGGGAGACCAGTCCAGATGATTGATGGCTGCTTGAAGACCGTACCAGTTGGCCTGAGTGAAATGCCAGACTCGTCGACGCTGAGGAGGCTCTCTGAAAATGGTCAGAGAGATGTCCACTTTAACAAGCACATGATCAGAAGAGCCGATTGGAGCAGAAGAAGAGCAGCAGACATTTTCAGGGAAGTTAGTCATAACCAAGTCCAGAAGAGAAGATTCTCCGTTGACTGAGATCCGGGTTGGGAAATTGACAGATTGTGTCAGTCCCAGTGAGTCACAGAAGTCCTTTGCTGAAGAGTCATGGCTGGTGAGAGAGGTACCCACCCCCAGCCAACTGGGATGGTGACAGTTGAAATCACCACATATGAGGAAGAGAGAGTTGGGATGGGTAGATAGAAGTTGGTCCATATTATCAGACAGCGAGATGTAGATGGAGTCATCACTGTTTGGTGGACGGTACAACACGCATATGAACAAAAGGTGGGAGCGAAGGGGAAGCCGTAGCCAAAGGTATTCCTGGGGGTGAGGTGGAGAGAGGGCAGTGCAGGGCGAGTGAGGAAGAGAGTTTTTTTATAAAGATAGCAACCCCACCTCCAGGACGAGGCTCAGGTCTATCATACCGGAGGAGGGAGTAACCTGGGAGAGATACCAAGGAATCAGAGACATCATTAAGGAGGAAGGTTTCTGTTTAGCAGATCTAGTCTGGTTTGTCAGAAGCAACCTGTATGGAGAGATCAGTTAAGTTTGAGCGAAGGCCCCGGATGTTTGAGGTCCATACTGTTAAGGAAGAGGAAGGGGGAGCATCGGATACAGAACAGGGGGGGGAGCGGTAGGGCAGGATGTGGAAGAGGAGGAAGAGGTAGGGAGAGCTGTTGCAGGTGTGTCAGAGATTACAGAATAGCTTGGAGAAAGGGAAGAATGGGGCAGACAAAAGGTTTGATGGTGTTTGGGTGAGGCGCAGTGAGGTGTTATTTGAGGAGGGGGAAGAGTGAGGCAGAAGGTTAAGGAAGATGAAGGTGAAAGTTGGAAGGGGGAAGAAGCGGGGGAGGACGCTTTGAGGAGGAGGGGTGAGAGGGGAGTCTAGGAGGGGAGGAGTGAGGGAGAGTCTCGGAGGGGAGGGGTGTGGGGGGAGTTTAGGAGGGAAGGGGCTGGGGGGGAGATTTGAAAGGGATGGGTGTTTGGGAAGATTTGGGGGGGAGGGGCAAGGGGGAAGATTTGACAGAGATGGGTGATGGGGAAGATTTGGAGGGGAGGGGTGTGATTGGATTTTGAAAAGTGTACAATTTATGGGAAACGAACATTTATGGGAAGAGGCTTGCCTGGGCCATGAAGCACCGCCAGTGGACTACTGAAGACTGGAAGGTCTTATGGACCGATGAATCAAAATTTGAAATATTTGGTTCATCACGCATGGTTTTTGTATGCCGCCGAGTAGGCGAAATGATGGTGCCTCAGTGTGTGACACCAACTGTCAAACATGGAGGAGGAAGCGTGATGGTCTGGGGCTCTTTTGCTGGATCCAGAGTCGTCGACTTGCACAGAGTGAATGGCACCCTGAACCAAAAGGGCTACCACAGCATTTTGCAGCGTCATGCAATACCCTCTGGTATACGCCTAGTTGGTCAGGGGTTCATCCTACAGCAAGCTAATGACCCTAAACACACCTCTAGGCTATGTCAAAGCTACCTTCGAGGAAAAGACCAAGACGGTAGGCTTCAAATCATGGAATGGCCAGCACAGTCTCCAGACTTAAACCCCATCGAGCTGGTTTGGGATGAACTGGACAGAAGGGTGAAAGCAAAGCAACCTACAAGTGCAACACATTTGTGGGAACTTCTGCAAGTGTTGGGAAGAACTTCCCAAAAAATATTAGATTTCCATTGTAGAAAGAATGCCACGAGTGTGTTCGGCGTTTATATCTGCAAAAGGTGGCTACTTTGCTGAGTCAAAAATTTAAATTAAATTTTGTTAAACAAAATGATTCTATCAGTACATTGAGACATTAAACAGCGTAAATTTCAATAAAAACTGGAAAAATTGAGGTGTTCTAAAACTTTTGACGGGTAGTGTATAAATTACATTAAAATACCATTTCAGTCTCAGTGGCATTATGGTTAGAGAGTCCGCTCTGAGTCTGGGAGGTCGGTGGTTCAAACTCTGGCCGAGTCATACCAAAGAGATTAAAAATGGTATGTTCTGGTTCCTTCTTCGGTGCTCAGCATTTAAAAGGATAGAGCACGGACAAGCAAAAAAGAAGTTGGTAATAATAGCGCAGGCTTTGATAGGCCTAAAGGCCTCCTCCTACGTTAACGTTCCTTGCAAGGGTTTGCCTTCACAAGCCTTCACAACTCATAAAGAAGTGAAGGAAGAAAGTGCCCTCAAGGCACAGGCAGATATCAAGAATGCGAGTATACCACATACTGAACGAGCATGCATGATAATTGTGGGTGAGCCAACCAAATGCCTCTAATTACTAATACTGCATTAACTTTTGTCAGATTTTCCAGTCTATCGGATATGTCACAATGTCAGGATTCACAAAAATTATGGGCCACATCCAAGGTTTTGGAAAGCAAGGCAGGCAGCAAAAGGGATGATTTTTGATTACCTTGTGATAATTAATACAAGTTGAAGGGGTTTCATGTGTTTCCCAAGTTTTGTGCAATGCCTCATTAAAACTACAAGTACAAATCATGCTTAAACACAACCAATAATTGTGGGGAACCTATCCGCAGGCCTGTTTGTCCATGCAGTCAACTTTGTTGAATTCCTAACATCATTATCGTGGTAGCAGGGAGAATCTGCAACGGTGAAAGTGAAAAACACGAGGAGTGCAACAGCTGAGAGCACACCCGGATGTTGTAGTGGATGCAGATTTAAGGCTGGACCGCCCTCTGGTGGGGAATATTGTATTACATGTAGATTTAAGGCTGGACCGCCCTCTGTTGGGGAATATTGTATTACATGTAGATTTGAGGCAAGACCACCCTCTGGTGGGGAATATTGTATTGCATGTACATTTGAGGCAAGACCGCCCTCTGGTGGGGAATATTGTATTGCATGTACATTTGAGGCAATACCACCCTCTGGTGGGGAACATTGTATTGCATGTACATTTGAGGCAAGACCACCCTCTGGTGGGGAACATTGTATTGCATGTACATTTGAGGCAAGACTGCCCGCTGGTGGGGAATATTGTATTGCATGTACATTTGAGGCAAGACCACCCTCTGGTGGGGAATATTGTATTGCATGTACATTTGAGGCAAGACCACCCTCTGGTGGGGAATATTGTATTGCATGTACATTTGAGGCAAGACTGCCCGCTGGTGGGGAATATTGTATTGCATGTACATTTGAGGCAAGACCGCCCTCTGGTGGGGAATATTGTATTGCATGTACATTTGAGGCAAGACCACCCTCTGGTGGGGAATATTGTATTGCATGTACATTTGAGGCAAGACCACCCTCTGGTGGGGAATATTGTATTGCATGTACATTTGAGGCAAGACTGCCCGCTGGTGGGGAATATTGTATTGCATGTACATTTGAGGCAAGACTGCCCGCTGGTGGGGAATATTGTATTGCATGTACATTTGGGGCAAGACTGCCCACTGGTGGGGAATGTTGTATTGCATGTACATTTGAGGCAAGACCGACTTATGTAGGGGAATGTTGTATTGCATGTATATTTAAGGCATTGTTACCCTCTGGTGTGGAATGGTGTATTGCATTTATGTTTTGCCTGTGACGTATCACAAGTGGTCTACAAGAATGGTGAATATGAATAGTCTACAAGAGCTCGACATATCACAGGATGGTATGCTGTCTGTGGTAGTTGAAGCTGCGTGTTCGAGTGTTATACCACTGTTGGAGTTCGTGATGCTGTTTATGCTTTTGTACACGTGCTTGCTTGGTATTGGTCGAGTGGTTTTGGGCGTGGAGAAATAAATGCCAGTTTTGTGTTTTTCTTTCATGTATATTTTGTTGTTACCTCCGACCTCTGCTCTGAACTCTGCTCAAAGGTGGACTGAGGTTATGTTTTCACCCCTATCTGTCTGTGAGCAGGATATCTCAAAAAGTTATGGACGGATTCAGACAAAACCTGGTGGACAGGTTGGGTGTGTGACAAAGACGAAATGATCCGATTTTGGTGAAGATCCAGATCTGGATACGAGACTTAAGTGATTCTTCACCATTGATAGAAGAGGCAAAAATGATACATAACACGATATCTCAAAGTTATGGACGGATTTGGACGAAACTTGGTGGACGAGTTGGGTAGGTGACAAGAACAAGCCGATTGGATTTTGGTTAATGTCCGGATGCAGATCCGGCCTATCAGTGGAATACAAGACGTAAACTGTTCAGCCTGGCATATGTATGAGCTCTACCCAGTGCCGTTCTAGTTATTCTCACCAGAGGAGAGAGTATTGCATTTGGATCGATTTGTTACTTGCGAAAATCGAGGATTTGCCAAGTATATTGGTCGGTCTTGTGCGTTATTCTGTCTGTCTGTCTGTCTGTATGTCTGTCTGTATGTATGTCTGTCTGTATGTATGTCTGTCTGTATGTATGTATGTCTGTCTGTATGTATGTCTGTCTGTATGTATGTCTGTCTGTATGTATGTATGTATGTCAGTCGCCTACAAGTCACAATTTCCAACCTATCTTCACGAAACTTCACCAAATGGTAGAGTTGATCATAAGGAAGAAGCCTATTGTTTTTGGGGCCAAAAGGTCAATAGGTTAACATAGGCCAAAGTCACCAACTTTGTCAAATTTCTAAAATCCTCAATTTTCATCCGATTGACTTAAAATTTTAAGAGGATTTGCATACCAGGTCACTAAATTCAACCATTACATATTTTTGAGGTCATCATAGGCCAACAACTTATTTTAGGGATTTTGCAAGTATCGTGCGATGCACGACATATTTCTTGTTCTGTCTGTTTGTCTGTCTGTCTGTCCTTGTCTGCACAGAACATGAATATGCTTTTCTCTGCAACCGTAGGCCCGACTGTCCAGAAATTTTCACCATAGGAGCGCCAGAAGCGCTGTATAAATTTTAATGATAATTATGATGTCATAGGTCACGTGGTTCAGGTGATATCTTGGAAAAACATCACCTCTATATCTCCGAAACTGCTACATGGAAAAAATTTAAACATATCTCATCATGAATATATGTTCCCCATGAGGAGTATTGACGATGTCATTGCTGTCTTCATTATGGTGGCATAATTAGACAAGTAGAACACTTGATCAGATCAGTTTGAAATTTCATGAGCATGATCTACACAAAAATTGTATGGGAGAATTAAATTGATGATGTCATCAGTCACGTGGTTCGGCAGCCATCGTGGATTGAACATAAATACAAGTAAGAGTAACCAGAGATTGCAGACCCTCACCAGGACTTGTTTTTAATGATTTTTAAGGCTTTTGTGTTAAAACAAATATGGCGGCCGAACCACGTGACCGATGACATCTTTTTTTTCTCCACCAATTTATCCAAAGATGATGCTCAATAAATTTCATCTTTATCGGATGAAGTTTTGTACTTGTCGAATTATGACGTCATAATGGAGGAACCTATGACGTAATCATTAACATATTGTAGTGTCCGCAGCCGATGAACACCAGCCTTGGAAGAATAGCAGAGAGGAGTTTAACTCCGAGGCAACCAGCCGAATATATAGCGGTTATCTTTGGTGTGCGCGGGATAGAAGAGATGTGAGGGATTTATCTGGACGGAACACACAGGCTTATTCCAAAACCACAAACAAAGAAACACGACAGTAAAATTCAACAAATATGATCAAGTAAAAATAAATCGAGGAATAAAAATGAAAGGTGAGGTAAAAGCCAATGTCTACTTTGAGGATCCTCCATCAGATTCACAATACACACAGGGGGAAATATAAAATAAAACAAGTCAGGAGACGACGATGGTTCACGAGCGAGCGAGGTCCATACCGTTAATGAAGAGAGAGGGGGAGCATCGGGTACAGGACAGGGGAGGGGAGGAGTAGGGTAAGATGAAGGATGAGAGGGGGAGGTAGGGAGAGCAGTTGTTAGTGTGTCAGCGATTGCAGAAGAGTTCCAAGAAAGGGAAGGATGAGGAGGATGAAAGGTTTGAAGGTGAAGGGATGAGGCACAGAGAGGGGTTGTTTGAGGGGAGGCAGAGGAAAGAAGAAGGTTGGGGGGGGTGGAGGTATGAGATAGAAGGGAGACGAAGTGGGGAGGAGGCAGCTTTGAGGAGGAGGGGGGAGGAGGGAGAATTGGAGAGGAATGGTATGGGGGGAGATTTGAATGGGAGGGGTTGGGGGGGAGTTTTGAAGGGGAGGAGTGAGGGGGGAGTTTAGGAGGGGAAGGGCAAGGGGGGAGTTCAGGAGTGGAAGGGCAAGGGGGGAGTTCAGGAGTGGATGGGTAGGGGGGGAGTTTAAGAGTGGCGGGGCAAGGGGGGAGTTTAGGAGTGTAGGTGCAAGGGGAGGGATTTGGATGGGAGGGGCAAGAGGGGAGTTTAGAAAGTGGATGATTAATGAAAGACGAACATTGAAAACAAATTGGGTTTGTTGTGATTTTCAAGTTAGCAATCCGGTTCAGAATGATGGAGGAGGGATGGAATGAATGTGAATTTAGACCATGTAGTGAGGGAGACGTATAAGATATTGAATTTCTTTTTTTTTAGGTGGAATGAGTTGGAGAGGAAATTGAGAAAAGCCTTTTAAATAGGAAGAAAAACAGCGTGTTGTAAAATACCACTGAGTAAAACACTGAAGGGGAAGGGTTATACATATTTAAATAATATTTAAACAGAACCGTGAACAATCTTATGTGCACAAAAATACCAACGGGGGGAGAGCCGAGAGGGACCACCACGAGTCCTAATGGAATAAAACTAATGGAATAAAACCATCAAAAATCGACTTTTCTAAATTTCGTGACCTTGACCTTGGGGCGAAAATGAAAAATCGAGCTCCGTGGGGCTAGACACATGACATTGGCCTAACCAAATACAAAAACCTGTCAGATTCCACCAAACCCCTCGGAGAAGATGTAGCTTGAAATCGATTACACCCTAAAAAGACATCTTTTTTGGGCGTGGCTCCGCCCACAATGGGCGAAATACGCCCACTCTAGGCAGGACGCAACTAGATAATGATATCAACCTCCCACCCAAGTTTCATCAAGATCGGATGATATCATCGGGTAGTTATGCTGCGGACAGACAGACACACAGACACACACCCATGACAAATATAGTGGTCACTCTGTTTGATAACCCGTGAACCAATTAACACCCTTCAGGCGGCACTTAGCCCTGACCCAAAATGGTGCTTTTGGTGAAGTCGGCAGTACGAGGTCCCAGCCCCACTGCCCCAGCACCATTCTGGCGGTGTGGCCTTTTTCTTTATTAGGTTGGTGGGGCAGGGTTTACTTGCCGAACGGCTCTGCCTGGCTTGGAAGAAACAGTTGTTGTTGTTTAAAGAGAGGTTTTATAGCTGGCCTTGTTGTAGTTGTAAAAACGTAGGGAACAGCCAAAGTGGGGCAATCACATACTGGGGGAAAACAAACCTTAATCTCTACCTAGTTAACACAGCTTCACCCCCTGTGTGGAGACACATAAACAATTTTAAGCTCCAGTTTCCCCACTTAAATACATCGAGATTTCTCCTACGCATCCACGGTCTGTGCTATAATTATACAGTCCTACCTTTGCTATGGGATTCCATCATCTACCGCCACAAACATAACAATATGTTATTCCCCATGGAGAGTTCTTTACAATGAACCGTGTCTCAATTTTTTCTATGCAGCGCTTTGAGATATTTTTGTGTGCAAGGTTTTTCAGTGTTTCCAAGATGGCGCCCATACCACGTGACATATGATGTCATAATTATCATTGAAATATTCTACAGGAGGAGGTGCACCTATGGTGGAAATTTCCTGTCAATTGGACCAACTGTTGCAGAGAAAATCATATTTATTCTGTGCGGACAAACAAACAGACAGGCAGACGGACAGACAAACGGACTCAAATGCAATACCGTCTCCTCCGGCGACGGTAACTAGAGAGTTCATAGAGCACCTTACCCGACGCAGTATTGGGAAAACGGACATGGGAAGGGTCTTTTTAATTCTTGCTTTGCGATTTGCACTGAGCAAACAGCGCTAGGTGCTACCATATTTGTCTGAATGCTGAATGTCACAGTTACTCTGCCCTCAGGGCACGGGACTATATAAATACTTTTCCAAGTACTGATAAATGGAAGGCTTTTTTTTTAAGTGCCAAGAAGGCAATTTGTGTTCTCCAGTGTTTAAAGGAGAACGGAAACGACCAAAACAACTTTGCAGATTTCGAAACATAAACATATCTTAAACACTTCTATTGAGTTCATTTCACAAATATCTTTGCGGTTTTATTAGAATTTGTCAAAATATCGCCGAACAAGCAAAATCAGTTTTGTCAAAACCGCAAACCGGAAATGACGTTTGCGAAGTAACCCAGTTTTTCGTTCTTAAAGCCTTTTTGGCTTCGTGATGATCAGAACATCGCTTTGTTTTCGTTACGATCAGTTGGAATCATGCCCAGTCGTTGTGTGGCTGCTGGTTGTTCTAATTGTCCAACTGAAACTGTCTCCGTTTTCAAATTCCCGAAGGATGTTAAGCTGAGAAGCTGAGTTAAGCTTTGGACGAAACAAGTTCAGAGAACACGGGTGAAGTGGATGCCAACTTCATCGTCGGTGTTGTGCAGCGAACATTTTGAGCACCACTGTTTCAATGAAATCCCACAACTTAAAGCAAGTTTGGGATTTGCTGTACAACATAAACGGGTGCTCATTCCCTCAGCTGTACCGTCTATTTTCGTTCGTTCGGCAGAGAAACCAGATAAAAAGACGCGCAAATCGAAAGCTGCAGAAAAACTAGCAACGAAAAGGGTGAGTTGTGTGGCTTCTGTTTGTTTACATTTGACATTTGGTGACCTATATTCGAAATTTCTATCACTACATGCAGGTGAAATTGTGGTTTGTGATACATATTATTTATTTATTCACAGGAAGTTTCATCACTTCTCAAAGTAGCACAACCTGCTGCTACAACTTCTACATGTGATCAGAGCCAGGCACATGCTGATTGTGACAACGGCTGTGTCCAGTGAGGTTCGTCACTTTGTTACAAATAATAGCCACAGCATAATTCTTGTTTTTGCAATTTTCTAGCGAAGTAATCGCATAACTAATGAAATATGTATGGTTTATTTCCAGGTTCAGTCAACAGAGACATCTCTTCAGCCTTGCACCAGATGACACGTGCGTGTTCAGGTGTCACAAACCAAGCTCGGCACTCTTAAACACAGGTATTACTTGCTGTATTATTATTAATATGCTTTTTCTGATTCTATTACTTTTCGCTTGTTAATTGTTTGTTAATTGTTTTGATGTTTAATGTTTGCTGATGACTTCCAGGTTCTCAAACTGATGTGCTCAGCCATGTGTCACACATTGGCACACAGACTGAGCCACTGCCAGGCCACTGTGTAACATGTGGCCATCAAAATGATGCTGTGGCAGCTGCTGGAAAAGATGTCGGCTGTGACAGCCCTGAACCTCTTGATGAGAGTGATAACGACTACCTGCCTTCATCTGCTGACGAGTCCAGAAACAATAAGTATTTGCATATGTATGTCTGTTCTTACTAAAGCCTGTACATGAACACTACAACTGATACACCTGCAGTGCTGCACTAAGTCAATAAAGTCGTATTTCGTTTCTGTGTTTCTATCCATTTCTTGCCTCACGGCACCGAACATTAATTAAATATTAGTTATGTATTCCATTGACCAGAAAAAGAAACTTTTTCAATTAAAAAAGAGACATAAAAATGAATACCATTCAGTATTTTGGAGGCGCCCGAGATCAAAATCGATCGCCATTGTGTCTGTGTCCGACGATTTCTCTTCTTCACTCTCTGGACGGTATGGTTCGAATCTGTATGGGAGAATCGAGTGTGATTCCCCAAGATTATTAACTTTCTCTTCATTTTCCGCATCAGATTGGTCAGAAATATCGCTGATATCCAGACTTATGCAACTATCGGAGTCGGTGTCTGCCATTGATTACTATTGCGCAGTCACATCAGCTTCCTCCGATGACGTCACATCATGGAGGGCAGATTATCGCGAGATGCTGGCCGGCGCAAAAGAAATCGTCTGCTATTGGCATTTTAAAACTCGGATATCTCACGATTCACGCATGCTAGAGCAACAATTTTTGCGCCAAACTTAATCTTTTTTGTTGCTACAATTAATTAATCTTAAGCATTTGATGCCTATACTCATGTCCGTTCTCCTTTAAAGTAAATTATTCAATTTCTATAAAATAAAGGTTTTATTTGGAAGGAAAAATTAAATATTTGGAAGTTCACCATCGTTTATGTATGGTCTTTTACACCACCTTATTTAAGACGTAACATTAGTTCTTCAGGTCTGATATTTGGCTCCTTTATGATGTCCCTAAAACAGTAAGTTTCCTGTTTGGAATGATTTTCAATCTAGTTTCACTGAAAGACAGGCAGACAGACTAAAACAATTACTTCACTCCTCTCTGCGCATGCGTGATCGGGATGAGATTTCCTACATTTTGCCAATTTAAGATCCAAAATACTGCTGAACTGCAGGTTCATATTCTGATTCATCTTCCGATTTGTGTTCTCGTGTTAATTTATCATATGCAATATATAATGTGTTCAGGTGCATTGTTTTGTGCAAATAGTTTTCAAAGAGCATGTCGGCCTTACAGCAGTTAAAGCAGGTAAAGCTCTTACAGCAGTTAAACGTGTTTGTATACATCATGAAATAGTGAACGAGTGAAGGGGTTAATTTATACATGATGCCACTGTAAGTCATAGACCATCTGAGCCATAATTCCACTGTTTAATACTTCATGTGAAATCTATATTTAGGTACATCAGGAAGAACATTCGAAATTTAATAGTGATGTGTACAACGAAAACATTCAGAAGCTCAAAAGCTGTTTCTTCAAGAATTACACTGACCAGTAGTTGTAGTGCTGCCATCTGAAAAGGTTGTTGCATGGTTCTCACATATTGAAACAGTTTTCAACTGTGCAGGCAGCTTCTGCACAAGCTGCTCATTTGGACATTCCTGCAGCTGTACACTGTCTGGGCCACATATCGGCTGTACATCTTCTTTGGAAGTGGGTTGCCCGATACCACCCACCATTCCCCATTTTGAAACAGAAACCAGGAAGACAGGTGAATCCTCAAGTTTCTTGGCCACACTGGGTGGTAAAACCTCTGCTGTGGTCAGTGATTTAGAAAGTCACAATTAAGCAGAAGGAAGATAGACAAACAAAAGAAAAGCAAAGTCTACAAAGGGCTGTGTCATAATGAAAAGTGTGCTGTACAAATTTTAAAATATAGTTCTCCAGATTTATCAACTGCCATCATTCAAGTACTTTTAAAGAGTTACCGGCTCATCATTTGATCGAGTCTGAGTTGGAAAAGGAGAGGGGAAAGCGAAGAGATTTAGTGTGCTGGGGAAAGGTGGGCAGAGATAAGGTTAGGCAAAGTGTGGATGTATTTTGACCTTTTGCAGGGTTGTCAAGACACCCCTAACGCAAGTAGAACGTTTGGCCTACTGAGATGTTGATAGCTTATTGTTGAGACGTTGATGCTGACACAAAACAAGGCTAGTTATGGAGCTAATATTAGGAATTAACTGATGAACAGCACAGTAAAGGAGAAACCTTTTTTTAGGGTATTTTGGGTCCTCTGGGTCTTTAAGGGTCATTTGGGTCTTTAATCGTCTTTGGGGTCCTCTGGATCGTTACATCAAATGGTCATATAACATGTGGTAAAGTTTAAATTTCCTCCTATGAAAGGTTTTCAATGTACGATCTTAACAAAATGCAGACACATACGTACGTGGCAGATTGCTTAACCCGCTTTTTGCTTCGTGAGCACAGGATATAAATACCAATAATAATTTTGTATTTGCAGAGGATAATAAACAAGATCATAATCGAAAATTGAAAGCTTCAACAAACCAACTTATCCATAGCCTGGAAAGTTTACAAAAATCCTTTGATTACCTTTGATGGTGTCCCACATTAATGGATTATAAAATGCATGCAAGTATAGAAAGTTATCCCCCAAATAATCACACTGATAAAGAAAGCAATGATGCTCTGGAATAATTTGCAAAAAGTTTGCAAAAACGCACATGAAAGACTCTGAGAGCATTAGGCAAACGGTTCTCTGGTCTGATAAGGCAAAAATTAAACTCTTTGGCCTGAATGCAAAGTGCTACATCTGACAGAAACCGAGCACAGCTCATCACCCAACTAAGAAGCATCCCTACCGATAAGCATGGTGGTGGCCGCATAATGCTAAGGGGATGCTTTTCAGTGGCAGGGACTGGGAGACTTGTAAGGATAGAGGGTCAATGAATGGAGCCAAATACAGGCAAATCCTTGAGGAGAACCTACTTCCGAGTGGAAAAGACTTTAGACTGTGGCGAGGATATACTTTCCAACAGGACAATTCAATGCTGATACGACCTCACTTGGAAGGACAGATTGAAATCCCAGGGGTGAGGATACGTCATGGTATCTTACAAGGTGACAGCCTTTCCCCCTTCCTGTTTTGTCTGGCTTTGGACCCACTGAGTAACCTCATCAATGAATAAGAGCACGGATACAATCGAACGTGCAACAGAAAAATGACCAAATAACCGAGAAAGGTGACAACATCTACTGCACCTGGATGATCTAAAACTCTTCGCACCAAATGATGACAAATTGGCAGATCAACTGAAACTAGTAAAGCGCTACTCAGAGGACATTCACAAATGGAATTTGGTCATGACAAATGTGCCACATGCACATTTCTATTTGATAAAACAAAAATAACACAATATCTCAATCAATAAAAGTACAACAAAACAGGAACTAGAAAAGGATTCATCCTACAAATACCTCAGAATAGAAGGTCCCCAGGTACAACACAAAAAATGCATTAAATAATCAAGAATGGCTTCCGCTTCCGGTCTTGCCGGCGAGGTTACGTTTTTTCAAAGCTGTCCACGCTCTCCATGCTATCGAAGTTAAGTAATTGTTCCCATTTGAATTTTCGTCAAAACTGTATTTATTTTATGGTGTGAATACCAACAGTGGGTCCCTAGGAAAATTTATTGGTGTAACTCTTTCATACCTGTATAGAAAATCGTGTTAATTCGTGTCGTGTCTTTTGAGGCCTTGTAGTTGTACCGTGTCCTACCTTGAGGCTTTGTTTTTCTCTCAGCGGTCCATCGATTGTGCTCCAATTACTTTCGTTCTCTGTTTTTCACAGTCTTTTCACCCCATACATCCTTGTTTAAAATGTCAACTCAAAAAAAAAAAAAAAATTGCTTCTCTGTTCTTATTCGTTGTTCTTGTTCGTTTATTCGTTGTTCTTATTCGTTCGTTCGTTCGTTCGTTCTTCGACCACGTGTTTCACTCCCATTTCCCCAGATAGTTTTCCTGTGAAACTTTAAAATGTTTAAACTTTCCTCTGAAGTACTGTATTCTGTCGTATATTATAACACCTTTTTCAATTTCCTCTTCTTCTTCTTCAAAAGGGTGCTTTCGACTTGCTAACCAAATCCATTCATTCCAAAAAAAAATTCCATCTCTTACAGTGCCTCTTTCATACATTCCCTAAATTCACCTGCACTCCACCCCCCCCCCCCCCCCCCCCCCGCCTCCAGCGTCTCAAATGTATTTTTTAACTCGAAGGTCACAAGAAACTCATTTTGCAATAAATGTTCGTTTCCCATTAATCGTACACTTCCCAAAATCCAATCTCACCCCTCCCCTCCAAATCTTCCCCATCACCCCTCCGCTCCAAAACTTCCCCATCACCCCTCCCCTCCAAATCTTCACCATCACCCATCCCTTTCAAATCTTCCCCCTTGCCCTTCCCCTCCAAATCCTCCCCATCACCCATCCCTTTCAAATCTCCCCCATTGACCCTTCCCTCCTAAACCCCCCCCACACCCCTCCCCTCCTAGACTCCCCTCACCCCTCCCCTCCAAATCTCCCCCATTTCCCATCCCTTTAAAATCCCTCCCCTTGTCCCTTTCCTCCTAAACTCCCCCCTAACCCCTCCCCTCATAAACTCCCCCCTCACCCCTCCCCATCAAATCTCCCCACCCTCATTTCTTCTCCATTTCCCCCCTCTCACCCCTCCTCCTCAACGCGACCTCCCCGCTTCTTCCCCCTTCCAACTCTCACCTCCATCTCCCCCAACCTTCTGCCTCGCTCTTCCCCCTCCTCAAATAACACCTCACTGTGCCTCACCCAATCACCATCAAACCTTTTGTCTGCCCCATCCTTCCCTTTCTATGAGCTATTCTGAAATCTGACACACCTTCAACAGCTCTCCCTACCTCTTCCTCCTCTTCCACATCTTACCCTACCCCTCCCCCCCCCCCCCCCCGTTCTGTATCCGATGCTCCCCCTTCCTATTCATTAACGGTATGGACCTCAAACATCCGGGGCCTTCGTTCAAACTTAACTAATCTCTCCATACAGGTTGCTTCTGACAAACCAGACGTGATCTGCTAAACAGAAACTTTCCTCCTTCATGATGTCTCTGATTCCTTAGTGTCTCTCCCGGGTTACTCCCTCCTCCGGTATGATAGACCTGAGCCTCGCCCTGGAGGTGGGGTTGCTATCTTTATCAAAAACTCTCTTTCTCACTCGCCCTGCACTGCCCTCTATCCACCTCACCCCCAGGAATACCTCTGGCTACGGCTTCCCCTTCGCTCCCACCTCTGGTTCATATGTGTGTTGTACCGTCCACCAAACAGTGATGACTCCATCTACATCTCGCTGTCCGATAATATGGACCAACTTCTATCTACTCATCCAAACTCTCTCTTCCTCATATGTGGTGATTTCAATTGTCATCATGCCAGTTGGCTGGGTGTGGGTACCTCTCTCACCAGCCATGGCTCCTCAGCAAAGGACTTCTGCGGCTCACTGGAACTGACACAATCTGTCAATTTCCCGACCCGGATCTCAGTCAACGGAGCATCTTCTCTTCTGGACTTGGTTATGACTAACTTCCCTGAAAATGTCTGCTGCTCTTCTTCGGCTCCAATCGGCTCATGTGCTTGTTAAATTGGACATCTCTCTGACCATTCTCAGGGAGCCTCCTCAGCGTCGACGAGTCTGGCATTTCACTCAGGCCAACTGGCACGGTCTTCAAGCAGCCATTAATCATCTGGACTGGTCTCCCACCGCTACCGCCTTTGACATCAACTCATCCTGGGAATTCTTCCAAAGTAAATTCCTCTCTCTCATGCACAGATTTATCCCATCTCGTCTTCAGTTGTCATACCCTTCCTCCCGTCCATGGTACACGGAATCGTGTGGTGAGGCTGTTGCCCAGAAACAACTTGCCTTCGTCTCCTGGACAGCAAATCCAAAGGAAGGAAATCTCATTTCCTTTCACAAAGCCCGAAACAAGTGTGTGTCCACCCTCAGGAGAGCCAGGAAACAATATCTCTCCATTCTCAAGACTGAACTCTTATCTGTCTCCCTCTTCCAAATCCTGGTGGCATCTGGTCAAATCTGTTTCTGGTGTTTGTTCCCACTCCATCCCCTCCCTTACCTCAAACGGCTACACAGCTGACTCCGCACGTGAAAAAGCTGAATGCCTCAACTCTGTGTTTGCCTCTAAATCTTGTGTCTCAAACCCATCCCTCTCTGTACCCACCGTACCCAGCTGCTCCTGGACTCTATGTCCTTTCCTCCTGACAAGGTGGAAAAGTTTCTGTCAACCCTCGACTCTGATTCTGATTCTGCAACTGGACCTGACGGCATCAGCCCACAGGTGCTAAAATCCTGTTCTTCAGCTCTTTCACTCCCTCTCTCTGTTCTCTTCACCCTCTCTTTTGCTCAAGGTCATCTGCCATCTGTTTGGAAATCAGCCAACATCACCGCTTTACACAAAAAAGGTGCAAAAACAGATCCTAGCAACGACAGACCAATCAGCCTTCTCCCAATTATCAGCAAAGTCATGGAATACATCATTGCTTCGGATATGAAATCTTTCCTCTTCTCCAATGGCTTGATCTCTGATCATCAATTTGGTTTCAGACCAGGTCACTCGACTCTGGACATGCTGCTTCTGCTGTCTCAACAATGGATGGAGGTCCTCAATGCCAAACAGGAAATTAGAGCTGTCTCCCTTGACATATCACGTGCCTTCGATACGGTCTGGCACCCCGCTCTGTTCACCAAACTCTCCTCCTTTGGTATCCATGGAATTCTCCATGCATGGCTGGCGGACTTCCTCTCTAGTCGTAGTCAACGTGTGGCCCTGAATGGGTTTCTCTCATCTCCTCTTCCTGTTCAGGCTGAAGTTCCCCAAGGCAGTGTTCTGGGCTCTGTGCTTTTTCTGGTCTTCATCAATGATCTCTCCGACTCTCTTGAAAATCCTCTCTATCTCTTTGCTGATGACTCCACTCTCTGTCGCTCCATTCCTCATCCCTCAGATCGGCAGTCTGCAGCCTCCTCACTCTCTGCAGACCTGGACAAAATCACAGACTGGTCAAACAAGTGGAACATGTCTTTCAATCATGACAAATCTCACACTCTTACGATGTCTCTCCGAAAAGACCGACTGGACAACCATCCGATCCACTTTCTGAATAATCCTCTCCAAGAAGTTCTGTCACTCAAGCTTTTGGGTCTCACTATCTGCCATGATCTTTCCAGGGAAAACCACATTTCAAATCTGGCCTCCAAAGCCAGTCGCCGACTGGGCATCCTCCGTCGTGCGAAGTCCTTCCTTGGCACACCTGAGCTCCTCACCACATGCAAGGCTTTCATCCGCAGCTCAATGGAATACTGCTCTCCCCTCTGGACTGGTGCTCCTGCCTCACACCTAGCTCGTCTTCACGCTGTTGAAACCAAAGCGTTCAGAATCATTGGAATCTCCCACGATGAAGCTATGTCCGAAGGTCTTTCACTTACCGCAGGCAGGTTGGTGGTCTTTCTGTCTTCTACCGACTCCTCTCCGGCCTTGCTCCTCCAGCTCTCTCTGGGCTCTGTCCCCCAAATATTCCTGCAGGTCGCACAAGATCTGCCTGCAACCCTCTTATGGTTAAACTGCCAAAATCAAGACTCTCTGCTCACCTTTACTCCTTCATTCTTCTTTTCTCCCGCCTCTGGAACAAACTCCCTCACTCTCTTCAATCCCACTCCACCCTCCAGGTCTTTAAACCAGCTGTTCACCACCATCTCTTATCTTCCCCCATCCAAAACCTTGATCTTTTCTACCCCCGCTAATCTCACCCCAAATCCACTTTTTTTGAAATACCAACTTCTTTCCTGGAAGTCCTTGGTTTCCTTGTGTTTATACTTCTCCCACCCCACCCCCCATTCCCACGCCGCCTCCCCCCAAGCCCTCTCCCTCCCACACATTCCCGATGTCCCTGCTCTCAAATGTTGTGTTTGTGTGCTTCCCCTTCTCTCCCCATCTTGTCTACCGCTCCCTCTTTTTATATATTTTGTTTGTCTGTTTGATTTGTTTGTGTGATAAATGTTAGCTCTTTCACGAGCCTCGATTCTGTATACAAAAAAGAAAAAGAAAAAAAGAAAGAGTACCAATGCAAAATCAGACCAATTTTGAAATCATCCCTCTCTCCAATGCACAAAATCAAAGTTATAAATCAACTTTCACTACTTGTATTCCAGTACAGCTGTGCAATTTTAAACAGGCCACAATCGGAGATCAACAACTGAGACACCAAAACAAGGAAACTTCAAGCTCTATTCACAATATATTCCACAAAAACCAATGTATTGTGTTTATTTTGCTTGCAGGTTTTGCTTGCCGAGACGAGAAGGAGGAGAAAGTTTGATGGAGCTGAACCAAGTGCACAGAACAGCGTGTGTCGGACTAGCGGAGTATGTGAAAAGATGAACAGACTATCGAATGAGATTTGCGCACGAGCAAGAAAACAAATCAGAAAAGGTATCCTTAATCCATTTGGCAACAAACTTCCAAAAACAGTTGCAAGTGCAGGATACTACACAGGAAAACGAAACAGAAACAAATGCAGCCCCAATGATCGCAAAGGAAAAGGAAAACTACAAAAATAAATATCAGCAGATATACTCTGACAAATTGGATGACAAAAGAGCACGAAGCTTCAAAAAAGAGCTTGTTTGATAAGAAAGGCTCATTTGAATGGCTAAGAAGAGGTAAAATTAATTGGGATGGAGAACGAGTCATCATAAATCCCCAAGACTAGGGACACTACACTAATAGCTTTGAGAAAATGGCGGGATTGAGGCAAACGGACAAATGCAGGTTTTGTGGAGTAGAAACAGAAAGTACCGGTACCGGTTACCACCTCCTGGTATGTAAAAAAACTCATGTCGAAATAGTAGCACACAGAAAGACATGACAGCGTCTGGAGAGTAATCCACCGGTACATCTGTAAACATTTCAACATTCCGGTTCAGAATAATCATGGAAACACAAACGAAATGCGATCCTTCAACATGAACGTATACAGTCGTGGCCAAAAATATTGGCACCCTTGCACTTTTTTCAAATAACACACAATTTTCTCGAAAATTATGTTGAAATTAACAAAATTATTTGGTCTCCACAATTCTTTATTTCACTGTTAATATTACAGAACCTTTGTTTTTGATTCAGAACTTAATTTATCCTTTTAAATCAGAAAATAAACAGAAATGGTATTGACAAAATTATTGACACCCAAGACTTAATATTTGGTAGCACAGACTTTGGACAAAATAACTGCAGCCAAGCACTTCCTGTAGCCATGAATGAGCTTCCTAGACCTCTCCACTGGCAGTTTGTTCCACTCTTCTTGTGCAACTGCTGCAATTCTCCCAGATTTGAAGGGTGCTTTCTCCCAACTGCTGTTTTCAGATCTCCCCACAGGTGTTCAATGGGATTTAGATCTGGACTCATTTGCTGGCCACTTCAGAACAGTCCAGCGTTTTGTCTTTAACCATTCCTGGGTGCTTTTTGAAGTGTGTTTGGGGTCATTGTCCTGCTACAAGACCCATGAACTTAAAGAGAGACCCAGCTTTCTGACACTGGGATGAACATTGTGCTCCAAAATGCCTTGGTCTCCTGATTTCATGATGCCATCCACATATTCAAGGAACCCAGTGCCAGAGGCAGCACAGCAATCCCAAAACATCACTGAACCTCCTCCATGTTTGACTGTGGGGAAGGTGTTCTTTTCTTTGAAGGCTTCATTTTGTTTTCTGTAAACATAGAGATGATGTGTTTTACCAAAAAGGTATAATTTGGTCTTATCTGTCCACAGGACATTCTACCAGAAGGATTTTGGCTTGCTCAGGTGTGTTTTGGCAAACTCCAGTCGGGCTTTCTTATGTCTCTCTCAGCAGTGGGGTCCTCCTGGGTCTCCTACCAGAGAACCCCCTTTAATTGAGTTGGTGACGTATGGTGTGAGTTGAAACTGTCGTACCTTGTGTCTGAAGGTCAGCTTGAATCTGTTTGACAGTTGATCAAGGTGCTTCTTCACTAGTCAAACAATCCTTAGCTTCAATCTTCGATGAAGTTTTCTCTTGCAGCCACATCCAGCCTGGCTACAGTGCCATGGGCATTAAACTTCCTGATAACATTGCGTACGTTGGACACAGGAACATCAAGGTCTCTGGAGATGGACTTATAGCCTTGAGATTGTCCATGTTTGGCTACAATCTTGTGTCTGACCTCCTCAGACAATTCTCTGGTTTTCTTTGTTCTCCATGCTCATTGTGGTACACACAGTGACACAAAACAGCAGAATGACTCCTTTTATCCATTCAAACAGGTTGAATGAGTGATTTTTATATTGCAGGCACCTGCAACTCACCACAGGTGAGTTCAATTCCAAAGTAAAGGAGAACCACCTGCTTGAAATCGAATTATTTCTAAGAACTTCTAAAAGATGTCAATAATATTGTCCGGGCCATTTTAGGATTTCTGTGTGGAATAACCTAAGATTTCGTACTTTTTTCAGCTTTGTTTTGTTCCACTGCAAACCAAAGAAATACAAATGTGGAAACCAAAATATTTTTTAATTTCAACAATTTTCTGGAAGAAATGGTACATTATTTGAAAAAAGTGCAAGGGTGTCAATATTTTTGGCCACGACTGTAGTGCTCACGCATGACAAGATGATCCCATCAAGTGTGGCCATTGCAAACAAAGCATTGTGACGACATAGTGCTCAAACACAAAAAGAAAAAGACAGCATTGTTGATTGAGGTTTCAGTTCCCAATGACTGGACTAAATGCTTCAGAAACCAGAAAATACCTGGGCCCGGTTGCTAGAAGCTATCCATTGGATAAATTTCATTTGCCGCTATGTGATTTATCCACAGGATAGGCTTATCCGGGCTTTTAGCAACCGGGCCCCGGAGCTGAAAAATGAGGTCAAGAGGACTTGGAAAATGAATAAAGCTGAAATTGTACCAGTGATAGTCGGAGCAACAGGGATGATCAGGAAAACACTTACCGAGTACTTACCGAGTACAACAAAACACTTACAATCATTCCGGGGAATATCACGACAAACGAGGTACAAGTGGAGGCTTTCAGAGGTTCAGTGAGGATCCTAAAACGAGCCCTTGGAACGAAGCTGTGAGAATGAAGTTTCACAATCTGGTTCATGAAGAACGTTCCTTTACCGAAAAAGGAGGTGGAGATTTTGAGCTCCGGGAGAACTTCCTCCCACCTTCTAAAAAACCCGCAAATTGAGATAACAACCAACAGATGAATTTAGTGAACTTATGGAATGAATTCAAAGTACAATCCATAAAGATCGCTGAAAAAGGCAAACACAACCCGGAATAATAATAGGCTTTCACTAACATACAACCTTGAATACTTTTTGTCCCCCACCCCTCCGACAAGGTCGGAGACTGGGGACATTAAAATGTGCCCAGAACCGATGACCGATCATGAGTCCATGCATTTTTATGTATGTGATCATTCAAAAGCCGTTGAACATTTAAAGCTTTCATGTTAAAGATATCTATTCCTGATGACATAATCTCAACCTGATTAGATCACAATTGTGATTGGCTGAATTGTGTTGTAATGGCAACCATCTCAGTAACTTGGCTTGTGCACACAATATTTCAAAAACCGTTGAACATTTACCTTTCATATTGAATATATCTATAATTCATGACATTATGCCAACCTGATTGCATAAAGGCTGTGATTGGCTGAATTATGTTGCCATGGCAACCACCTCAGTAACTTGGGCTTGTGTATGTGATGCTTCAAAAACCATTCCAAGATTTAGCTTTCATATTACAAAGATCTATTCCTCTTACCATCCAAAAGGCTTGGGACCTCGAGTATCAGCTCCTTGTTAGCATAATCTGCAGGCTTTTTGAGTTTGACATTATTCTGTGTTGATGGATAAGTATTTTACAACAATCGAGCTTTGCATAATTAGTACAACAGAATACTCGTCTCCATGAAGGCCAGTGTCGGTCTGCTTCAGTGGAGAACAGAAAAAATGAAAGTAAAAGTTGAAAACTTCCATTGCATGCATGCTTGGATGTATCATCCACTACTCATGCTTAATGTGTTGGGCAAGTCCAGACTTACAAGTGCGTACCTGACAGACTTGTATGTAGATGCAAATGGGGGAAATTTACATATTATGTAAACCAAGAGGAATGAAGATAGGGAGGAGGGAGGGAGCAAATTCAGAAAAGTAAGGCTGATAAGGATAGAAAGTACAGACTCTTTAGAAAGTATTCATACGCCTTGACTTTTTCACATTTTGTGTTACAGCCTGAATTTAAAATGGATTAAATTGAGAAATTTTTTTTGTCACTGATATACAACTTGACTGGAGTCCACCTGTGGCAAATGAAATTGATTGGACATAATTTAGAAAGAAACACACCTTTCTGTGTGAGGTACCACAGTTGACAGTGCATGTCAGAGCAGAAACGCGACCATGAAGTCCAAGGAACTATCAATCAATCAAAATTGTTTATTGAAAGCATGTCTGGCAGTGAATGGCTGAATTACACATGCATAACATGAATTACACATAACTGTCCGTAGAACTCTGAGACCCGATGACCACTCTGAAAGAGCTACAGAGTTCCTTGGCTGAGTTTGGAGAACCTGCAGGAAGGACAAAAGTCTCTGCAGCACTTCACAAATCTAGGCTTTATGGGAGAGTGACCAGACGGAAGCCAATCCTGAGAAAAAGGCACATGACAGCAGGCCTGCAGTTTGCAAAAGACAGAGCATGAAGCAAAATATTCTGTGGTCTGATGAGATGAAAATTAAACTCTTTGGCCTGAATGCAAAGTGCTATGTCTGGCGGAAACCGAGCACAGATCATCACCCATTTAACACCATCCCTACCATGAAGCATGGTAGTGGCAGCATCATGCTATGGGGATGCTTTTCAGCAGCAGGGACTGGAAGACTTGTGAGGATATAGGGAACAATTAATGGAGCCAAATCCTTGAGGAGAACCTGCTTCAGAGTGCAAAAGACCTTGGACTGTGAAGATTTACACGACATGGCCAAAAGTATGCGGATGCACCTTCTAATTAATGGATTTGGCTGTTTCAGCCATACCCATTGCTGATAGGTATATGTAATACAGCACACAGCCATTCAATCTCCATAGACAAACAATGGCAGTAGAATGGGCCATACTGAAGAGCTCAGTGACTTTCAACGTGGCACCGTCAAAGGATGCCACCTTTCCAACAAGTCTGTTCGTCAAATTTCTGCCCTGCTAGAGCTGCCCCGGTCAACTCTAAGTGCTGTTATTGTGAAGTGGAAACGTCTAGGAGCAACAACAGCTCAGCTGCGAAGTGGTAGGCCACACAAGCTCATAGAACGGGACCGCCAAGTGCTGACGTGCATAGCGCGTAAAAATCGTCTGTCCTCGGTTACAACACTCACTATCTAGTTCCAAACTGCCTCTGGAAACAACGTCAGCACAACAACTGTTCGTCGGGAGATTCATGAAATGGGTTTTAATGGCCGAGCAGCCGCACACAAGCAAGATCACCATGCTCAATGCCAAACGTTGGCTGGAGTGGTGTAAAGCTCGCTGCCATTGGACCCTGGAGCAGTGGAAACGCGTTCTCTAGAGTGATGAATTACGCTTCACCATCTGGCAGTCCGACGGACAAATCTTGGTTTTGCGGATGCCAAGAGAGCACTACCTGCCTGAATGCATAATGCAAACTGTAAAGTTTGGTGGAGGAGGAATAATGGTCTGGAGCTGTTTTTCATGGTTCGGGCTAGGCCCATTAGTTCCAGTGAAGGGAACGCTTAACGCTACGGCATACAATGACATTCTAGACGATTGCGTGCTTCCAACTTTTTGGCAACAGTTTGGTGAAGGCCTTTTCCTGTTTCAGCATGACAGTGCCCCCGTGCACAAAGCGAGGTCCATACAGAAATGGTTTGTCAAGATCGGTGTGGAAGTATTTGACTGGCCTGCACATAGCCCTGACCTCAATCCCATCAAACACATTTGGGATGAATTGGAACGCCGACTGCGAGCAAGGACTAATTGCCCAACATTAGTGCCCAACCTCACTAATGCTGTAGTGACTGAATGGAAGCAAATCCCCACAGCAATGTTCCAACATCTAGTGGAAAGCCTTCCCAGAAAAGTGGAGGCTGTGGTAGCAGCAAAGAGGGGGACCAACTCCATATTAATGCCCATGATTTTGTAATTAGATGTTCGACATCAGGATGTGATGTTCGGGTGTCCACATACTTTTGGCCATGTCGTGTGTGTTCCAACAGGACAATGACCCCAAACATACAGCCAAAGCAACATTGGATGGCTTCAGAACAAGAACATGAAAGTCTTTGAATGGCCCAGCCAAAGCCCAGACTTTAATCCCATTGAAAATCTGTGTAAAGATTTGAAGATTGATGTTCACCGATGCTCCGCATCCAACTTGACAGAGCTTCAGCAAATCTGATAGGAAGAATGGGAGAAACTCCCTAAATCCAGATGTACAAAGCTGATACAGACATTCCCAAGAACACTCAAAGATATAATCGCTGCCAATGGCGCTTCTACGAAGTATTGACTCAGGCAGTTGAATACTTATGTCAATTAGATATTTCAGCTTTTCATTTGTAATTGTTTTGTAAAGATTTCTAAAAAAAAAAAAAAATCCACTCACATTATGGGGTATTATGTGTAGATTCGTGCCAAAAAATCTCTATTTAATACATTTTAAGTTCAGGCTCCAACACAACAAAGGTGAAAAGGTCAAGGGGTGTGAATACTTTCTGAAGGCACTGTAGATGCAGAGAAAAAAAGGAATAAAAGGCTGGAAACAGCCTAAGGGAAAAGAAGCAAGGGAGTGAGTAAGGGACAAACGAGAGTGGGGTTTCAGCTCTTCGGTCAGATGTTGGCCATTGGGCTGATTCTAAAAGAACACTTGATATAATTAACGAACTTTACAATAAAGGAATTCCCCAAGTACATTTTACGAATTAAAAACCGTACTTGGTAACAATGGCTTATTCATCTCCCTAATGCTCCGATAATTATGAAAAAGTAACAATGCAAAAAATGTTTAAAAAAAAGTAACAATGCAAAAAAAAAGTAACAATGCAAAAAATGTTTGAAAAAGTAAACAAATACGTCAGAGTGAATGAAAGGGATGGTATATATATTGAACAGCGCATACCTGCATTTTCCTCCATTGGCAAACTCGTGGGAAAGACAGGGCTTGGCAATGCCTTTTCAGGGCAGGCTGTGGCCTTTGCTGCAGTGCATTTGTGCACCTTGGTGATAACTTCATCAAATATGGATTCTGGATTGCCTACTGGTGAGAGAGGAGATGCAAAAACACTTCATTGATTGAGGGAAACACAAAATATATATTTTACACTCAAGTCAACAATGAGTATAAATATTCACTATAATAAACACACACACTTGAAAGATTAACATCACCATAACAAAGCAGATCAGGTCATACTATAGCAATTGCCTATTATAGCAAATGCACGTCCAAACTGAATAGAAAAGCAAAAAATCACTTCTCTTCCACTGATACTGTTTTCCAAGCATAGATATCTCGGATAACAACTTGTACCAATATAGTGAGTAACATGCAACCGGTTAGGCCCCAGGCTCTGTCTCATGCAAAGTTTAGTCCATCATCCTCCACAACTAAATTTGGAAAATGTTTGTTAAAACAGCAGAGGGATGGAGCAATCTCCTCCCCAGCATGTCTGTCATTACGTGTGAGTCCGACATTCGTTAGTCCGAGGGTGGAAATTGGTTGAAAGCCCTGGGGCTGAGACCGGTTGAAAGGCCTGGTTCGAGAAGAGTTGAAAGCCCTAACGGCGAGATTGATTGAGAGCCCTAGCGCCAAAACTGGTTGAAAGCTCCAGGGCTGAGACCGGTTTAATGGGGGCCGAGACCGATTTAAAGGGGGATGAGACTGGTTGAAAGCCCTGGGGCTGAGACCTGTTGAAAGCTCCGGGGACGAGACTGGTTGAAAGCCCTGGGGCTGAGACCTGTTGAAAGCCCCAGACAAAAATTGGTTGAAAACTCTGGGGCTGAGACCGGTTGAAAGCCCCGGGCGAAGATTGGTTGAAAGCTCCGGGGCCGAGACTAGTTGAAAGCCCTGGGGCCGAGACCGGTTGCAAGCCCCTGGCAGAGATTGGTTGAAAGCCCCTGGCAGAGATTGGTTGAAAGCTCCGGGGCCGAGACCAGTTGAAAGTCCCTGGCAGAAATTGGTTGAAACCTCCGGGGCTGAGACCGGTTGAAAGCCCCTGGCAGAGATTGGTTGAAAGCTCCGAGGCTGAGACCAGTTGAAAGCCCCTGGCAGGGATTGGTTGAAAGCCCCTGGCAGAGATTGGTTGAAAGCTCCGGGGCCGAGACCGGTTGAAAGCCCCTGGCAGAGATTGGTTGAAAGCTCTGGGGCCGAGACCGGTTGAAAGCCCCTGGCAGAGATCGGTTGAAAGCTCCAGGGCTGAAACCAGTTGAAAGCCCCTGGCAAAGATTGGTTGAAAGCTCCGAGGCTGAGACCGGTTGAAAGCCCCTGGCAGAGATTGGTTGAAAGCTCCGGGGCTGAGACCGGTTGAAAGCCCCTGGCAGAGATTGGTTGAAAGCCCCTGGCAGAGATTGGTTGAAAGCCCCTGGCTGAGACCTGTTGAAAGCTCCGGGGCTGAGACCGGTTGAAAGCCGCTGGCCGAGATTGGTTGAAAGCCCTGGGGCCGAGACCGGTTGAAAGCCCCTGGCAGAGATTGGTTGAAAGCTCCGGGACTGAGACCGGTTGAAAGCCCTGGGGCCGAGACCAGTTGAAAGCCCCTGGCAGAGATTGGTTGAAAGCCCTGGGGCCGAGACCGGTTGAAAGCCCCTGGCAGAGATTGGTTGAAAGCCCTGGGGCTGAGACTGGTTGAAAGCTCTGGCGGTGAGACCAGTTGAAAGCCCCAGGTAGAGATTGGTTGAAAGCCCTGGGGCCAAGACCTGTTGAAAGCCCTGGGGCCGAGACCGGTTGAAAGCCCTGGGGCCGAGACCGGTTGAAAGCCCTGGGGCCGAGACCGGTTGAAAGCCCTGGGGCCGAGACTGGTTGAAAGCCCATGGCAGAGATTGGTTGAAAGCTCTGGGGCAGAGATGGGCAGGAGCACAACTCTAGCACCCCCTTCCCCACTCCTCCCCATCAGCTCATGTCCCAATTGCATCCTAACAGTACACTCCACCAATACAAGGTGTTCAATCTAAGATTACCAATCTTTCTATTCAGGTTGCTGGTGCAGCTCTGGACATTGAAGGCCTCACGGAAATGTTCTTCTTAAAGGATGTTTATGAATTACTGCATCTCCATGTATGTCATTCTGTTTTGCCAGGCCTCACAATTTGACATTAATCCTAGCTGCATGGAGCATCTATCTTTCGCTGTTTGTCTTTGTGGTGTATGTGCGGTTTGGTCTGTGCCACTGTGCGATTGAAAGATGATCATTCTATATACAATTTAATTTCCTTTAACATGGATGAACTCGTCACCACCTATGTTCCTCGGCTATGGTGAATATGACTGAGACGAGTCTGGCTAGCCACGACATGCAAGAGATATTCGATATGGGAGTAATTTGACAGTGTAATTTGTCATAAACGTCATAAGTCGTGATAGTTCATGAAAGGGATGAGGCAGACAGACAACGTGTGTTGACTTGATTTGATGGAGCACACTCTTTACAGAGTTGTTGTGCTGCCAAAGCAGTTGATTGTCAATGGTTATACTGGGTGGTTTGCCATTATCGACCCAGGATTGTTTGTCCATGCTCTATCATTTCGATTAAATTCTGAGCACAAAGCAAGGAAGCAGCACGTACCATTTTTAAAGTCTTTGGTGTTACTTGCCCGTGGTTTGAAGCACCTACCTCCCACACTCAAAGTGGAAGCTCCAACCATTACGTCACTAAGTCTGGTTTGTGTGTTGAATTCAAGGAGCTCAATAAGATCTCTGCATTTGATCTGGTTGTCATGGTTGTTGTGATATACACAAGTTCAGTACCGATGATCATTTTACTAATACCGACTTGAGTAATGGATATTGGCAGACGCCCGTATCTGAAGAAGACATGCACAAGACTGAACTTGTTGGACAAAACAGCACTTGCACTTGTTGCCAATATATGGCACCTACAAGTTGTTAAAGATACTTTTTGGGATTATGAACTAAAGCTAATCTAGTACGGGCATGAGAAAGTTGCTGGTTGGGACACAAAATGTTGACAACTTTATGACATTGTGATTCATATGCAAATTTGGAATGAGCATGTTTTTAAACTCAGGGAGTTTCTCTGTAGGATGTCTGCAGCCTGACTCATGGCCAGAACATAATTGAAGCATATGTGATCGGGATGGACAGCATGGGCTTTGTGGGACACCACACATAATGCGTCTTGGTGAGCCTTCACAACAACAATTTGGACAAGATCAGGGATGCACCAGAGTCCACGACCAAGGAGGTACATGGTCGTATATGGGTCTGAGTGGATACTCGTTGCATTTCATGAACAATTGTGTGGTCATGGCTATGCCAACTAATGGATTTAATCAAAGATGTTTTTGGGGGATATTCAGGAGAAGGCCTACGTGACCCTCAACAAGCAATCCTCATCAACAAATCCATCTTGAGACTACCAGACCCATCAGCCATTTGTGCTCAGGCCCAATACTTCCGACATTGGCATTGCGTCCATTTACAGAAACACGAGGGGGAACTCTTCCTCCTGAGTTTTGCAAGTTAGAAGATGAGCAATCGATGGAAGAACGAGTAAATCATGAAAGGACTTGCTATTTTGTGGGGCATCAGGATGATTATGCTGTCGGAGTGAATTTGTTTTGCAGTAATCCCTCTCTGGTTAAACTTCCACAATCTAGGCAGACTACACACACAAAACCCCCTTGTTCATCGCTTCTCCCATCTATGGGACTGCCCTCCAGAGGCAATTCTTTCCTACTCTTCCCTCCAGGGCTTCAACCAGGTATTGCAGCACCATCTTGTGTCATACCCCATTTTGACCCATGTTCTTTATTACCCCAATTAACCCTTTCTAATCAAACCCCATTACTTGCTGGTTTCAGTGTTAACTCCCCTTCTCTCTCTTCCTTTCCTCTTCATTTATTCCCTTGCTGATTGTGCCCAATTGCTGCTGATTGTGCCCAATTGCTGCTGATTGTGCCCAATTGCTGCTGATTGTGCCCAATTGCTGCTGATTGTGCCCAATCGCTGCTGATTGTGCCCAATCGCTGCTGATTGTGCCCAATCGCTGCTGATTGTGCCCAATCGCTGCTGATTGTGCCCAATCGCTGCTGATTGTGCCCAATCGCTGCTGATTGTGCCCAATCGCTGCTGATTGTGCCCAATCGCTGCTGATTGTGCCCAATCGCTGCTGATTGTGCCCAATTGCTGCTGATTGTGCCCAATTGCTGCTGATTGTGCCCAATCGCTGCTGATTGTGCCCAATTGCTGCTGATTGTGCCCAATTGCTGCTGATTGTGCCCAATTGCTGCCGATTGTGCCCAATTGCTGCGGATTGTGCCCAATTGCTGCGGATTGTGCCCAATTGCTGCTCTGCTACAGTCAATATAAACTCATGACTCTCGCTCTGAAAGAAAAGAAAACCCGACCCGCAATTTTCTCCACACCTATTAATCATACCTAACCTGTAATCTCCTCATTAGTTGCAGGTTAGTGTTTCCTCTCCTCTCCTCTCCGTTCTATCAATCTGTTCGGTTATCCGCTTGTTTATTGTGTCCAACTGTTAACCGATCGCCCCAAAGTCAGTTTGTTGCCTTTTACCTTGTCACCTAGCTGGTCCATGAACCACGTATGAGCAAGGAATTCAGATGGAAACACAAACAGCACCCCCCCCCCCCCCCCAAAGCAAAGACGGGACAGAGTTGTGGTTGAGGAGAGCAAAGACGGGACAGAGTTGGGGTTGGGGAGAGCAAAGATGGGACAGAGTTGTGGTTGGGGAGAGCAAAGATGGGACAGAGTTGTGGTTGGGGAGAGCAAAGATGGGACAGAGTTGTGGTTGGGGAGAGCAAAGATGGGACAGAGTTGTGGTTGGGGAGAGCAAAGACGGGACAGAGTTGTGGTTGGGGAGAGCAAAGACGGGACAGAGTTGGGGTTGGGGAGAGCAAAGACGGGACAGAGTTGGGGTTGGGGAAAGCAAAGATGGGACAGAGCTGGGGTTGGGAGGGTGAGGCTTTGACAATGCCATCCCTATAAGTTTTCCGTTCAGTGTAAAACCACCTAAGCAATTGTTAAAAGGATCATCAGATATCGAAAGGTTGGAGCCGACAGGCATTGTGAAGGTGACAGTAAGTCTGGGACTTAAGCTTCAGCCCTTTCGTGCCAACCTGTGTCCAGTGCAATTTAAATTATCCAAGCTCGATAACAACGATGTATTATATATGCACATAAGCAATAGGCATGTTTTGGTTCATGTACTTAACCCCAGGTTTTTTTTTTCTGGTATGATATTTCTGGTATGGTTTGGAAAGGAGAGCTTTTTTTTTTTTCTTTTTTTTTTTGGTATGGTTTGGAAAGCCTTTGCGCATGCGCAATATTGGAGGTCACGTCTTTTCGAAGCTGTCCATGCGCTCACGCTTTCGAAGTTAAGTAATTTTTCACAATTGTGTTTTTGTCGAAACTGTATCTATCTTTCGGTGTGTGTACCTATAGTGTGTCTTTAGTAAGATTCTGTCAGTGTTAATTTTTCATGCATGTATACAAAATCGTCGGTTAATTCATGTCGCGTATTTTGAGGCCAAGTAGGCTACCTTGTCCGACCTTGAGGCTTTGTTTTTCTCTCAGCGGTCCGTCGATTGCGCTGCAATTACTTTCGTCCTCTGTTTTTGTCCCAGTCTTTCACCCCATACTTCCTTGTTTAAAATCTCAACTCAAAAAAATTTAAAAAATATTTCCTTCTCTGTTCTTATTCGTTTATTCGTTGTTCTTATTTGTTCGTTCGTTCTTCGATCACGTGTTTCACCTCCATTTCCATTTTCCATTTCCCCAGATAGTTTTCACTGCTCAATTTAAAAATGTTTACATTTTCCCCTGAAGAACTGTTTTCTGTCGTATATTACAACACCTTTTTCTTCTTCTATAAAAGGATGCTTTCGACTTGCTCACCAAATCTATTCATTCCAAAAAAAAATTCCATCTCTTACAGTTCCTCTTTTCTACATTCCCGAAACTCTCCTCCACTCCACCCCTCCTCCAGCGTCATCAAACGTATTTTTGACTCGAAGGTCACAAGAAACACATTTTGCAATAATTGTTCGTTTCCCATTAATCGTACACTTTATAAAATCCAATCTCACCCCTCCCCTCCAAATCTTCCCCATCACCCCTTCCCTCCAAAATTCTCCATCACCCCTCCCCTCCAAAACTTACCCATCACCCCTCCCCTCCAAATCTACCCCCTTGCCCCTCCCCTCCAAATCTTCCCCATCACCGATCTCTTTCAAATCTTCCCCCTTGCCCCATCCCTCCAAATCTTCCCCATCACCCATCCCTTTCAAATCTTCCCCCTTGCCCCTCCCCTCCAAATCTTCCCCATCACCCCTTCCCTCCAAAACCTCCCCATCACCCCTCCCCTCCAAAACTTCCCCATGACCCCTCCCCTCCAAATCTACCCCCTTGCCCCTCCCCTCCAAATCTTCCCCATCACCCATCCCTTTCAAATCTTCCCCCTTGCCCCTCCCCTCCAAATCTTCCCCATCACCCCTTCCCTCCAAAACCTCCCCATCACCCCTCCCCTCCAAAACTTCCCCATGACCCCTCCCCTCCAAATCTACCCCCTTGCCCCTCCCCTCCAAATCTTCCCCATCACCCATCTCTTTCAAATCTTCCCCCTTGCCCCTCCCCTCCAAATCTTCCCCATCACCCATCCCTTTCAAATCTACCCCCTTGCCCCTTCCCTCCTAAACTCCCCCCACACCCCTCCCCTCCGAGACTCTCCCTCGCTCCTCCCCTCCTAGACTCCCCTCTCACCCCTCCTCTTCAAAGCGTCCTCCCCGCTTCTTCCCCCTTCCAACTTTCACCTTCATCTCCCCCAACCTTCTGCCTCGCTCTTCCCCCTCCTCAAATAACACCTCACTGTTCCTCACCCAATCACCATCAAACCTTTTGTCTGCCCCATTCTTCCCTTTCCCCAAGCTATTCTGAAATCTCTGACACACCTTCAACAGCTCTCCCTACCACTTCCTCCTCTTCCGCATCTTACCCTACCCTTCCCCCCCCCCCCCCCCCTGTTCTGTATCCGATGCTCCCCCTTCCTCTTCATTAATGGTATAGACCTCAAACATCCAGGGCCTTTGCTCAAACTTGACTGATCTCTCCATACAGGTTGCTTCTGACAAACCAGACATGATCTGCTAAACAGAAACTTTCCTCCTTCATGATGTCTCTGATTCCTTGGTATCTCTCCCGGGTTACTCCCTCCTCCGGTATGATAGACCTGAGCCTCGTCCTGGAGGTGGGGTTGCTATCTTTATAAAAAAAACTCTTCCTCACTCGCCCTGCACTGCCCTCTCTCCACCTCACCCCCAGGAATACCTTTGGCTACGGCTTCCCCTATGCTCCCACCTTTTGTTCATATGTGTGTTGTACCGTCCACCAAACAGTGATGACTCCATCTACATCTCGCTGTCTGATAATATGGACCAACTTCCATCTACCCATCCCAACTCTCTCTTCCTCATATGTGGTGATTTCAATTGTCACCATGCCAGTTGGCTGGGAGTGGGTACCTCTCTCACCAGCCATGGCTCTTCAGCAAAGGACTTCTGCGACTCACTGGGACTGACACGATCTGTCAATTTCCTGACCCGGATCTCAGTCAACGGAGCATCTTCCCTTCTGGACTTGGTTATGACTAACTTCCCTGAAAATGTCTGCTGCTCTTCTTCTGCTCCAATCGGCTCATCTGATCATGTGCTTGTTAAAGTGGACATCTCTCTGACCATTCTCAGAGAGCCTCCTCAGCGTCGACGAGTCTGGCATTTCACTCAGGCCAACTGGCACGGTCTTCAAGCAGCCATCAATCATCTGGACTGGTCTCCCATCTCTGACATTAACTCATCCTGGAAATTCTTCCAAAGTAAATTGCTCTCTCTCATGCACAGATTTATCCCATCTCGTCTTCAGTTGTCATACCCTTCCTCCCGTCCATGGTACACGGAATCTTGTGGTGAGGATGTTGCCCAGAAACAACTTGCTTTCGTCTCCTGGAAAGCAAATCCAACGGAAGGAAATCTCATTTCCTTTCACAAAGCCCGAAACAAGTGTATGTCCACCCTCAGGAGAGCCAGGAAACAATATCTCTCGGTTCTTAAGACCGAACTCTCTTATCTGTCTCCCTCTTCCAAATCCTGGTGGCGTCTTGTCAAATCCGTTTCTGGTGTTTGTTCCCCCTCCATCCCCTCTCTTACCTCCAATGGCTACACAGTTGACACCGCACGTGACAAAGCCGAATGCCTCAACTGTGTTGGCCTCTAAATATTGTGTCCCAAACCCATCCCTCTCTGTACCCACCGTACCCAGTCGTACCCAGCTGCTCCTGGACTCTGTGTCCTTTCCTCCTGACAAGGTGGAAAACTTTCTGTCAACCCTAGACTCTGATTCTGCAACTGGACCTGACGGCATCAGCCCACGGGTCCTAAAATCCTGATCTTCCGCTCTTTCACTCCCTCTCTCTGTTCTCTTCACCCTCTCTTTTGCTCAAGGTCATCTGCCATCTGCTTGGAAATCAGCCAACATCACCACTTTGCACAAAAAGGTGCAAAAACAGATCCTAGCAACTACAGACCAATCAGCCTTCTCCCAATTATCAGCAAAGTCATGGAATTCATCATTGCTTCGGATATGAAATCTTTCCTCTTCTCCAATGGCTTGATCTCTGATCATCAATTTGGTTTCAGACCTGGTCACTCTACTCTGGACATGCTGCTTCTGCTTTCTCAACAATGGATGGAGGTCCTCAATGCCAAACAGGAAATTAGAGCTGTCTCCCTTGACATATCACGTGCCTTCGATACGGTCTGGCACCCCGCTCTGCTCACCAAACTCTCCTCCTTTGGTATCCATGGAAATCTCCACGCATGGCTGGCGGACTTCCTCTCTAGTCGTAGTCAACGTGTGGCCCTCAATGGGTTTCTCTCATCTCCTCTTCCTGTTCAGGCTGGAGTTCCCCAAGGCAGTGTTCTGGGCCCTGTGCTTTTTCTGGTCTTCCTCAATGATCTATCTGACTCTCTTGAAAATCCTCTATATCTCTTTGCTGATGACTCCACTCTCTGTCGCTCCATTCCTCATCCTTCAGATCAGCAGTCTGCAGCCTCCTCACTCTCTGCAGACCTGGACAAACAAGTGGAACATGTCTTTCAATCCTGACAAATCTCACACTCTTACGATGTCTATCCGAAAAGACCGACTAGACAACCCTCCCATCCACTTTCTGAATAATCCTCTCCAAGAAGTTCTGTCACTCAAGCTTTTGGGTCTCACTATCTGCCATGATATTTCCTGGGAAAACCACATTTCAAATGTGGCTTCCAAAGCCAGTCGCCGACTGGGCATCCTCCGTCGTGCGAAGTCCTTCCTTGGCACACCTGAGCTCCTCACCACATCCAAGGCTTTCATCCGCAGCTCAATGGAATACTGCTCTCCCCTCTGGGCTGGTGCTCCTGCCTCACACCTAGCTCGTCTTCACGCTGTTGAAACCAAAGCGTTCAGAATCATTGGAATCTCCCGCGATGAAGCTAACTCCAAGGGCCTTTCACTCACTCACCGCAGGCAGGTTGGTGGTCTTTCCGTCTTCTTCCGACTCCTCTCTGGCCTTGCCCCCCCAGCTCTCTCTGGGCTCTGTCCCCCAAATATTCCTACAGGTCGCACAAGATCTGCCTGCAATCCTCTTATGGTTAAACTGCCAAAATCAAGACTCTCTGCTCACCTTCACTCCTTCATTCCTCTTTTCTCCCACCTCTGGAACAAACTCCCTCACTCTCTTCAATCCCACTCCACCCTCCAGGTCTTTAAAACAGCTGTTCACCACCATCTCTTATCTTCCCCCATCCAAAACCTTGATCTTTTCTACCCCCGCTAATTTCACCCCAAATCCACTTTTTTGAAATACCAACTTCTGTCCTGGAAGTCCTTGGTGTCCTTGTGTTTTATACTTCTCCCACCCCCCCCCCCCCCTCCCACTTCCCACGCCTGCTCCCCTGAACCCCTCTCCCTCCCACACATCTCCCTGCTCTCAAATGTTGTGTTTGTGTGCTTCCCCTTCTCTCCCCATCTTGTCTTCCGCTCCCTCTTTTTTTATATTGTTTGTCTGTTTGATTTGTTTGTGAAATAAATGTTAGCTCTTTCATGAGCCTCGGTTCTGTAAACAAAAAATAAATAAAAATAATGATCGAGGCAGCAGTCTGTTGCCTATACACCGCCAAGATAAAGGGACGCATCAGAAGAAGAAAGTGCTGCACGTTTGGAACAAGATCACCTGGAGGGCTGGTACTCTGCTCGCCTTGACAATGACGACAACGTTACACAACTTACAGACAACGTTACACGACTTACAGATGATCTGCGTGCACACACACAATTACTACAGAGTTAGAGTTTGATGCAAAGATTAGTGAATTTGTGTGGCTTCAATGTCTTTTGAGCTACACACTATTGACTATTGACTATTTGAGCTATACACTATAAAATAAATCTTTGTTATCAATTGAGAAAGTAATAGCACAGCTAAGTAGATTAATAATGACCGTTATGTTATCGAAATTCACATCAGACATTTCATTTAAACAAGCATCTACTGCATAAAGTCAAACTAATACAAATTGCTGACCTTTACAGGCCTCTGCAAATGAAGGCAGCATTTTTGTAAGCGGATCATCAAATTGACTCTCAAGTGTCTGAGCGCAACCGATTGAACCCACTGATGTTCTTCTCTCATGCAGTATTGGATGTAGCGCGCCCATCTGGCCTACAACCAGCTTAGCATTCGCAATGTTGTTGCCATTGACCTGGTAAAATAAGTACAGAGGAGAAATAATTTATAACCAAAAGCGAAAATGATGTTTTTATACATGAAAGCGAAGTCACCACCAGCAAGGTCTTTCGGCTTTTTACTCCCGTCATAACTCGTCAGGCATCCTTAACTGTGCAATACAAGAGAGCCAATCTGTATCGGCAGACTGGTAGGACAATGGATGAAATTAACAGGATGTCAATTGAGATTTGCTCGCCACCATGGGAAGCAGGAAGCTGACATTTCGTGCGTTAACCCTTCGTCAAAGGAAAAGAGCAGATTTAGCAAGAGCAAAACGGGAGTGAAGACGAAGACAGTAAAGTAATATATTATTATGATCAACTGAATCATGTCAGATGTACCAAAAATAGGTTCATCGAGTTTGAATTAATATTTTGGGTATGATCGAACAATGGAAAATGAAACATTCTGTAATGTCGGCACTTTAGCAGTACAGGAATGTACAAAACTCAGTGCAACAAATTTCACTCATAACTTTGGAAGGTTCATCCAATCCTCACAGAATCGCACAAATTTATTCATCCAATGGTTGGTGACGATAATGGGTAGTTAAAGAGACATGGACAATCTTCATTTGTGTACATATTTATCTAGAACTGTGCAATATTATGTCACGCGCACCTGAATGAGACCTTTGGTGGTAGAACTCGGTGCCTCGAGTGCATCGTTCCCCGAGGTGCCCAAGGAAGTATCGCTATGGACATTCGAGCCTGCGTCAGTCTTTAACTTTACTGGGAGGAAGGGCTGCATGACCCGTTTTGGTGACTGCTTAACGGGCCCCTCAGGGACGTCTGGCTGCACGACGACGGTCTCCAAAGGTTGCCGAGTGATACGGACTTTTGAGCTACAGAGGTGATGAGGAAGAATATTCCCTAGGGGTGATGTCGTGGGAGCGTCAGCGCCACTCGAAGATGCAGCTGCGTGGATCACTGGAGTCATGGGTGTTTTATTCGAGCTGTGGCTGATCTCCAGCAAGAAGCTGCCAACACGAAGCAACGCAGGAGAATGATTTGAACTGCTTCCCGAATGCCTTTGCTGTCCAGTGTAAGACGCAATGGCATTGAGGATTTTGTCACGTTCCTTCTCCCAGCTGCAATCAGCAACTATTTCAATTAACTTGGATGATGAGGATAATGATGAATTTTGCATAACCACTGCCTTTGGAGTTCGAGAGCCTTTGGCAGCTGCTTGGGTCAAGCTTCTTTCTGGCATTTTGAGCTGGGGCATTTCCAGTCTTCCACCCACAGGGGCTGTCAAACGTCCATCCATATTGCTGGTCATCGGAGATTTTATATCATTTTGTGAAAATATTGACTCAGAATCAAAGTTGGAATCGCTCCAATCTGCAAGACACAAACACTTATGATGTTCTCGAACTGTGTAAACTGTTTCGAGAGAAAAAACAGTTTCAGGTTCAAAACAAAAATTAAAAACAATTTCCCCATGTTCTTCAACTCGAAGTCTTTCAGGGGCTGCCTGGCCAGGCCTGACGTTTGTCTAACATTAGGGCAGGAAAATGTAATTTGGCCATGGTGCCGGCGAAAAAACACCTACTCTTCACGAAGAACACCGTGGGATCTTTAACGTCCACAAACTAATGCCGGCAGATAGGACGCCCAGTTTAACGTCCATCCGAGGGACAGCACACGTTGAGGAATCACTCTGCCTGTGAAACCGACCTGTGTTGTCTGCATGACAGTTTATAGTTAGATCGGGATTTGAAACAAGACAAGGTAAGACAACTTAGAGGCGAACGTGTGTGTACCACGAGGACGTATTTCCAGCCCAGGGTTAAAAACCCAAATAAGGTGCTGTACTGTATTTCATTTCATCAAAAAACAAAAGTATCCAAGATCACCACATTGCCGAAAATATGATCCCAGGTTTACTTGCAATGGCAATCCCAAATGCCGATAAGATTAAAATACACAACAAATATTATAATTGTGAGCACAACAGTGGTACAGCATTGTCTTCCCCCCAAAATCCATAACTGTACAGTGATAACGGACAGTTCAATTAGCTATCAATTTCCTGTTCACTCTTTTTGGCGAATTTTAAACCAAATTTCATCTCAAACACTTCATTACCTCCGCCACCAAAGGTGGATGGAGGCTACGTTTTCACCCCTGTCTGTCTGTTTGTTTGTCCGTTTGTCTGTCTGTCCATTTGTGAACAAAATATCTCAAAAAGTTGTGGACGGATTTGGACGAAACTTGGTGGACCGGTTGGGTGTCTGACAAGGAAGAATCGATTTGATTTTGGTGAAGATCTGAATATGGATTCGGATATGAGGGTTATTTGAATTTTTAAGTGATTCTTCACCATCGAGTGATATGGCCAACACGGTGGAGGTATGCTCTCTACTGAGTGCCGTTCTAGTTTTAACAAGTGTCCAACAGACAGTTCATCTGAGCATGAAAGTGTTGCATTCCAACAATGATTCTGAAAATGTCTCATCATACACTTCTTAGGAGTTCAATATTATAAAACTTTGGAAACTAAGAGATGCGTGTTTGCTGCTTCCAAAGTAAACAAGTTTAAAAAAAAAAAAGTTCTGCAACTGTTGTGAATTTAGGCAAGTTTGTGGATGGCCTTTGAACCATCAGTGTGGGTGTGACGCTATGCTGGCAGATGTTCATCTCTATTGAAAGTTGTTTTCTGTACGAGAAAACTGTACGCTAAAAAGTTTTTCCTGCATGTTCATTTCTATTTGTGCCTGATGCAGACATTTTCAGGAATGAATATAGAATATTTAGAACGTGTAACTTTATGCCAGCAAAAGCAAACTCACTCACTATGTCCTTTTACATATTGTGTAGCCAAAAAGGAAGCAGATGTAAAATGGCAGGAGCAAAATTGGCAAAAGGAATCTAGGAGAGCAACACAGGGGAGAAAAGGAAGAGTATGGAGTGTGGAAGTAGATGAGAAAGAGCAGAAAGGAGGGTTGGAGGAGATTGGAGTGAAAAGACAGGGAAAGAGGATGTATAAGATTATACAAGATGAGAGAGGAAAAAAAATATTTTTATGTTGTAAATATATGTACGTTACTTATTTTACGTTAATATTGTTACGGTTTTTAGAACCGTCACTAGTAAATTTTAGTAAATGTTTCCCTTATAAATGTTCCCCTGTAAATATCCCCATCAATTGGCTTTGTTAAAGATCGCACCCTAGTTAGGACATGTACAACACGTAGCGAACCATAGGACCTCTCCGTAGTTATTTCATTATTATCTGTTTCAGTTAAGGATCTGTTCCTAATAGTTGAATCTGCGTTGCATTAATCAAATAAGATAGGCTCCTTTCAATTTCCCCAATCGCCTCACCCGTGCTTCAAAGTAACAGTAGGGCAGCGTTCGCTGCTCCTTGCCTTGATTCGGTTGTTGGCCCCAAACCGCCATTAGCCATGTGGTCAAGCCAAGGAAGAAGGGGGCGGAGCCACCAGAACAAGGTGTGGCACGTCGACGCATCGGCAGAGGTGGAGTCAGCGAGCCCTTTGCCGGCCAACCAGTGCCGCGGTGAGCCAACCGGTAGGCGTGTCATCAGAGCCGGTGGCTTGATTCCAACACGAACGATAAAAGCGGCTGAAAGGGACTGCTTGAACAGTCGGGTGAGAAGGTACGGTTGAGAGGCGAGTGAGAAGGTTCAGAGTCGACTTGGGTTGGAGACGGCGCTTGGTGGGGTCTGACTGAGAGAGACGAAGCTGCGCAGAGCCCTCTGACGAGCTGCTTCGAAAAGCCCCTACCGCGTGAACGAATACATGCAGCTGCCGCCGGGTTTTCGCCTCGAGCCCGGAGCGTGGACTGGAGCCACCTTCGACGCTGCGCACCGACCCGGACCGTCCTACCCTGTCACCTGCACGGACCCTTCTCCTTCTTCCAGTCATTCCTGCCTGCCATTCCCCTTCGTGTAAGTCTGTTTGTCTGTCCTGGGCGTTGATAATATAAGACTGCTTAAGGCTGCCCTGTGTCTTCTTCTTCTTCTTCACTGTATATTACTTTCGTTTCTTCTTTGGTTTTGTGTATAGTTAATAAATGTCTGGTATTCCTTACTTTGGTTTCTTCTTCCCCCCGATCAATTTAGTCCCTTCTTTCGATTGAGTACCTGTGGCACGATTTGGCCAACGCGCAGAATCGGGTTAGTCAATTGCTAACGGCTCGAATCGCGGATTGCTAAACCGCTCGGCAAATACCATCTTGTCCGTGGTTCGAGCGGTACTTGTCTCCCTGTTTTGCGGAGGGATTGGTAAAGGTATTTGGGAGAACACCTTTACCAATAACCCTGACCAATTTCACCCCACAAAAGAGCGTTATAAGTACCAGGACTAGAGACGGCCAGCTTAACAGGCCAAGGGGATTAACCCCCCCCCCCCCCACACCCCTTGCTAAGGGGAGTGCCGTCTCTGAGATCTGTAACAATATTTTACGTTACTTGATATATGTACAAGACAACATGTTCAATTCAATTATTCTCAAGTCTTTTGGGTGTTCATGGAATAACCAATGGCACAATAACAATGCAGGAAAAGATAATCTATAGAAGCTTCAATTTTTATGCCTCCGCTGATGAAGTCAAGAGATCATTATGTTTTTGGATTGTCCGTCTGTCTGTCTGTCCATCCGTCCGTGATAGGTTTTCGTTACGGCGATAACTTGAGAACGAACTGATTAGATTTTGGTGTCACAAGGTCAAAGGCCAAAGTCTGTAATAGGTTTATAACTTTAATGGCAGAAGTCCCGTGAAGTAAAAATACTGTTATTGTTCTGACTTATGAACTGGATTATGGGATTTTGACCAAACTTGGTGTAAGTATATGTTATGATGCAAAGATGAACTGATTTTATTTCGGCATCAAAGGTAAAGAGTGAGGTGATTTTGCTGAGGTCAGAGGGCACGTTAGGTGAAAATGTGATACTTGATTGAGAACAGCTGAGTGGATTAAAATCAAACATGGTACAAGTATGTATAATGATGTAATAATGTGGGCAGAGGCATACCGGTCAATGGCATGACATGGAAGAATGTCGCTCTAGTTTACAGTAAATTTCTAATTTATACAAGAATATAAATCATAATAACAAAAGCCTTATTCGACGAATACAAGAAAGAGCAAAAATACATCAGTGAAAGAAGGCAAAATCCCACCAAATTACCTGAAAAAGTATCTCAAATAGAACACAACACTTCTAACATGCAATTTCAATGAAATGGTTTTATTTGTGAAACGTAAAAACGAAGAGCAAAGCCAACCCCAACCCTCTCCCTTCAACAGATCTACCGACGTTCCTGTTCTCCACTGTTGTTGTACTTGTTGGTGTGCTTCCCTCTCCCTCCCACTCTTGACTCCTGCTCCCTTTATTGTATGTTTTATGTGTCCGTGCATGTTTTCATGTGTAATGTGTTAGCTCTTACACGAATCTAGATTCTGTATAGAAAAAAAAGAAGAAAAAAAGAGCAACTAGAGTACATAAAACACCTTCACCTGTGCTGTCTTGAGAAACAAGGAAATGGGCAAAGTCTACGAGTGGCAAATTTGATTGGTCGTGATGATGTAAAATGATGTCAAAGGACTGCCAAATGAAAGACTTGAAAGTGCCAAAAAGACGATTTGTGTTCCACAGTGTCCAAGTACATAATTCAATTGAAATAGAATAAAGATTTTGAAAGTTGTAGAAATTTTTATTTTGGAAGTTTACCACCGTCGATGCAGTATCTTTTACACTATCTTATTTAACATATTACATTCGTTCATTCCTGTTTGTGTCTTTTATGACGTCTCCAAAAACAGTAAGTTTCCTGTTTGGAATGATTTTAAATCTTGTTTGACTAACAGACAGGTAGACAGAGTAAAAAAAATATCTCTCCGCATGTGCGATCGGGACAAATTGAGAGCCAAAGTACCGCTGAACTACAGGTTCGTTTTCCAATTGATGTTCAAATGATAACATTCAATTGAAATCAAGTTGTTCCTCGATCATACACTGACATTTGTAGACACACATAAACAGAAGTGAACCAATATTGCTTAACCTCACATTTCGTCTTGCATGCATGGAGTAAAAATATGCAGAATGAAAAACACCAAACATACCATTTCGGATGTAGTCATCATTAGGATCTTCTTTCTCAAGTTTTATTTTTTTTTGGACATACTCAACCGAAACCTCACCTTCTTCAAGTTCCTGAAAATAAAAAATATAAACTTGAATTAAAAATGCATCTTGGCTTTGTAATTAGTGTTAAAATAAATTTTATATAACAATGTCATTTCACAACGACCAATGTGACATGCAGTGAATGAATGAATATATATTGACAATGTGACATGTGACATTGACATGTGACAATGACCAATGTGACATGCAGTATTAAAAATAATTCATTTGAATCACAAGGTCTCTCTCTCTCATGCGTAAAAAGGAAATGTGCCGTAGTATAGTCGTCTGCCGAGAGATTTACACTGCAATTGCTTATCATGCAATGAATCAAAGCGCAACACATGCAGTCGGACTATAAATGCATAGGTGGAGATAAAGTATATTTGTAGTGTGTTGAATACTATAGCTCATGGGAAGGAAATATCACATGACAAGTGCATACAGATCAAAGTATTGGTTAGTGAAGACTACTCCATGTGGCAGATTGCAGCCCCACTTAAAGGTCGACAGACACAGAAAAAACCTTTTTAGTGTGTGATTAGTGATTTTAAAGTAATAATTATCTGGGAGCACAACATAAGAAAAAAATGGTCCCATAAAAATTTGTTGAGGAAAGCAAGATACATGTCTATAAGTCTTAAGGGTGTCTCAAATAACCATAACAACAATGTTGGAAGTCTGGGAAACTGTTTTCTTTATTATGACGACCTTCTTTTTTTTTTTTTTAATTGAAATTAAAGTTTTTTTGGGGCGTTTTCCCAACTTTTAACCCCCATAACTAGGTTGGTTTTCATGCTCGCACCACGTTTTTTTTTTTTTTTTTGGATACAGAATCGAGGCTCGTGAAAGAGCTAACATTTATAACAAAAAAAAATAATCAAACAGACAAACAAAATATATAAAAAGAGGGAGCGGTAGACAAGATGGGGAGAGAAGGGGAAGCACACAAACACAACATTTGAGAGCAGGGACATCGGGAGATGTGTGGGAGGGAGAGGGCTTGGGAGGAGGAGGCGTGGGAAGGGGGAGAGGGGTGGGAGAAGTATAAAACACAAGGACACCAAGGACTTCCAGGAAAGAAGTTGGTATTTCAAAAAAGTGGCTTTGGGGTGAAATTAGCGGGGGTAGAAAAGATCAAGATTTTGGCTGGGGGAAGATAAGAGATGGTGGTGAACAACTGTTTTAAAGACCTGGAGGGTGGAGTGGGATTGAAGAGAGTGAGGGAGTTTGTTCCAGAGGCGGGAGAAAAGAGGAATGAAGGTGAGCAGAGAGTTGATTTTGGCAGTTTAACCATAAGAGGGTTGCAGGCAGATCTTGTGCGACCTGCAGGAATATTTGGGGGACAGAGCCCAGAGAGAGCTGGGGGAGTAGATCTTGGTAGATCATCACCCCCTCCCCCCACCCCCCCAGACCTCTATAATGAGCGCAGATTTTGATGCGGTCAATACACCTTCCTAGGGCATCAGATATGAAGCTTGTAGCCAATTTCATCAAAATTGGGTGTTTGGTTCAAGCGATAATGGCTGAAGTGTTTACAGACTCACTGACTGACTGACTGACTGACTGACTTACTTACCTACAGACACTGCTCGATCACATAAGCTCACTGGACAAAATTCCAGTAGAGATAAAAACCATTCAAGAGATTCTGCAGTCATGTGGCAAAATGTGTTGTGGTCTGATGAAACCAAGATGGAACTTTTTGGCCTAAACGCAAAACGTTACGTTTCGCACAAACCCAACACAGCACATCACATCACCCAAAGACCACCATCCCTACTGTGAAGCATGCTGATGGCAGCATCATGTTATGGGGATGTTTCTCATCAGCAGGGACTGGGGAACTTGTCAGGATATAAGGGAAAATGGATGGAGCAAAATACAGAAAAATCCTAGCGTAAAACCTGCTGCCCTCTGCAAGAAAGCTGAAATTGGGATGGAAGTTAACCTTTCAGCATGATAATGACCCAAGGCACACAGCCAAAGCTACACTGCAGAGGCTAATAGTGGAGGAATAAAAAACCACCTTTAGAGGCCATTTTCCCCCACATTTTCCCCCATTTTCCAGCGGGGGTTGGCCTTTTTCGGGAACCGTGGTTGTTGTTGTTTTTTTTTTTTCGGTCCCCTTTTTGAAGCAATGTTTTACGGCCGGATGCCCTTCCTGACGCCAACCCTTTTTGCCGCCTTTAACGACAAACAGGGAATTACCAGTGAACTGGTACTCAATTTGCCGACCTCGGAAGGATGACAGGCTGAGTCAACCCCCCTGGCGTTAATTCAGCGATTGACCGGGATTCGAACCCAGGATCCTAGGATCCTAAGCCGGCACCCTAGCCTCTAGCCCAACACCAGGGCTAAATAATAGTGGAGGAATATTAGCTAGAAATTGGCATGATGTGGGAAAATTTGGGGACAGAGATGAAAATTGGCTGAAATGACCTAAATATCCTATAAAAGCTTTGCAGAAAGTTCCCCATAATTCCTGGGGGTGGAAGGTACCTAATTTGCATATTTCCAAGATGGCCGATACCAGCGAAGGTAAAATTTATAACTTTTGAACCGAAGAGGATAGAAGCATATTTAACATGTCTATTTCCACTAAATTTAGGGTGGAGAACTTATTTCTGAGGTTTTTGGGTGGCTACAGGGTCATTTAGAGGTCATTTTGGGTGGTAATGGGGTCATTTTGAGGTAAAAATATGCAAGTTGTGGTAAAAAGTGGGTTACGGAGTCACTTCTGGCAATATCATGGTAATAATAATAATAATAATACATTTATTTTATATAGCGCTTTTCAAGAAGCCCAAAGGCGCTTTGACAATGGTAATATCATTACACTATATCATATTATTAACATTGGAGCTTGGCGTTGGCTTAGCGGTCAGGGTGCCGGCTTGGGATCCTAGGATCCTGGGTTCGAATCCCGGTCGATCGCTGAATTAACGCCAGGGGGGTTGACTCAGCCTGTCATCCTTCCGAGGCCGGCAAATTGAGTACCAGCTTGCTGGGATGAATGATCACGGTGTGTACCCCGATTCAGAATAGGTACACCGTGTCCCTGCGCATTGTAAGAGCGTGACCAAGGGTTGGCGTCAGGGGTATCCGGCCATAAAAACATTGCCTCAAAAACAGGGAACCATGATTGTCATGGGGCCCGCAAGGCTAAGAAAAATGGCCTTAAAACGATCATTCATATTATTAACATTGGGTAATTTGGCTTTATTTGGTTATCAGTTCTAACATATGTTTTCTTATGTTGCAGGTCATGGTAGGAGCGTGCTGTCTACTCTGCTCCCAGTCACTGGAGGATGGGCGAAATGTCAACCGCGTCACTGAGCTCGGACGACCTGCAATCATAGCCGCTAGCATTCGCAGAAATGATGGTGTAGCTGCAGCAATTGAACTTACCAATCCATTGTTTGTGCACAGTGACTGCCGTAAAAGCTATACCCGTGAAACTAGTATTAAATCGTATCTAAACAAACAGTGTGAAGAGACTGAAACTCCTATAGCAGCAACCCAACATTTACGTTCACAATCTGCTGAGTCCTTTGACTTCAAAAAACATTGTCTGTTCTGTGGTCTCGAGGCTAAGGCTCCTAAGAAGTCATTGGGGCATAAACGTGAACACAATGCCATCTATCACCGTCGGACATTATCATTTGGTGAACGGATTGAGAACCGCTCAAAGGAGCTTGGTGATGGTGATGAAAATGCGAAACAGATTCTGATCAGACTAAGCAACATTATCGACTTGGTTGCAGCGGAAGGGCGGTACCACAATAACTGTCGCGTCGATTTCTTCCGCAACAAGAAACCAAAATCAGACAGAAATGTCTGCAAGGATAAAGCATTTGATTGTCTGACTGAGTTCCTTGAGCAAAATGACGAATGCCAGTATTCTATTAGCGTGCTTACAGATATCATGGAAGATCACCTTACTGAGGGAGTAGCAGGGTATTCAAGGAAAACGTTACTAACTAAGTTGAAAGCACACTTCAAAGAATCCATACTTGTAACTCACCTGCCAGGAAAGGATAACATAGTAGTATTCAGAGATACATTCAGCAATATTGTACGTGATAAGTGGTACAAAGCCAACCTAGGTGATCAGAGTTCCGAAAAAAAGCGTATAATTATGACAGCATCGAGGCTTGTATCCGCAGACATCCGAGAGATGGTCAATGATTGTGATATATTATACCCTTCGCCTTGTTCTCTAAGTACGATGGAGGTGGATACAGTTCCTGAAAGCCTTAACACATTGATTGCAGGTATCTTGAGTCAGACAGGCAAAAAGGTCTTCAATAGGGTAACTGAGAAAAAACGTTTATCTATAGAACAAATGATAATATCTGCAGTACGACCAAGGTCATATCTGTCAGCATTTTAAATTGCACTTGGGGTCTATTTATACAGAAAATATGACTCAAGAATGATGATCGACATGCTTCACACATTTGGGATGTGCTGTTCTTATGATGAGGCAAGGCGCTATCAAGCATCACTCCTCGATGCAGGAACTCCATTTCCAGATAATGAGGAGGCATTCGTACAGTTTGTGTTCGACAATGTGGACTGGAATGTATCATCATTGGATGGAAATAAATCATTCCATAGTATGGGGGGGTTAAAGTGTACTACACCACGCAGTAATACATCCTCACCTCATGTCCTCAATGTCCTGCGACTCAAGCATACCCCATTAGCAGTCGAGTCCACATGGGCAGCTATGGCCATGTGCCTATCAAGGTATACAAGAAACCTTCGAAGGCCGGTCTCAAGATTCTCCTAGCTCGGAAAACCGAACTCATCAAGTTCAAGTTGACGTCTGCAGTCATGGCAACTCTACATCTTGATTCACTGTGGCTCTCATCTGTAGCTCTGAGGATCCAGTCCATCCCCGGCTGGGGTGGCTTCAATCACATGGTGACAGAGAAGGAGAGTGTGTTCCATGTGAGTGATGTAGTGGCCCTTCCATTCATCAATCTAGACCCCAACAATCTCAGTATGGTCGGTATACACAGCACTGCTCTTCGCTTCGCTTTGTGTGAGGCATCCAAATACAATCGTAACTACTGCATAGTCACGTTTGATCAGCCGCTGTTCATCAAGGCCGTAGATATCATCGCTGCCAGCCCTGAACTGGCCAACGTAGTTGCAAGGCTTGGTGGATTTTATCTATTAATGTCTTTCATGGGTGCCACAGGTTTCATCATGGCAGGAAGCGGCCTGGAAGAGTTGTGGCGCACCATCTACGGCAGTGACAGCATCACCCATATGCTCGATGCGCATGCCTACTCACGTGCACTATGGCTTCATACACTTTCTGCCCAGGCCATCGTCACTGTCCTGTTTGAGACTCCAGGTGCACTGGATGGTGTAGATGTGGCGGCGCTTAATCAAATATGGTCAGACCTCGTAGCCGAGGAGATAGGGATCAGTGATGCGATGTCGGTCCCTGTTTATTTTTTTTTATTTTGTATTTTTTGGTATTTTTATTATTTTTTTTGTATACTGAATCGAGGCTCGTGAAAGAGCTAACATTTACTTCACAAACAAATCAACCAGACAAACAAAACACACAAAAAGAGGGAGCGGAAAACAAGATGGGGAGAGAAGGGGAAGCACACAAACACAACATTTGAGAGCAGGGAGATGTGTGGAAGGGAGAGGGCTTGGGGGGAGGAGGCGTGGGAAGGGGGGTGGGGGGGGGGTGGAGGGAGAAGTATAAAACACAAGGACACCAAGGACTTCCAGGACAGAAGTTGGTATTTCAAAAAAGTGGATTTGGGGTGAAATTAGCGGGGGTAGAAAAGATCAAGGTTTTGGATGGGGGAAGATAAGAGATGGTGGTGAACAGCAGTTTTAAAGACCTGGAGGGTGGAGTGGGAATGAAGAGAGTGAGGGAGTTTGTTCCAGAGGCGGGAGAAGAGAGGAATGAAGGAGTGAAGGTGAGCAGAGAGTCTTGATTTTGGCAGTTTGACCATAAGAGGGTTGCAGGCAGATCTTGTGCGACCTGTAGGAATATTTGCGGGACAGAGCCCAGAGAGAGCTGGGGGGGGGCAAGGCCAGAGAGGAGTCGGTAGAAGATGGAAAGACCACCAACCTGCCTGCGGTGAGTGAGTGAGAGGCCCTTGGAGTTAGCTTCATCGCGGGAGATTCCAATGATTCTGAATGCTTTGGTTTCAACAGCGTGAAGACGAGCTAGGTGTGAGGCAGGAGCACCAGCCCAGAGGGGAGAGCAGTATTCCATTGAGCTGCGGATGAAAGCCTTGTATGTGGTGAGGAGCTCAGGTGTGCCAAGGAAGGACTTTGCACGACGGAGGATGCCCAGTCGGCGACTGGCTTTGGAGGCCAGATTTGAAATGTGGTTTTCCCAGGAAAGATCATGGCAGATAGTGAGACCCAAAAGCTTGAGTGACAGAACTTCTTGGAGAGGATTATTCAGAAAGTGGATGGGAGGGTTGTCCAGTCGGTCTTTTCGGAGAGACATCGTAAGAGTGTGAGATTTGTCAGGATTGAAAGACATGTTCCACTTGTTTGCCCAGTCTGTGATTTTGTCCAGGTCTGCAGAGAGTGAGGAGGCAGCAGACTGCCGATCTGAGGGATGAAGAATGGAGCGACAGAGAGTAGAGTCATCAGCAAAGAGATACAGAGGATTTTCAAGAGAGTCAGACAGATCATTGATGAAGACCAGAAAAAGCACAGGGCCCAGAACACTGCCTTGTGGAACTCCAGCCTGAACAGGAAGAGGAGATGAGAGAAACCCATTCAGGGCCACACGTTGACTACGACTAGAGAGGAAGTCCGCCAGCCATGCATGGAGATTTCCATTGATACCAAAAGAGGAGAGTTTGGTGAGCAGAGCGGGGTGCCAGACCGTATCGAAGGCACGTGATATGTCAAGGGAGACTGCTCTAATTTCCTGTTTGGCATTGAGGACCTCCATCCATTGTTGAGAAAGCAGAAGCAGCATGTCCAGAGTAGAGTGTCCAGGTCTGAAACCAAATTGATGATCAGAGATCAAGCCATTGGAGAAGAGGAAAGATTTCATATCTGAAGCAATGATGGATTCCATGACTTTGCTGATAATTGGGAGAAGGCTGATTGGTCTGTAGTTGCTGGGATCTGTTTTTGCACCTTTTTGTGCAAAGCGGTGATGTTGGCAGATTTCCAAGCAGATGGAAGATGACCTTGAGCAAAAGAGAGGGTGAAGAGAACAGAGAGAGGGAGTGAAAGAGCGGAAGAACAGGATTTTAGGACCCGTGGGCTGATGCCGTCAGGTCCAGTTGCAGAATCCGAGTCGAGGGTTGACAGAAACTTTTCCACCTTGTCAGGAGGAAAGGACACAGAGTCCAGGAGCAGCTGGGTACGACTGGGTACGGTGGGTACAGAGAGGGATGGGTTTGGGACAGAAGATTTAGAGGCAAACACAGAGTTGAGGCATTCAGCTTTTTCACGCATGGAGTCAGCCGTGTGGCCATTTGAGGTGAGGGAGGGGATGGAGGGGGAACAAACACCATAATAATACAACTCACCAATACCATGGGTCAGCTGTACCAAACAGCCAGTCTTCAGAGTAGAACCGCCAAATTGTGGATCCAGTATGTTGATCAGGTATCACTAATGAAGCAGTTTGTACGTGCTGAGCGCAGCGGGTACTTCTCTCTTCACCTCCATACCATTGCTCGAATGCAACCATACTTGCATGCTGCGGGGCGTCTAGCATATGCGAAATCATCCCAGGTGTACCTGCAGGCAATGGAGGATTTGGAGGAGAAGATGCCATCTGAAGACTGGGAGAAGTTTGTTGGTGATGGGTACTTCACTATTCGCCGCACCAGCAAGTTTTGGTCTGGTGTCTGGTCAGACATGACGATCGAACAAGTATTGATGAGGGCAATGAAGACCACTGGAGGGCTCACACGTGGTCAGCGCATCACTGACAGTACTCTCGCACAGTGGGTGGGCGCTGTACCCCTTTGTATACCGATATGTGAGGCTCTGGAGGAGCTTTCAGGCATGCACTGTGAGCCATCAGACCAACACTCACTACATAAGGAACATGCTGAGTTGGGGCAGGCTAGACAGACTCAATATGATGCTGATCGAAAGAGGTTGGTTGGATGGCTCAAATCACACAATCCCTTTGAGTACAGAGACAAGTTGGTATCTATCTTCACTGGAGTTGAGGCGGATTCCAGTATAAACTGTGACAATGCTGTCACTATTGGCTCCGAACAGCACACACAGATGATGGGGCAGAACTTTGCAGACTTGAAGCTACAGAAAAAGAAAAGAGTTCAGCCATTGTCAGCCATGCGCTCCACTGTCAAAGTGCGGAATGAGTCCTTGGTTGTCAATGAGCAGCAGATGCTGAACAGGATTTTGGCTGTTCTACAATCAAGCAATGACTTGAGAGATTTTGTTCAGTATGAATTCGTGAACTTCGCCCCTGCTCTGTTCGATGCTGTGTCCATGCGTAAGACAGCAAAGGCTGCTCTGAATTGTATCCACTCTGGATAACAGATCCACTCTGAGAGACGAGATGTCTATATTCTATAAGAAGGACGTATCTCAGGAAGAAATCGGTGTTGCGGGTGAGCATTTCTTTCTTGTCTGGTATGGTGTCGAAAAATTTACCTCACTGAACAATGCTGTGTCCATGCGTAAGACAGCAAAGGCTGCTCTGAATTGTATCCTTGACGTGAATTCACACCTAGTTGACTCAACAGTTATAGGCCCAGTTCCCATAGTTATAGATGTGGGTCACTTTCTGCACGCCGTTGAATGGAATACACCCTGTACATATGCAGATGTGATACAAAGCTATGTGAGCTATGTGCAAAAGCATGACCCAAACTGCCTTGTCATCGTGGTCTTTGATGAGTATGGTGCTCAACTCAGCACCAAGGTTGTCGAGCAGTCCAGGAGAGCCAGCAAGGTTACATCTGCAGCCATTACTGTATCACCACAGATCAACACATCCACAACACAAGCAGAGTTTCTGGGGAATGGAGCAAACAAGACATCGCTGATGAAGTTGGTCTCAACAGAGCTGAGGGCTGTTGGCATTCTTACCCATCAAGCAGAAGCTGATGCTGATAACCTCATTGTCAGCACAGCTCTTGAGTACAGCAATGTCGATCTGGGGGTTCATGTTGTCTCCAAAGATGCAGATGTCATGATATCTCTGCTTCATCGTAAGCCATCTGGTGAGTTGATCATACTCATTAATCCTCAATCGGGTGGGGTGGAGCCTAAGTATGTAGATATTGACAAGCTCCAAATTTCTCTGGGCCCTTTGAAAGAAGTGATTCTTTTCGCCCATGCCTTCACGGGGACTGGCACGACATCAGCAGCATACCGCCGAGGTAAGGCTCAAGCATGTCAGCTGCTGAGAAACAGATCCACTCTGAGAGACGAGATGTCTATATTCTATAAGAAGGACGCATCTCAGGAAGAAATCGGTGTTGCGGGTGAGCGTTTCTTTCTTGCCTGGTATGGTACCGAAAAATTTGCCTCACTGAACAATGCTCGGTTCTTCAAGCTTAAGCAAATGATTGCAAAGCAGTCTGTGACAAATGTCATGAACCTCGCTGTCCTCCCTCCCACATCTGGGTCAGCCAAGCAGCATAGTCTGCGGGCATATCTACTGATTCAGTAGTGCCAGGGTGTTGAGCTTGATTGTACCCAGTGGGGCTGGCAGATGCGGGCAGATGTACTTTGTCCAGTGGGTTCAGCAAACCCATCTGCCCCTGAGAGACTCCTGGAACTCATATTCTGCAACTGTAAAATGGGATGCAAGACAGCCTCTTGCAAGTGCAGGAAGGCAGGTCGTGCATGCACACCAATGTGTGAAACATGTCGAGGAGAGAACTGTTATAATGCCCCAGTTGTTGAGGAGATTTTTTAAAATATATTTTTTGTATACAAGATCGAGGCTCGTGAAAGAGCCAACATTAATCACACAAAAAGACAAACCGACACACAAAACACAAAAAACAAGGGGAGCGGCAGACAAGATGGGGAGAGAGGGGGAAGGACACAAAAGAGAGGGGGAAGAGGGGGAAGGACACAAACACAACATTTGAGAGCAGGGACATCGGGAGGACTTGGGGGGAGGTGGGAGAGGAATAAAACATATGAACACTGCAAGGACTCTGGGGTGAATTACCGGGGGTAGAAAAGATCAAGGTTTTCGATGGGGGAAGATAAGAGATGGTGGTGAACAGCTGTTTTAAAGACCTGGAGGGAGGAGTGGGATTGAAGGGAGTGGGGGAGTTTGTTCCAGAGGCGGGAGAAAAGGGGAATGAAAGAGTGAAGGTGAGCAGAGAGCCTAGACTTTGGCAGTTTAACCATAAGAGGGTTGCAAGCAGATCTTGTGCGACCTGAAGGAATATTGGGGGGACAGAGCACAGAGAGAGCTGGGGGAGCAAGGCCGGAGAGGAGTCGGTAGAAGACAGAAAGACCACCAACCTGCCTGCGGTGAGTGAGTGAAAGGCCCTCGGTGTTGACTACATTGCAGGAGATTCCAATGATTCTGAAAGCTTTGGCCTCAACAGCGTGAAGCCGAGCAAGGTGTGAGGCACGAGCACCAGCTCAGAGGGGGGAACAGTATTCCATTGAGCTGCGGATGAAAGCCTTGTATGTGGTGAGGAGCTCAGGTGTGCCAAGGAAGGACTTCGCACGACGGAGGATGCCCAGTCGGCGACTGGCTTTGGAGGCCAGCTTGGAAATGTGGTTTTCCCAAGAAAGATCATGGCAGATAGTGAGACCCAAAAGCTTGAGCGACAGAACTTCTTGGAGAGGATTGTTGAGAAACTAGATGGGAGGGTTGTCCAGTCGGTCCTTTCGGAGAGACATTGTAAGAGTGTGAGATTTGTCAGGATTGAAAGACATGTTTCACTTGTTTGACCAGTCTGTGATTTTGTCCAGGTCTGCAGAGAGTGAGGAGGCTGCAGACTGCCAATCTGAGGGATGAGGAATGGAGCGACAGAGAGTAGAGTCGTCAGCAAAGAGATAGAGAGGATTTTCAAGAGAGTCAGAGAGATCATTGATGAAGACCAGAAAAAGCACAGGGCCCAGAACACTACCTTGGGGAACTCCAGCCTGAACAGGAAGAGGAGATGAGAGAAACCCATTCAGGGCCACACGTTGACTACGACCAGAGAGGAAGTCCGCCAGCCATGCGTGGAGATTTCCATGGATACCAAAGGAGGAGAGTTTGGTGAGCAGAGCAGGGTGCCAGACCGTATCGAAGGCACGTGAAATGTCAAGGGAGACAGCTCTAATTTCCTGTTTGGCGTTGAGGACCTCCATCCATTGTTGAGAAAGCAGAAGCAGCATGTCCAGAGTAGAGTGACCAGGTCTGAAACCAAATTGATGATCAGAGATCAAGCCATTGGAGAAGAGGAAAGATTTAATATCTGAAGCAATGATGGATTCCATGACTTTGCTGATAATTGGGAGAAGGCTGATTGGTCTGTAGTTGCTGGGATCTGTTTTTGCACCTTTTTTGTGCAAAGCGGTGATGTTGGCTGATTTCCAAGCAGATGGCAGATGACCTTGAGCAAAAGAGAGGGTGAAGAGAACAGAAAGAGGGAGTGAAAGAGCAGAAGAACATGATTTTAGGACCTGTGGGCTGATGCCGTCAGGACCAGTTGCAGAATCAGAGTCGAGGGTTGACAGAAACTTTTCCACCTTGTCAGGAGGAAAGGACACAGAGTCCAGGAGCAGCTGGGTACGACTGGGTACGGTGGGTACAGAGAGGGATGGGTTTGGGACACAAGATTTAGAGGCAAACACAGAGTTGAGGCATTCAGCTTTTTCACGTGCGGAGTCAGCCGTTAAGCCGTTTGAGGTGAGGGAGGGGATGGAGGGGGAACAAACACCAGAAACAGATTTGACCAGATGCCACCAGGATTTGGAAGAGGGAGACAGATAAGAGAGTTCGGTCTTGAGAATGGTGAGATATTGTTTCCTGGCTCTCCTGAGGGTGGACACACACTTGTTTCGGGCTTTGTGAAAGGAAATGAGATTTCCTTCCATTGGATTTGCTTTCCAGGAGACGAAAGCAAGTTGTTTCAGGGCAACAGCCTCACCACAAGATTCCGTGTACCATGGACGGGAGGAAGGGTATGACAACTGAAGACGAGATGGTATAAATCTGTGCATGAGAAAGAGCAATTTACTTTGAAAGAATTCCCAGGATGAGTTGATGTCAGAGGCGGTAGAGATGGGAGACCAGTCCAGATGATTGATGGCTGCTTGAAGACCGTGCCAGTTGGCCTGAGTGAAATGCCAGACTCGTCGACGCTGAGGAGGCTCTCTGAGAATGGTCAGAGAGATGTCCACTTTGACAAGCACATGATCAGATGAGCCGATTGGAGCAGAAGAAGAGCAGCAGACATTTTCAGGGAAGTTTGTCATAACCAAATCCAGAAGAGAAGATGCTCCGTTGACTGAGATCCGGGTCGGGAAATTGACAGATTGTGTCAGTCCCAGTGAGTCGCAGAAGTCCTTTGCTGAAGAGCCATGGCTGGTGAGAGAGGTACCCACACCCAGCCAACTGGCATGGTGACAATTGAAATCACCACATATGAGGAAGAGAGAGTTGGGATGGGTAGATAGAAGTTGGTCCATATTATCAGACAGTGAGATGTAGATGGAGAGATTGATTAGATTACCTTAAATCCCCTTTGATCCACTGGCTGAGGGGGTCCCCGTGTGCATGAGATGTGCCCTAAGTTACTCTTCATAATATTGAAGTAGACCATGAGACATATCAAAAAAGTTTGGGTAGACTTTTGGTAACCCGGCAGTAACCGAGGAAATGACGTCATTAGCCACGCCCTTTGCCGCTCAATTGGTACCAAAATTTAGGGGTAGGGGAAACATAAATCGCAATAACATTGGAAGTATAAATCACGGAACTACAAAATACACATTAAAATGTTTGTATTTAAGTACTCTATTCATTACAATAATCATTATGCAAATTAACATGTTAATGATGTCACCAGAGGTCAAAAGGTCACAAAACCCGGGTACAAGTGAAAATTTCACACTGCTCCAAAACAATACCCACCAAGTTATGGATTTACTCACTTTTACATTTATGATGCATGGAACGTTTAGAATAGATGCAACCTATTATTTTGATATGCATTTGGGGCCTTTTAATGCCTACGTTTATTACATAATATCAATTGGAAAATGTCATAAATTTAAAAGGTGGAATTTTTTCAAGTCCTTGGGATATCTGAGAAAGATATCTCAAAGAAGCGGGTAGGATTCCTCCCAGTACTTCCATACCATGTGACACAATATGACACTGTATACACGGCTTTAAAAAATTTCCAGGGAATACTCCAGCACCTTGATCAGTCAAAACTTCCAGTGACATGTGATGAGGGTGTGTACCACATTGCTCGTGAGATACAGTTAATTCACCCTGGGGAATTCCAAGATATTGTCCTGTGCATGGGATCATTCCATATGGCAAAGGTCGCCCTTGGCTGTCTAGGTAAGTATCTCAAAGGGAGTGGAGCAGAAAACATTCTTGTGGAGAGTGCTGTCTTCGGAGTAAATGTTGTAGACTCTGTTCTGAGTGGTAAGAACTACACAAGGTCATTGAAAGGAATGCAGTTACTTAAGGAAGCATTGCTGAGATTACCGTGGGCCGAGTTTTTCAAGGAAGGTGAGAACACAAGGGTGCATAAGGAGCAACTGGAGATATTAGTTGAGCTGAAAGGGAAAGTTGCTTCATCTGCAGACGAATGTGTGAGCCTATTTCAGAAATTTGAAGGAAGCAGTCCTCAGCTGTTCAGTGACTTTGACCACTTCATTGCTGATGCGAGAAGCAACAATGAAACATTCAAGTATTGGGACACCTTCATCTGCCTGATGCTCAAAGTGGAAAACCTTATTCGTAGTGACCGTGAGGGGGATTGGGCGTTGCATATCCAGGCAGTCCAGGCCTTGCTCCCTGTCTTTGCAGCTTTTGATTCCACAAATTACCTGAGATGGTGTTCATTGTATTTGGAGGACATGCACAAGCTACCTGACACGGCACCAGAAGTCTATGAGGCATTCCGGGCAGGTAAATTTGTGGTGAAGCGAACCCCTGGAAAATTCAATGCGGTCGGCGCTGATATGGCATTGGAACAGACGATCAATAGATCACAAAAGAGTGCCTCTGGTATCATCGGCAACACAAGAAAGAAGAAATTTGTGGCAATGTGGGAGCTTATCTATCATGAAATGCTGGCCATAACCAACCTACACAGGGAATTAAGTGGGGTGAATACCAGTCTATCAGAGGAAGGTACGATCAGCAAAGCTGAAATAGCTACAGGTGAACAGAAAGTCCAAGCAATCCTTGCGACAATAGAAAGGAATGAAAACCCATTTCAGCTGGTTCCTGATCAAGTAGAACTTCACAATATTCTCACCCAGGAAGTTATGTCTCATGATATTAGAAGCCAGTTACTTTCAGTAATGGAAATTGGGACCAGAGCATATGAAACACTGAGAACAGAGCGATTTGTAGAACAATCGGTTAGGTTCTCCTCAGTTATTCATCGAACAAACTTGAAGACATTTCTCAGCATACATAAGGCAGAAAAAGATATCAAAGGAAAATCCGCTGGAAAACAGAAGGAAGAAGCCCAAATGAAACGATCAATTGAGGTTACCCGTGTCCGTGGAAGGACAATGGAAGAGTTATTGCAGTATGATGTCTCCCCTACATCATATTTGTTTGATAAGGAAGGACAGATGACCAAACCACTAAAAAGTGCACTTGTCCAGGAACTAGAGACCAAACTCACCAAAGATGATGAGAGAACTCCAGTCAAGGACAGTGCATTACAGTCCACATGTTTAGTTGACGTGATGGCCAACATCAGAAAGATAAAAATAAAAGATCTGCAGACATTTGGAGATTTCTGTGATAATTTTCTGAACTATGTCGCTGCAGTTGGTCAGGGGGATGACAGGTTGGATTTGGTCTTTGATTCCTATGTCGAGGGGTCCATAAAAGATTCCGAGAGAAGGCGCCGTTCAGTTAAAGCGGCAATTGAAATGAACATTATCAATTACGACACACCGTTACCTGTAGAAATGGACAGATTTTGGGCATCAAGCAATAATAAATTTAAACTCCAGATGCTTCTTCACTCACAAGCCATAAAGCGCGGAAAAGAAAGACCTTCCACAGTCAACGTTGTGGCAAGTTATTTTTCAGGTGTATCTGGTGCAGTTACATGCCAGTCTGTCAAAGATGGCTGTTCAACAGAAATGCCAGACCTCAGTCCCGATGTAGAAGAGGCAGATGCTCGTATCATTCCACATGCGATGCATGCAGTCAAAAGTGTAACTGAATGTATTATCGTATTGTCTGGTGATACAGATGTGTTTGTACTGCTTATGCACTACTGGAATATTCTTCATTACAATGGCCTAAGCGAACTTTGGCTAAGGGCTGGTGTTGGAGATTCAACGAGATACATTCCAGTTCACACATTAGCACCAAAGGGTGGAGAAGAACTTTGCTATGTGCTACCACTTGTTCATACCCTGACTGGCTGTGACTACACAAGCAAGGTGGGAACAAAACATGCAGCCTTGAATAATGCTAGTCCATCTGAGTATCTGAAAGACTTTGATTCTGGAACAAGTTGTACCGACAGTTTCATGGCGTCCTGTGAGGCATACCTGGTACAAGTTGTAAAAAAGAACACCAAGTGCACAACAATGGATCAATTAAAAGACCACATGTACCATCACAGTAAAGGTGTATCCTTGGAGCAACTTCCGCCAACTAGCCATGCAATACAGCAACACATCCATAGAGCGTTTTATGCAACCTATCAGATGGTGACTTTGTTACACCCTCATAAGCCAACATCACTGGATCCAACTGCCTTTGGCTTCAGGGAAGCAGATGAACTTTTGATGCCAACTAAAGGCATGAGACCAATTCCTGAAGAATACACAGTTTTGTGCAATTGCAAAAAATGCAGCAATGACAGATGTGCCTGTCGCAAAAATGGACTTCCCTGCATTCGTTTCTGCAAGTGTCAAAGTCTCCAGGGTGATGAACAAATTGTGCAATGCAAAAACCCCTCTGGTTCAACTCAGTATTAGCATAAAGGAAATTCCTTTTTGGTATTAGGTATGTAGCAGTAATTTACTCTGTATAAGCATCGCTGGGTCATCTGGATCCCTTTGACAAACATGCGAGTAAGCAACGGTAAATTACTAAACTTGTGGACAATAGAAACTATTGTGTTAAAACATGTACTTGTCTATCATTGCTTGAGATATGTCTCTTTCATTTGATGAGCAGATCAGGCATAGATAACATTTTATGGAACCATGGTCATCATTCCCATGGGTATTTTTAAAGGCTTCTTGGCTTCAAATAAGATTTCAATTAAATCTAACCTTATGATGTGTCCGCCGACTTGACAAAACACTGAGGGTTAATACAATGGACTGAAGAGCATAAGGGAACTCTTCACAAAACATAACTCAGAATACATTCTCAAATTGCTAAAGAAGATACTAGTATGCAGAACATTCTATTATACTTATGGACTGCAAAAAAATCCGCCTTTTAAATTTACGGCAATTTTCAGTTGATGTTATCTATCTATAATTCCAGTAATCTCTGTCTGTACGTTTGTCTGTGACCGCTGTTTCTCGACAACCACGGGTCCGATATACTTTTAACTTGCCAGGTATATTGCTGGGGACCCGAGGATGTGCCTTTTCAAGGTTTCATATTAATCGGACAATTACTTACCGAGCTATGTCCAAAAAACGATTCAACCAATCAGAGAGCAGCGAACGATCGCGTGTGCCGGCGTTGCGAATGGACCAAACCATTCCATGTAAATAGAGGGGGGGGTTCTGTGGTCGTTGCGAATGGACGAAACCATTTCATGTAAATAGAGGGGGGGGATTGTCACTGTACTCGCAAGCCGTTCGCCGTTCGCTTTGGCGTTGCGAATGGACCAAACCATTTCATGTAAATAGAGGGGGGGGATATAATTTTAGATAGATATATAGTACGGGCATATATATAGTACGGGCATGCCCTAGTGTAATACAATTAGGCATTAAAAGGCCCCAAATGCATATCAAAGTAATCAGTAGCATCTATTCTAAACATTCCATGCATCATAAATGTAAAAGTGAGTAAATCCATAACTTGGTGGGGATATTTTTGGAGCAGTGTGAAATTTTCACTTGTACTCGGGTTTTGTGACCTTTTGACCTCTGGTGACCTCATTAACATATTAATTTGCATAATGATTATTGTAATGAATAAAGTACTTAAATACAAACATTTTAATGGGTATTTTGTAGTTCTGTTATTTATACTTCCAAAGTTATTGCGATTTATGTTTCCCCTACCCCTAAATTTTGGTATCAATAGAGCGGCAAAGGGCATGGCTAATGACGTCATTTCCTCTGTTACTGCCGGGTTACCAAAAGTCTACCCAAACTTTTTTGATATGTCTCATGGTCTACTTCAATATTATGAAGAGTAACTTAGGGCACATCTCATGCACACGGGGACCCCCTCAGCCAATGGACTACTTGTACTTGCACTTGCTTGCTTACTTACTTGCTTGTATTCCCTTGGACGCACTAAATAATTGAATTGTTTTGTATGTTTTGTATGCTAAAAAAACCCCACGACAGCTTAACACAACCAATTTCCTGTTGTTTATATTAAAATCTGGTATGAATTCAGAAGTGTCATTTATTATTCTATAACAATTGGTTCCACAATTATCACAAGTATCACAATTACAGCTTTTTAGTGGTGGCAATCTTCAACATATGCAAATTTAGGTGCCTAATTTGCCTAATTTGACCCCCTAAATGACCCTGTAGCCACCCAAAAACCACGGAAATGAGTTCTCCACCCTAAAATTAGTGGAACTAGTCATGTTAAATATGCTTCTATCCTCTTCGGTTCAAAAGTTATAAATTTTACCTTCGCCGGTGTCCGCCATCTTGGAAATATGCAAATTAGGTACCTTCCACCCCGAGGAATTATGTGGAATTTTCTGCGAAGCTTTTATAGGGTATTTAGGTCATTTCAGCCAATTTTCATCTCTGTCCACAATTTTTCTCACCTAAAATTATTTTTCCTCCACTATAAGGAACAAAAAGTCCCAGTGTGTACCCTGGATAAGAATAGGTACGCCGTATCCCTGCGTGTCGTAAGAGGCGACTAAGAGGGTTGGCGTCAGGAAGGGCATCCGGCCATAAAAAACATTGCCTCAAAAAAGAGAACCATGACAATTACAACTACATGTGGGCAGGGTACAGCCCGAAGTGGAGATCGGTTTCTGAGGTTTGGGACATGGAATGTAGGGACAATGACAGGGAGATCAGGAGAAGTGGTGGAAGTATTGGTCAGAAGAAGAGTGGACATATGTTGTGTGCAAGAGACGAGATGGAAGGGAAGTGGTGTGAGAATGGTGAAGGGTAGGCAGGGACAGAAATACAAGTTTGTGTGGCAAGGGTGCCTGGAGGGCGTGAATGGTGTTGGTGTCCTGTTTTCTGAGGAGTTTGTAGACAGTGTGGTGAGTGTGACTAGAGTGAGTAATAGGTTGATGATGGTGAAAATGATGATTGGAAAGCTCTTGGTGAACGTCATCTCGGGATATGCTCCGCAGGTTGGTCGGAGCGATGAAGAGAAGGACAAGTTCTGGTGTGTGATAGAGAAGCTGATGGAAAATGTGAAAGATGAGGAAGTTGTTGTGGTAGGAGGAGACCTAAATGGACATGTGGGAAGGAGTATGGATGGTTTTGACGGAGTTCATGGGGGTTACGGATATGGTGTGAGAAATGGAGAAGGTGAAAGGATTTTGGAGTTTGCTGATGGAGCTGATTTGTTGATTTGTAATACTCAGTTCCAGAAAGAGGATAATAAGCTTGTTACATACACGTCAGGTGGGTCGACGACAACCGTTGACTACCTGATGGTGCGTAGGCGAGATAGGGGGCACCTCCGAGACACAAAATGATCCCGGGGGAGGAGGCTGTTTCACAGCACCACTTGGTTGTCTGCGACGTAAGGGTGAAAGGTGCGAGGAGAGCTCGGCGGGTGAAGTACCAACCGAGAATGAAGGTGTGGAGGTTGAAAGAGGTGACAGTAAGGGAGGCATTAAAAGAGAGGCTGAGTAGGGTCGAGGATGATGTGGTTGAGCTTGAAAGTGGTTGGATGTCAATGAAAGTTAGTCTGTTGGGAGCCGTTGGTGAGGTATGTGGATGGACAAAAGGACCACCGAGGCACTCGGAAACATGGTGGTGGGATGATGAAGTTGGAAAGAGGATTGACGAGAAGAGGAAGAAGTTCAAGGAGTGGCAGAAGGCGAAGGGTACGGGAGCAGAAACAGCAGAGCATGAAAGTTATAAGGCAGCCAGGAAGGCTGCAAAGAAAGAGGTAGCAAAGGCGCAGGAGGCATGTAGAAAAATGTTCGGAGAACGCTTGGATTCGGAAGAGGGTCAGAAAGCAGTATTCAGGATTGTAAAGCAGATAGCAAAAGAGAGGTGTGATGTGATGGGGGTGAGCTGCTTGAAGGATGAAGTGGGACAAATCGTTGTCGACCCAGATGGAATTAAAGGAAGATGGAAAAGATATATGGAAATGCTGTTGAATACAGAGAATGAATGGGATGGCAACATAGAGAGTAACCCAATTTTAGGACCGGCAGAGAAGATAACTGAGAAGGAAGTTGAGGAAGCGATAAAAGCAATGAAGGGTAGAAAAGCGGGAGGGCCGACGGGAGTTGTGGGAGATATGTTGAAGGCAGCAGGACGTTGGGGTGTGAAGAGAATGACAGAGATCTGTAATCTGGTGGTGAAAGAAGGCCGCATTCCAGTGGATTGGGAACTGAGTACCCTCGTCCCTCTATACAAGGGGAAAGGTGACCCTCTGGAGTGTGGCTCGTACCAAGCGATAAAGTTATTGGAGCATGGAATGAAGGTATTGGAAAGGGTGTTGGAGAGGAGGATAAGGAGGAAAGTGAAGATTGACGAAATGCAGTTGGGATTTATGCCAGGAAGAGGAACGACAGACGCGCTTTTCATTGTGAGGCAGTTGCAGGAGAAGTACTTGGAGAAGAGGAAGAAGTTGTTTCTTGGGTTTGTTGATCTGGAGAAAGCATTCGATCGGGTTCCACGCAAAGTATTGACATGGGCATTGAGGAAGTTAGGAGTGGAGGAATATCAGAGTCGTGATGGCAATGTACAAAAGAGCGCGCACAGCTGTAAGGACGAAGGACGGGAACAGTGGTGAGTTTGAGGTGAAGGTGGGAGTGCATCAGGGGTCGGTACTAAGTCCACTACTATTTGTAGCTGTGATGGAGGTGCTGGCTCAGAACGTAAAGGAGGGTTTACCGTTGGAGTTGTTGTATGCAGATGATCTGGTGTTGATTGCGGAAAGTATGGATGGACTGAAGGAAAAGATGAACACGTGGAAGGAATGTATGGAGACAAAAGGTCTGAAGGTGAATATCGGAAAGACGAAGGTGATGGCAAGTGGTAAAGCATGTGGTGAGGTGGAAAGAACTGGGAAGTGGCCCTGTGCTGTGTGTAGGAAGGGTGTCGGAGTGAACTCCATTCAATGTACAATGTGCGCTGAGTGGGTTCATCAAAAATGTAGTGGTCTGAGAGGGTCATTAACCAGTGTAGCAGCTACATTCAAATGTAAGGTGTGCACAGAGGGAGCTGCAGATGGAGGAAATGTTGAGTTGGACCTTGGAGACGGCGTGAAGCTGGAAGGTGTGAAAACATTTTGCTACCTCGGAGACATGCTGAATGGAGAAGGTGGATCAGACTCGGCAACGGTTGCTCGAGTGAGATGTGCATGGAAGAAGTTTCGGGAATTGAGTGGCGTGCTGATGATGAGGGGAGTGTCGTTGAAGCTGAAGGGAAAGGTGTATGCTGCATGTGTGAGAAGTGTTATGATTTATGGGAGCGAGACATGGGTAATGAACGTAGAGCAGCAACGAAGGTTGGAAAGGGTGGAAATGCGAATGGTTCGACGGATGTGCGGAGTATCGTTGAGAGAGAGGAAGACAAATGATGAATTGCGAAAGATGATGGGAATAGAGCCTGTGATTGATGCTGTGAAGAGGAACAGGTTGAGATGGTTTGGTCATGTGTTGAGGAAGGATGAAAGTGACTGGTTGAGAAGAGTGATGGAAATGAATGTAGAAGGAAGTAGAAGACGGGGAAGACCGAGAAAGACTTGGCTAAAGATGGTGGAAGAAGAAATGCGGGCAAGGGGGTTAACAAGGAGAGATGCAGAAAATAGGGCAAAATGGAGAAGATTGTCATGGGGACCACAAGGCTAACCCCCGCTCTAGCAGGGAAAATGGCCTTTTAAAATGCATGTTGTTGTTGTTGTTGTGTATAAGGAACAAAAAGGTAAATGTCCTTGATTGGCCCAGTCAGAGCCCCAACCTAACTCCAATAGAAAATCTGTGGCATGACTTTAAGGTTGCTGTCCATCAACACGCTCCTCACACAACTTGACTGAGCTTGCACAGTTTTGTGCAGAAGAATGGGCAAATATTGCCCAATCAAGGTGTGCAAAGTTGGTGGAGACTTTTCCCAACCAACAGACTCACAGCTGTAATTGCTGTCAAAGGTGCTTCCACCAAGTATTAACTCAGGGGGAGAGGACACTTATCCAACCAAGATATTATAGTTTTGTATTTTTAACTAATACCCTGAAATTTGTAGAATTTGTTTTTCACTTCGAAATTGTGTGTTATACAGTACAATGAGTACATATACATATACATTTCTTATTCCTGCACTGCCAATTTCCGAGCTGCACTGCTCATATCCGAGCTGTATCTCGGAGCTGGCTGGGACTATCGGAATGAAATTTTGCATCGATAATGTGAATATAAAGTACGCAAGATTGACATATTTTTGACCAACAAAGCGTTGGCCCTGGAACAGACCTCGAAGAGGACATGTGAAATGTCATCTGGGCCAAGTTTGGTGATTACTTCCACAGGTGCACATTGCTTCCACTAAGGGGGGTGAACTATATAGCTTGGAGAAGACAGACAAAGTATGCGCAATGAACCACGGGAGGTCAGGTGCACAGAGAACATCACCCATCCAGACGAACTTATCATTAGCGATGAACACATGACTCGCAATCGAAGCAAACATTTGGGTTTTTTTTTTTCATTTTTTTTTTTCATACAGATTTTGAGTCTGATGGAAAAGCTAAGCAGGGGCCAAAGGGTCAACACAGAAAAACGGGGAAATGGAGAAAAAGGATAATAATGTGTGGATGAGCCACAGCACAAGATGAGTGGGTGACTCAAATGTCCTCAGGGAAAGTTTGGATGGGCACTATAAGGAAACGTTGGATGGTCAGCACTGCCCAATGGTCCGCAAACAAAATAAATAAGTGATTAAATTGACTTACGATGTCATAAATCATGTAATGAATAATGTATGTGACGGAAGATGAAATCAATTAGCTCTTTCACGAGCCTCGATTCAGTATACAAAAAAAAAAGAAAAAAAAGTGTGATCAATGTGGTTCAAAGATTCCACTGTATAAAACCAGGGTCTTGGTCTTACCATAGATGTGCTCGATTTCCTGGGACAACGATATGATGCTTTGAGTGCAGTCTTCCATTTGGATACATTCTGGCGGATGCGAGCGCACGATTCCAAGGGGCTTGATACACCATCTCTCTGATTCCAGGTAATTGATGGGGAATATTTCTGCAACAAATTTTAATTCCAGTGAGTTTTTACTGAAAGTACAATTTTTCACAATTCAATTATAACTGGAATGTTTTAAATAAAATGTACACATAAAAAAAAGAATTCTCCAGTGTAGTTCGCGTTGTTTAAAAAAATGAAGTACGAAATATGTCCAAATTATGTTAAAGATTTTTTTTTGTATGCAAAGTAAAGGCTCATGAAGGAGCTAGATCAACAAAGTGACAAGGATGTAACAGAACAAAAGGAACAGGAGAAAGAAAGGGGGAGAGGGAGGCACATCTACAGCAGGGTCGACGAACAAAATAGAGGAAGACGTGAACGAAGAAGGGACGTGAACGAAGAAGGGATGTGGGGAAGAACGAGGGCTAGGGCAGGATGCACGGGGTGGACAAGATGGATAAAGAAGCAAACTCTTAGGAAGAAAAAACTGAAAATTTGAAAGGTGGGCCTGGGAAGGTTTAATGGGGGAAGAAAAGATCATGGTTTTGGATGGGGGGTGATCTGAGGTGGTGGTAAACAGTTGTCTTGAAGATCTGGAGGGAAGAATGAGATTAAAGAGAATGTGGAAGTTGGTTCCACAAGTGGAGTAAAAAAGAGGAACTAATGAGCGGAGATGACCAGTGATCCTGGATTTTGGGAGTTTCACCAGAAGGGGATTGCCGATGGACCACTTGCACCCTGCAGAAGCCTATGAGGTGGTATTGGTTTCCAGTGCGTCAGGCTGAGCAAGGTGTGAGACAGGAGCACCAGTCAGGAGGGTAGAGCAGTACTCCGTCAAGCTGCAGATGAAGGCCTTGCAGGTGGATAAAAGTTCAGTTATGCCAAGGAAGGACTTTGCAGATGGAGGATGCCCAGTTGGCGAATAGCTTTGGAGGCCACCTTAGAAATGCGGTTTGCCTAAGAAAGATCATGGCTAATAATGAGACCTAATAGTTTGAATGACAACTTCTTCAAGAGGAATGTTAAGAAAGTAGATGGGAGAGTTTGCCAGATGGTCCTTTTGGGGAGAGAGAGAGGGAGAGAGTGAGATTTCTCTGGATTAAAACACACATTGCAAGTGTTTGACCAGCTCATGCTTCCATCAAGGTCTGAAGAGGGAAGAAGCTGCTGCCTGCCTGTCTGAAAGATTAGGGATGTCACGGCAGAGGGTGGAGTCATCAGCAAAGTGATGAAGAGGATTTTCCAGAGTCAGTGAGATCGTTGATAAAGATTAGAAATCGGATGAGGCCTAAAACACTTCCTTGGGGCACTCCAGCCTTGACAGGGAGAGGAGACAAAAGGATTCTGTTGAGAGACACATGATGACTACGAGAGTGGAGGAATTCGGGAACCAAAGAGTGGAGTTGGCCTTGGATTCCATCTGCAAAGAGTTTGGAGAGCAAGGCCAGACTGTATCTTTACGGGTGAATAGGGCCAGACTGTATCGAATGCTCGAGATACGTCAAGAGAGACGGCCCTGATCTCATGACATTGAAGGCCTTCATCCTTTGTTTGGAGAATACAAGCAGCATGTCCACGTCAGAATCGGAATTGATGATCTGAGATGAGGCCGTTGGGGAAATGGAAGGATTTTGGTTCTATTGATATGATAGATTCCATGACCTTGCTGATGATTGGAAGCAAGCTAATTGATTTGTAGTTAAGGGGATCCGTTTTTGCACCTTTTTATGTAATGTCGGCTGATTTCCAAGCAGATGGAAGATGGCTTGGGGTAAATGACAGGGTGAAAAGAGCAGTGAGAGGATGCGCAAGAGCAGCAGAGCAATGCAGCGGGTTTTTAGGGCACATGAGCTGATGCTGTGCGGTCCAATTGCAGATTATCAACAGAGCATATTTGAGGTAGACTGTAATGATACTTTACAAATAGGAAACACTGATGAGGGGTTGCCATTGCAACCTGTAACCAGTGTAACCCCCTTCTGGTTGAACATCCAAATTTCCAGCTGACTGTACATCTCAACTCTTTAATTCCTGACTTCTCCCGTAGACTGAACCGTCTTCCAAAGGTTAAACCATCTCACTTTTCCCTCCACGTTTTCAAGCAAGTTGCACCACCACCTCTTGTCATGTCCGATCCTGACCCATGATCTTAATTACCCCCATTAACCTGTCATAACCCCAAAAAATAGTTTCAGTGTTTCCTCCACTCCTCCCTCCCCTAGATTTGTGTTCATTCATTCCCTTGATGTTTGTTTCACTGTCAGTTTTACATTGCTGTTCCATGAGTCTTGCTAATGTAAGGATTTTAAAAAACTTTTCAGTTCCTGTCCTTGTTTTTTTTAATGCCTGTCCTTGTCAATCACATTATCAGTAAGAGGTCCTTCATTTATAGCTTCTCCACCCCCATCTCACAGAGATAAGTCTCAATTCACTCCTCAATTCCTACTGACAGCACATGCCCCAACGTCACCCGGGACGAAAATCGTTCCAACCTCACTTTCACTCCAACCACACCACTGCCTACACTCTCTTGTACCCTCACCGCTGTCTGCACTCGCTGTACCATCACCACTGCCTACACTCGCTGTACCCTCACCACTGCCCACACTCACTGCACTACACCCGATCTTGCTCAGATCGAACATTTATCACATCGTTTATAATGTTCCTCTATTCTCCTTGTTCCGAAATTAACTTGCTCTCAATTAACTTGTTGCCCAACCATCTTCTCATTACCCTTCTTTCTTGAAAAAGCATAAACAGGCGAGACATTAAAATAAAGACAGCACAATGCTCTTTCCCGAGCCTCGATTCAGTATACAAAAAAAAAAAAAAAAAAAAAAAGTATTAGAAGGGGACATGTAAATGAAGAGCATGCAAACAGAACGAACAACCAACAAAACAGGGCAACAGCAAACAAAGTCACAGAAAAAGAAGAATGTACCACACCTCTAGGCACTATAATGAGTACCGTAAAATGGGGGGTGAATAGGGACACAAACTGAAAAAAAGTTCGGAAACTTTTTTCGCTGAAAATTGATAACCCTACTGATTTGTTGATATTTGGGTTGAAAGTGTTCTCTTGTTTTTTTTAAAAGCAACTTATAGTCCCCTATTAACCCCATATTTGGGTTAAATAGGAATAAATAGGATTTTAATGGCCGTCCCTATTCACCCCGTTTTACGGGTGAACAGGGACAGTCACAAATACAAAAAAATAATAATCAAGAAATAGGGACAGTTTGGAGAAACTTTTTATCCCATTTTTTTTTCATTGGCACCGTGGTTTATATTATGGGTGCATATTGTGTGCCTCCATCTGAGCTATCAATTTAGCAGTAAGTTGGAAACTCAGGATTGTTTCTTGATTATTATTTTTTTGTATTAGTGACTGTCCCTATTCACCCGTAAAACGGGGTGAATAGGGACAGCCGTAAAAATCCTATTTATTCCTATTTAACCCATATATGGGGTTAATAGGGACTATAAGTTGCTTTTTAAAAAAACAAGAGAACACTTTCAACCGAAATATCAACAAATCAGTATGGTTATCAATTTTCAGCGAAAAAAGTTTCCGAACTTTTTTTCAGTTTGTGTCCCTATTCACCCCATTTTACTGAAGGCCTTTAAAATATGTGCTTTGAAATGAAACAATAACAAGTACATATGAGGTAGGTAAGGTGGTCAACTGAACCAACAAAGTAAATTTGGTCAGGAGATTGGCCCAAAGGCCTGCTATTTTGCGAACAAACTTTAACTTAAAGGAAGGAATGCAAAGCAGAAAGTTGGCAAAACATCCCCTCTACATGATAAAATTATTTTAAAAGTAAACCACTTGTTTTGGTCAGAATAGACTCTACTAGGAACCAAAACCAAATTCAGGATCAGATGAGTATGCAAAGATGTCCTGTTGCACTAGAAGGTTAGTACAAAGGATTGAACGTGTGTGTGTGTGTGTGTGTGTGTGTGTGTGTGTGTGTGTGTGTGTGTGTGTGTGTGTGTGTGTGTGTGTGTGTGTGTATATATGTGTGTGTATATGTGTGTGTATATGTGTGTGTATATGTGTGTGTATATGTGTGTGTATATGTGTGTGTGTGTGTTTGTATGTGTGTGTGTGTGTGTGTGTGTGTGTGTGTGTGTATATATGTATGTGTATATGTATATATACATATACATACACATATATATATATATATATATGTATATATATATATATATATATATATATGTATATATACAGTATATATATATATATATATATATATATATATATATATATATATATATATACATATATATATACACAGTATATATATATATATATATATATATATATATATATATATACATACATATATATATATATATATATATATATATATATATATATATATACAGTGTATATATATATATATATATACATATATATATATATATACATATATATATACAGTATATATATACAGTATATATATATGTATATATATATATATATATATATATATATATATATATATATATATATATATATATATATATATATATATATATATATATATATATACGTATATACATATATATATATATATATATATATATATATATACATATATATATATATATATATATATATATATATATATATATATATATATATTGTTGCGGATCTCGGATTACAGCGCTCCCTTTACCGAGGGGGGTTTAATCCCCTCGTCTATTAAGCTGGCCGTCCGAGTCCTCGAAGATATGGCGCTCCTTTGTGGGGTTGAGGTTGACCAGGTTGACCAGGGTGACTGGTCAACGGGTTCCCAGATACCTTTGCCAACCTCTCCGCAAAGCAGGACGATACTTCTGCTCGAGCCACGGACAAGATGGAATTTTGCCAAGCGGTTTAGCAATCCGAAGCTCGAGCCGTTAGCAGAAAGACGAACCCGATTCTGAGCGGTTCCTATATCGTGCCACCGTTACTCAATTGGGGACAGGACGCAAGCGATCGGATGAGAGGAACCAAAGTAAAGGGAGAACAAATATAATTTATTAATTATTTACAAGAAACCCGAAGAGGAAATGAAAGAAGGGCATATACAAGAAGAGGAAGAAGCAGTGACACAGGGCAGCCTTAAACAGTCTTATATTATCACACGCCCAGGACAGTACAAACACACTTACACGAATGGGGTGGTGGTGGTGGGAAGGAAGAGAAGGGTCCAAGCAGATGGTTCCAGGCTCTGGGTCCGCCGCGAAGAATGGCAGGCAGCTTCGCGTGTCGTTGGCGCGCGACCGGACCTTATAATTATGCGGGGGACTGGGATGCCGCGTACGTAATCTTCGTGCCAACTCTCTCTCGCCCAGCGTTCGTCTCAGAGGGTACCCTCGCGCAGGTCGCTCAAACAACATGACAATCAATCGAGCACTCCCCGCGCAGTTCATTCACAATCAGCATCCACCGGCGCAGTCCGTCATCAATGGCCTCCCCTCGCGCATCTCCGTGAGAGGGCTTGGCGCTTGCGCTTTTATAACCCGCTTAGAAATCAAGCCGCGCTTCATCGAGCCACGCCTATTAACGAGCTCACCTCAGCCCTGGTTGGTCAGCGAGGGCTCACTGGCTCCACCCTCGACAGCTCGTGGACGAGGCCACACCTCTTCCCATGGCTCCGCCCCTTCTTTCCTCGAGCCGACCGCATGTTCAATGGCGGCTTGAGCCAGGCAGCGAACGCTACTGGCAAGCCAAAGAACACAATTTGGAGGAAGGCTACGCCGCAATATAAATTAACATGGGGACCTACTCTTATTTAATTAATACAATGCAGATTCAACTATTGGGAACAGATCCTTACCTGAAACACATACTAATGAAATAACTAAAGAAGAAGCCTATGGTGTGCTACGTGTTGCTCGTGGCCTAACTAGGGTGCGACCTTCGACCTTTACACCAAAAATGGGAGTATTTACAGGGGATTATTTATAAGGGAATATTACAAATATTTACAAAGTGGAGGGTTCTAAAAACCGCAACACAGCACCCTCATTTCCTCCAGTGCCGTCCCGGCCCGACAGAACTTTAACTTAGTGTGACACTCAGGTGTGGTAACCCAATATATATATGGTATCTGTAATCTGGTTCTCCAACCTAATGAGCGAACGTCATGACATCATCGCCATGCATGTCCGCCTTGCCTGCAAAGCTCCAGGGGAGCCATCTAGCAGTGCGTCATTATCTCTCTATAATGCAAGCAATCTCTGTTTGTCTGTGTGTCTGGCTGTGTGTATGTCTGTGACCGCTGTTTCTCGACAACCACTGGTCCGATCTAAGTGAAACTTGCCAGGTATATTGCTGGGGACCTGAAGATGTGCCTTTTCAAGGTTTGCTATTAATCGGACAAGTGGTTACCAAGTTATGGCCATTTATTTAGCAAACACATACGTTTTGTACATGAACGAAGGAACAGCGAAGGACAAGAGCGAAGGAACGGCAAAGGACGAGCGCGAAGACCGAAGGAACGATGAAGGTTTTAATTTTTCTTTGCACGTACGGTCAAGCTACAGCGAAGGAACCGCATGTGTTTGTTGTTTCTGCCTCGCGGTTTGCAAAATTGAATAATTGGCCATTAAAACTAATTTGCGATTAATCGTAACTGCGATATGCGAACTTCCGGACAGTATCGTAACTGCGATATGCGAACTTCCGGACAGTGCGGCCCTATTTTTTGTACGTACGTCAACGTACGTATGTCCACGTACTTACCTCCCCGCATGTACGGGCACGCACTAGTAGATTATAAATTCAGATACTGTCACAAGTGCATGCAAAACTCACAGTTACCGACCTGGTTTCGCCCTTGCTGGGGCTTCATCAGGGCAACGCAGTGAGCCTTCCATACACTTGTAACTCTGAAAACATTTCGGTTTTTATATCAGTCATTATGCGACCTTCATATCATCAGTGGGGAACCGCAAGCAAGGTGTCCCATACAGCTGCTGCTGCACCTTGCTGGGAGCTATAAGCACCGCCTGCCACACGGTAACATTATCTCTGGTATCCACTCATCATATGGAGTCGACCTGGATGCGGTTGGGAGTTACTAATTGGTATCTGTAATCTGGTTCTCCAACCTAATGAGCGAACGTCATGACGTCATCGCCATGCATGTCCGCAAGGTACTATTGGCAGGCAAGGCGGGACATGCATGGCGATGACGTCATGATGTTCGCTCATTATGTTGGACATGATGTTCGACAGCAGGTCCGATAGGGTTAAGGCTGTGTTCCCAATATAGTCCATGGGCCAGGCCAGATATCGGTACCACCTGGGGTGACCAAACCTAAGTGGTACTAAAATGTTTATTGGGTCAATATAAGTACATAAAGATGTGATAGCCTTTCCACACTGGCAGCTTTGTCAGTTTTTTGTAAAAACTTCAAATTCACCCAATAGCGGCATTGCGTAATTCATTTAAATCTTGCGGTATTGTTACATATTTATGTGAATGTATGTGGATTACCATTCAGGTCTTTGCTTATCCGTGTGTAGTATATTAAGGGTTGTTGTGATTGGAGGGTCAGGAGCCCTTCTGAACCAGTGGCCGGAAACGGAAGTGACCGGAAACGGAAGAAGAAAAGACACGAGGAGAAAAAAGGACGGTGATTATTCTTCCTCGCCCCGCTCCGACAAAAGGTGGGATCGACCTTGCGCTGCGTGGAACAGCGGCGTTCCGAAGCCTGGCTGGCGAGAGGAATTACCGGAACGTGTACCTGCCCGGTGGAGACGTCAAGTTGACGTGGGGCCGTGCATCGAACCCGCGTCTGGCCTCGTTCGCGGCACCGTCCACACAGACGCGTGCGGGTCGCACGTTGGGGCCTAACGCGCCTTGCAAGCGGCGTGGGGTTTGGCTTGCTTTACCGTATCCGCTGCGCGTGGCCACGAGGGGCTGCAGCCACGGTGCCTGGTACGATACCTGCCCGGTGGAAACACGTCCACCCGGGGTTCGTTCTACCGCCCGTGTGCGGTGACGGCGACCATCATCCTGGTCAGGAGGGGCCCAGAGACATTGTGCGAGACCGAGACCAAAAGGGTGTCGTGAGTACTCACCGGGACACACGTATATAAGATGGCCATCTTACTCATAGGAAAGTGCTTGTGAATTGGGAATTGTTGACGGTTGTATATGGTTGATTGCTCGGGGAAAATCTCCGGGGTTGTGTCATTGCAATTGTATGGTCATTCCCATTGAAATATATCCTTGAACGTCAGTTGTCTCCTGGGGTGAAATTCATATGGATTGCGTGGCGAAAGCGCATATTTAATACAGCTTTCTGGCGAAGTTCCTCTCACGGTCCGGGGGTCACCGAGACCAGGTATTCACCGAGGGGACCACGTAACAGAATTGGGGGCTCGTCCAAATTACGATTTGCGGTTTCGCAATTGGGTCTACGTCCGGGATCTAAAATTGTATAAAATAATAAAATAATAATTTTTTATTAATTAAAAATTATTAATTAATTATTAATTGGTAATTTTTTTTTGAGAAATTGGGGTAAAGTCTTGGGTGAAGGTTAACAGGTGTTAACGATAGGCACCATGGCGTTTGTGGCACAGAACTTTGGGGTAACCCCGAGTGAGGCACAGTTCCGAGCGTTGCTAAAGTCGGACCTCTTGAAATTGGCCAAACATTTTAACTTGGAGGTCCGAACTAATTTGAGGAAGGCAGAGTTGCAGGCCACGGTGATACAATCTATGGTGGGATTAGGAACATGGGACGAGTTAGCCTGGGAGTGGCTACCCGAAGAACCAGAAGACGTTGAGCTCCGGAAACTGGAGTTGCAATTACGGAGCCAGGAACGGATTAAAGAAGAAGAAAGGAAAGCAGAAAAGGAAAGAGCAGAAGAAGAAAGGAAAGCAGAAAAGGAAAGAGCAGAAGAAGAAAGGAAAGCAGAAAAGGAAAGAGCAGAAGAAGAAAGGAAAGCAGAAAAGGAAAGAGCAGAAGAAGAAAGGAAAGCAGAAGAGAGGAGGGAAGAGAAACAAGCAGAGGAAAGGAGAGTGGAACGAGAACTCCAGGAAAGGTTAGAAGACAAAAAAGCAGAGGAAAGGAGAGTGGAACGAGAACTCCAGGAAAGGTTAAAAGAAGAAGAAAGGAAAGCAGAAGCGAGGAGAGAAAAGGAACAAGCAGAGGAAAGGAGAGCTGCAAGGGACCTCGAAGCAGAGGAGAGAAAAGCGGAAAGGGAATTAAAGGAACGTGACATGGAGCTTCAGCAAGAAATCAAATTCAAGGAGCTGGAGTTAATGAGAGAACGGGGAGAGGCACCACCCTTGCTGATGGGGTCGACACCTAACCAGAAAACCTGGGATGTGGGCAGACATGTGAGGCTGGTTCCACCGTTCAGTGAAAAAGAAGTCGCGAAATTTTTTCCACACTTTGAGAAAGTGGCTCGACAATTAAACTGGCCGGAGGAGGCCTGGACCATACTCGTGCAAAGTGTGCTGGTGGGGAAAGCTCAGGAAATTTATTCGGCGCTACCAATGGACCAATGTGCAGATTATGAGGTACTGAAGACGCACATCCTCAAAGCGTATGAGTTGGTTCCGGAAGCTTACAGGCAAAAATTCAGGAATGCCAGGAAGAGGGAGAGTGAGACCCATGTGGAGTTTGCCAGAGTGAAAGAAAACATGTTTGATCGGTGGTGTGAGTCAAAAGGAGTCGGGAAAGACTTCGAGACATTGCGGGATTTGATCCTGGTGGAGGAATTCCAGCAGTGTGTCCACGAGGACATCAAAGTGTACCTGCAGGAAAAGAAGGTACCAAAGTTGTGGGACGCAGCCACCATGGCAGATGATTATGCCTTAACCCACCGAATAGGGGTCCACGAACCTAACTCCTCGCCTAGATCTCCGCAGGGGAGGTGGGGAACAGCAGGTGCGGAGAACGACCATACATGGCGGCGGCCTCGAGATGATTATGGGGACAACTATGATACCCCACCGGTTCGAAATCAGAGGGATGCGGGCCCAAGACAAACTTATAGTTCGGGGGGCCCGAGGCAGACCCCGAGTTTTTCCTCCGGGCCTACTTGCGCGTTTTGCAAGAAACCTGGACACTTGATGTCCAGTTGTTACCTCATGAAAAGGGACAACCCAGAGCGGAGTCCGACTATTACAACTCCGAATGCGATGGCTAGCGTAAGAAATCGCCATCAAAAGGGTTACCAACCATTTATTTCAGAGGGGTTTGTGTCACTGGATGGAGCCTCGAATAACCGGAGACCGGTTAGGATATTGAGGGACACAGGGGCCCATCAATCTTTAATGCTTGAAGGCATTTTGCCATGGTCCGAGGAGACGGCAACGGGGGATAGTGTTCGTTTACAGGGGATCGGGGGCGGTGTTAGTGCTCCCCTTCAGGTCATCCAGTTGGAGTCCGATTTGGTGTCAGGACCGGTCACCGTCGGTTTACAAGCCACGCTTCCTGTAGAGGGTGTATCTGTGGTTATCGGGAATGATTTGGCCGGGGGTCAAGTTTATGGTAACCTGAGGGTGGGTAAAGAGCCCAGCAGGGAAAATAACACCACACCAGCTCGGGATGGCGACAAAAGTGCCAAGTTATTTGTAGGGGGACTGAACTTCAAAACAGAGGAAGAAGTTCTGACCTCTGTCTTCAACAGATATGGGCCGCTGGTGGAAGTGCGGTTGGTAAGAGACTGGGAAACGCAACAGTCAAGAGGGTTTGGCTTTGTCACGTTTGCCAGCACAAAAGACGCCAGAGAGGCAGAGAAGAATTGGAATGGCAAGGATTTGGAGGGTCGGACCATAACAGTAGGGAAGGCATTTCGTAGGCGTCGAGAGGTCTACAGGAGAGGACAACTGGGCGGTAGTTTTGGTAGTGGCCGAGAAGGAGACCGCTATTCATGGGACTACAGGGACCAGTGGTCCCACCCTAATTATTAGGGAAGTTCTGAGAAGTTGAAGCACTGAAGGCGGCGGAGCCGCCGAGCCAAGATTCCTACACGAATTAACCGTGAACGCCGTTCCTAAAGGCGTCCATGTAGTGAACTTTCATGCACGGACTAACCGTGAACTCCACGTTCCTCAAGGCGCCCAGGTAGAGAACTTTCCTGCACGGACTAACCGTGAACTCCGCGTTCCTAAAGGCATCCATGTAGTGAATACTCGGCTTGGCCTCCCAGAAAAAAGTGCTATCGAGTGGCTTAACTTTGGATCTTTGATCAACCCCTTAACCTTCATTCACAAGAAACTGGCGGTCAAAGTCAGAGGGTCATGAGATGGAGTTGGATTTGGCAGGGACAATGTCGTTGCTGGTGCTTAGTCCAGAGTGAGTAATCTGGAGGGGTTGTGGTGAAATTTTGGTTGCTTTATTTTTAAGTGATAACTGTGCCCGGGGGCAACTGATAATGTGGGGGGGTTGAGTTATCTGGTTTGTTTCTCCAAATTGGCCGGCAAAGAAAGTTTTCGCTGGGTTCAAACTTTCTTTCTTGAAGGGGGGGAGTGTTACATATTTATGTGAATGTATGTGGATTACCATTCAGGTCTTTGCTTATCCGTGTGTAGTATATTAAGGGTTGTTGTGATTGGAGGGTCAGGAGCCCTTCTGAACCAGTGGCCGGAAACGGAAGTGACCGGAAACGGAAGAAGAAAAGACACGAGGAGAAAAAAGGACGGTGATTATTCTTCCTCGCCCCGCTCCGACAAAAGGTGGGATCGACCTTGCGCTGCGTGGAACAGCGGCGTTCCGAAGCCTGGCTGGCGAGAGGAATTACCGGAACGTGTACCTGCCCGGTGGAGACGTCAAGTTGACGTGGGGCCGTGCATCGAACCCGCGTCTGGCCTCGTTCGCGGCACCGTCCACACAGACGCGTGCGGGTCGCACGTTGGGGCCTAACGCGCCTTGCAAGCGGCGTGGGGTTTGGCTTGCTTTACCGTATCCGCTGCGCGTGGCCACGAGGGGCTGCAGCCACGGTGCCTGGTACGATACCTGCCCGGTGGAAACACGTCCACCCGGGGTTCGTTCTACCGCCCGAGTGCGGTGACGGCGACCATCATCCTGGTCAGGAGGGGCCCAGAGACATTGTGCGAGACCGAGACCAAAAGGGTGTCGTGAGTACTCACCGGGACACACGTATATAAGATGGCCATCTAACTCATAGGAAAGTGCTTGTGAATTGGGAATTGTTGACGGTTGTATATGGTTGATTGCTCGGGGAAAATCTCCGGGGTTGTGTCATTGCAATTGTATGGTCATTCCCATTGAAATATATCCTTGAACGTCAGTTGTCTCCTGGGGTGAAATTCATATGGATTGCGTGGCGAAAGCGCATATTTAATACAGCTTTCTGGCGAAGTTCCTCTCACAGTCCGGGGGTCACCGAGACCAGGTATTCACCGAGGGGACCACGTAACAGGTATGCAAAGATCACATCTAATTTCAGTCAATACAGAACTAAAACCATGTGAGAAATGCTACTATATTGTAATTATTAAACATCAGAGCAAAATAAATGCATTTCCTATTTGTCTGTACTTTCTTATTGGATAATTGTGTACTCACGTTCAGCTTTTTTTCTAGGAAGAGTTAATTGCGGATAGATGTAAGCTTTTTTTCAGCTCCTTTGATGGAACTGGTGAGATATCTAGCTATGTAAGTTATCTTTTGCAGTTCTAATTAAGGTTAATTAAGTTCGATTAGTTAAGATCAGTTAACTATGGTAATATCCTTTCCTTTTCTAGGATTAACTTACCAGTGAGGTCAAGATGTGGCAGATCTTAGATAAGATTTTGTTTTGCTTTCAATGGTACTGTCAGAACAAAGAATGCATTGGATTGCTGGAACACGGATTTCTGCTTGTACATTGCAGGTGTCTACTGTAGTGTGCTGACGTCCTGAGGTGTACATGATGGATCCACCAAGTAGAGATGAAGGTGCCACCCTGCCAAGGAAGCGAGCACGCACTGACTATCATTCATTGCTCTAATGAAGACTCTGACTCCCTGGTGTCACCACAAGATCTGGACTCATGGAACACTTTGCTCAGGGCTGCAGAGATTAGACAGCATGCTCCACTTCTGGATATAGCCAAAGGCATTGAAGAAGGACAAATACCACAATTGCAGTATCATCGCAAATGCCGTAGCATTTTCACCATGAAGAAGTCTCTTGACTCTCTCCTTTCCAAAGACCCCAAAGATGAACCTGGAGAGGTCAGTTCAAGAAGATCAGCTAGGGATGCGCCAGGTACATCAAGAGTGTATGATAAAATCTGCATTTTCTGCAACAAGTCGAGCAGATACCAAAAAGGACACAATACAAGGGAACCCCTCATCCAGTGTGTTGAGTTACGTGCAGATGCCAGGGTTCGCAACGCAGCAACCAAAAAACTGGATCCAAGAATCCTTGCCTTACTGAGCAGAGACCTTGTTGCTGCAGAGGGACATTACCACAAGTCATGCTACAAACTGTACACAAAAGACGAGTCTTCTGCCAGCTCTGGTGCAGGTGAGGAGAATGAACAAAGAGAGGATGCAGAGTATGAGGAAGCAGTGAGACAAGCCTACGAGGAACTCTTCTTGTATATCAGGAATGAATTCTTTCCCAATCCTGAAATACTGCCTCTGACAGACCTCACAGGTAGGCTAGAGAGATCCATGAACGCACACGGCATCACCCAAATGAAACCCTCAACGAAGAAACATGTTTGTCATAAGCTGGAAAGTGAGCTGGGAGGATCACTCTACTTTGTCTCTGATGAGAAAGGAAAGATTCTCCTCTATCCAGACAGCCTTTCCATGGATGATCTTGCCAAACAAGCCCACAACATGAAGAAGGATCTGCAAGAAGCAAGGACTGCCAGCTCTGGAGATGTCTTAACCAAAGCAGCAATGCAGCTGAGGAACCAGATCAAGAAGCAAGACGTCAGTCAAGCATGGCCACCAAATACAGAGCAGTGTCATTCCCGAATTGGTCAAGGAATTCCTGTATACCCTGCTGACTGGAGAGTGTGACTGTGCAAATCTCTCCAAGAGAGTCCAACGTCTTGCCACTTCTTTTGGCAGTGATTTGGTCTTTGCTGTCACCCGTGGCAAGACAAAGCCACCCTATGTTCCAAGCCCAAAGGACTGTGGTTGGACAACTGATGAGGATGGGAAGCTGGCTGTTGAGTGGATGCATGGCTCGCCTGCACCAGATGCTGTGCTGCAGCTGCTCTCCTGCAAACGTGTGCGGTCATGCAAACTACCAGCATGTAACTGCCTCAGCAATGGCCTGAAGTGCACAGACATGTGCAAACTACAAACGTGCAGCAACCAAGCCAGTGAAGAAGAGCCAGAAGTGGATTAACTGACTCTGATATGGATGACGGTGATGATGAATAACTTGGTGGCATAATTATGCACAAACAGAAACGTGAAACTGTACTTCATTTAATAATGTTAAGAGCCAAAGAAAAAGTGTCATGGATGCATGTTGATTCTACTGAATCAAAGACCTTGCTTAAAACAGGAAACCTAGAGTCTGATTTGTCACAGGGTGTGACTTGACAAAAACATAAATATTTTGTTCAACTTGCATAAATATTTTGTTAAGTTAAGTTTGCGAGTTAAGTTAAGTTAAGTTTGAAGTAGTGGACTTCCGGGTTCGGTTGCGAGAGGACGCTGGCGTTGCATATTCGCCGCTTCTCCGACTGGATGGATGTACAGGGTCTGCTTCTACCTTTCTGACCTGACATCTCACACCTGTCCTGCCTTTTCACACCCGCACGTGCCGCGTGTTCTCCGGCTGGATAACGGAATCTGCTTTTGATGGTACGGAATACGGAATTCGAAAGGCCCGCTCCCGTTGATTGTGGCCGTGGCCTTGTTTGCCGGTGGCCTTGTGGCCTTGTTTGCCGCTGTGGTCTTGATTAGCGGCTGCAGTCGTTTGCCGCTGCGTTTGCCGCTGCGTTTGCCGCTGCGTTTGCCGCTTTGCCTCCTCGACCTTGGCCTCGTACTCGTCCCTTCGCTCCTGCCTGGCATGGCTCTGAAGTACTCCGCCGCAAGGCTTCTTCTGCTCAATACCCGCTCCACCCCATCATGCATCTCTGCCATCAAATCAAATGGACTCCTCCGACGACCCAGGTACATTCACCGTGGCTCCGGTCGCAAGTTTGTTTATTTGCAATCAGGTCACTCCATCCCCGTCCTCTGGTCGGCTCAGCGCACTCTCACTCTTCGTCCCAGCGCACCTGGTCACAGCAACCCACACGATCGCACCTCTTGCCTACGAACCCTGGCTAAATCACCTGAATTCATCCCTGCTGTTCAAAACAACATCAAGCTCACCCTGTTCAACACCCGGTCCCTCAACAATAAATGCCTCATCCTGAACGAATACATCCTGGATAACAAACTGGACTTTCTCTGTCTCACCGAAACCTGGCAACAACCTCTGGACTACTACACACTCAACCTCACCACACCCAATGGATATTCCTACGTCAATAAACCACGCTCGGAGGGCCGAGGTGGTGGAATTGCTGTTATCCACCGTCAAGACATCAAGACCAACCTCATCTCCATCTCATCTGCTCCATCATTTGAACACCTGGCTTTAAAACTCTCTGGTCACACGCAGTCAGTCATGGCTGTCGTCTACCGCCCTCCCAAACCACACCCATCATTCCTGTCTGACTTCTCCTACTTTCTGACCCAGCTATGTTCCCTCTCCCCCTCAATCCTCCTCCTTGGTGATTTCAATATCCACATGGACTCCACTGACTCCACAATAACCACTGACTTCACTGATTTACTCACCTGCTTTAACCTCACTCAACATGTCGACTTTCCTACCCATATCCGTGGTCACATTTTGGACCTTGTCTGCTCCACTGGATTAAATTTGCACCATCTCTATGGCTCCGACCTCACCCTCTCTGACCACTTAGCCATCACTCTGACCATCAACATCCCCGCCCCAACACCAAGGCATTATCGCACAATCAACTTCCGTAAGCTAAACGCTCTTTCACCTACCTCATTCTCATCCACCCTCTCTGAAAAAATGTCCACTTCTCCCTTCATTGATCTCCACACCCCTTCCGACCTCACTGACTACTACAACCACACTCTCTCCTCCTGCCTTGACCAGCTTGCGCCTGTAAAAACCAAAACAGTTTCTTTCACCCATTCTGCTCCCTGGTTTACCCCTGAACTCCACCTGATGAAAACTCGTGCTCGCCAACTTGAAAGACTCCGCAATAAAACGGGTCTCACAGTTCACTCCCAAGCCTACAAGGACCACATACAACACTACAAAGATGCCCTCTCCCGCGCCCGCTCTGCCTACTACTCTCAAATTATCCACTCTGGCTCCGGAAACCCAAAAGCACTCTTCTCGACAATAAACAAACTCCTCCGCCCCCTGAACACCACCACCCAGTCATTCACAGTAGACAACTGCATCTCCTTCCTCTCTTTCTTCCAACGCAAAATTGACAACATCTACAACAGCTTGACCACCGCCGCACCCGCTCCCCCTCCAACCACCTGCCCCCCCTTGTCCTGCCATCCCCTGTCTCGGTTCTCCCCAATCTCTCCTACTGACCTCTCTGAACTCCTCATAGGAATGAAAACTGCCACCTGCACTCTTGACCCCATCCCCTCCAGCTTTGTCAAAGCCTCCCTCCCTGCTCTCTCTCCACTTATCATTGCAACAATAAACTCCTCCCTGTCTACAGGCATCGTCCCACCTTCCCTCAAAATTGCTGCTGTTACCCCCATTCTAAAAAAACCTGGTCTAAACCCTGACACCCTAAACAACTTCAGACCCATCTCCAACCTACCCTTTCTGTCAAAAGTTTTGGAACGCGCTGTAGCCACTCAACTCAAACATCATCTCTCTGCCAATAACTTGTATGAAACATTCCAATCCGGATTCCGCTCCAACCACAGTACTGAAACTGCTCTCCTCAAAATCACCAACGACCTTCTCCTCTCCTCTGACGCTGGCAACCTCAACATTCTCGTCCTCCTCGACCTCAGCGCTGCCTTTGACACCATCGATCACACTATCCTCCTCACCCGACTTGAATCCACCTTTAACGTCACCGGCACTGCCCTCTCTTGGATTAAATCATACCTCTCTGACAGATGCCAGTTCATCTCCATCAATAACTGCAAATCCCCCACTGCTCCCCTCCCCCAAGGTGTCCCCCAAGGTTCAGTTCTTGGCCCCCTCCTCTTCATCCTTTACCTGTCCCCGCTCGGTCACTTAATCCGCCGTCATGGTCTCCAATTCCACTGCTTCGCCGATGACATCCAGCTTTTCATCTCCACCAAGTCCGTCTCCACCGACACCCACTCTATCCTGACAAACTGCATCACTGAAATAAAATCCTGGCTTCAAATCAACTTCCTCAAGCTTAACTGTGATAAATCTGAAATAATCATCATTGGCCCAAAAACGCTCACAAAATCCACCCATAACTTTGCCCTCAACATCGACGGTATCCCAGTATCCACCTCCCCTCACATCCGGAATCTTGGCGTCATCTTTGACCAAACCCTTTCCTTCGACAAATACACTAAACAGATCACAAAGTCAGCCTTCTTTCACCTGAAAAACATTGCCCGTCTCCGCTCATCCCTCTCCTCCACGGCTGCAGAAACCCTCATCCACGCCTTCATCACCTCCCGTCTGGACTACTGCAATAGCCTCCTCTATGGTTCACCCTCAAAAATCACCAATAAACTCCAATACATTCAGAACTCCGCTGCCCGTCTACTCACTCATTCCCGGACCCGTGACCACATCACCCCCGTCCTTTACAAGCTTCACTGGCTCCCCATCCCCCAGAGAATCCAGTACAAAATCCTCCTCTTGACATACAAAGCCCTCCATAACCTGGCCCCATCCTACCTGGCTGACCTCCTCTCCAGACACACTCCCACCCGCAACCTCCGCTCTGCTGGTACCAACCTCCTGACCCCCTCCATCCGGACCAAATTCAGATCCTGGGGGGACAGGGCCTTCTCCATCGCTGCTCCCACCCTCTGGAACTCACTACCTCACACCATCAGAGACTCCTCCTCACTCACCACATTCAAAACATCACTAAAGACCCACCTGTTCAACGCTGCATTCAACATTCAACCCACAGCATTTAACCCCTGACTATCTCTTCTCCTTCTCCCTCCTTTTGCTTTAAATATTTCCCTATTGATTCTTGTCTTGTCTTTTTGATTCTTGTCTTATATATATGCCGTATATCGCTGCTGTTTGTTTTCTTGATTCTTGTCTTTTTGCAATTGTTGTTTTCATGTATTGTTATGCATTATGTTTTCCACTCTGTCAAAGCGCCTTTGGGCTTCTGGAAAAGCGCTATACAAAATAAATGAATTATTATTATTATTATTAAGTTCGAATTTTTTTGAAAACAACCCACTTCATCTACAAAATCTGCCTTTATGTACAAGAATGACTGCCTACATTCGTGATACTGGTAAGAAAGGATCCCTATGTGGTATTTTATGCTTGTCTGTGACTGAACTGATTCTTAACAGAACGATTGTGGTGTGAGAATAAAGGATAGTGGTAAAGTGTGTGTTCGCGCCTTTCATCCATGGGGCATGTCCATTACAAGAAGTGATAAACTCTAAAAGCTGTGAGTCTGCAAGGGCTATCATATCAAAATGCAAACTAGAGACATATAGCAAGTTAAAAACACCAAAGAGAATTAGTCACCCCGGGTGGTACCGATACTGGAAATTTGGGATCCTGGCCCATGGACTAATAGTTGAAACTGCGTTGCATTAATCAAATAAGATAGGCCCCATTCCGTCCATTTTGCCAGCCTCTCTCTCCCAAATTGTGTTACACGCCTCTGCCAGCCGCAGCGTTCACTCAGGCGACGCCATGACGCACGCGGTCAAGCTTGGAGAAGAAGGGGGCGGAGCGCCAAGAACGAGGTGTGGCCCTGTCAATGAGCCGTAAAGGGCGGAGCCGGTGAGCCCTCGCTAACCAACCAGGGCTGAGGTGAGCTCACTGGCGGGCGTGGTGCGGATTGATCTATAAGCGCACTATATAAGCGCAAGCGCTAAGCCCTATCACGGACTGCGCAGGGGACTGTCGTTATTAACAGAACTGTGTGGAGACGCCTGATTGTAACGCTATTGAAAGGACTGCGCCGGGGGACTCCTTTCTAAACGGACTGCGCCACAAGCCATTGATCTAAACGAACTGCGTGGAGGTCGGGCGAGCGAGCACATTGTTCCTTTCGTAACGAATTGCGCCGAGAGAGCTCGTTGTCACGAACTGCCTGTTTGATACGGACATTGATTGATCGGGAGAGAGAGAGCGTTCGGCACGCTATACCTACGCAGCATTCCAGCCCCTCGCATATGTAAGGGTCCGGTCACACGCCAACGACAAGCGAAGCTGCCTGCCGTTCTTCGCCCGCGGACCCGGAGCCTGGACTGGAGTGGACCGGAGCCGGATCTCATCGCCTGGAACCATCGGCTTGGACCTTCCCCCCCCCCATCCCCCCTACCAGCTACCATCCTGTGTAAGTGTGTCTGTTGTCCGGGGTTGTAAGTAGGACTGTATAGATAAGATTGCCCTGTGTCCTTTTGCTCTTCTTCTTCTTGTATATTCCTTTCGTTTCCTCTTCTTTTGGTTTTGTACATAATTAATAAACCAATATTTGTTCTTCCTACACTCTGGTTTCCTCTCCATCCGATCGCTTTAGTCTTTTCCCCATTGAGTACCTGTGGCACGAGTTCGGAACCGCTTTAATCGGGTGTAGTATTTGTTAACGGCCCGAGTCGCGGCTCACTTTGCTCGGCGTATCCATTAACGCTGCGGCTCGGGTGGGAGTTATCTCCTCGCTTTACGGCCGGTGGTAGTACTTAGGTAATAAGACTAATTGGGCTTACAACCCTACTTACCACCGACCGGAAGTGACGTCATCGCTTCCAGGATTGGGGGACGGCCAGCTTAAAAGACAAGGGGATTAAACCCCCCTTGATAAGGGGAAAGCCGCCCCCCGAATCCGCAACAATTGGTGTCTGGGAGTGGGATTGGACTCGAACCAAATTTTTGTATTAAAAAAATTTTTGGTCAAAATTTCGAGCGGCCGAAATTTTATTATAACATCTAAATTTTAAAATCGTGCCATGGATAATCAAGGCGATCGGATGCCGGTGGGGGAGATAGAAGAAGGGTTAGAGTCAACCCAGGACCCCAGGGAAGAGGTGGGAGAGATGGAAGAGGAGGTTGAAGAGGGTGTAGTAGTGGGGGTGGCAGGCGTACAAAATGGGGGCACCGCGCACATGGCCGCGGTAGCCGAGCCCGCGGCGCCAGTGAATATGGACCTATTTATGGCGCAAATATGGGCCTATATATGGTCCTATAAATGTCACCATATGATCATATGGTCCATATGATCATATGATCATATGGTCACCATATGGTCCAAATATGGTCCCTTCCGCTTCCGGTGCGGTCTGGTGAGGATGCTGGCGTTACTTGTTCGCCGCTTCTCCGACTGGGTCATTGTATATAGTCTGCTTTTCTGGTGGTCGTGGCGGCTTTTTGGCCGTTGGGTCTGCCCTCTGCTCGGTCCCGGCTCTGCTCCTGGCTCTGCCTGCCCGGCTCTTCCACTGTTTCCTCAGGCCCGCTCCCGTTGTTTGTGGCCATTGTTTGCGGCTGTGGCTGTTTGCCGCTGCGGTCTTGGTTTGCTTGATTAGCGGCTGCGGTCGTTTGCCGCTGCGGCCTTTGCTGTCTTGATTAGCGGCTGCGGCAAGGCCTACTCGTCCTCCTCAACCTTGGCCTCTTACTCGTCCCTTCGCTCCTGCCTGGCATGGCTCTAAGGTACTCCGCCGCAAGGCTTCTTCTGCTCAATACTCACTCCACCCAATCATGCATCTCTGCAATCAAATCCCACGGACTCCTGCGACGACCCAGATACATTCATAGAGGCTCCGGTCGTAAGTTTGTTTATTTACAAACAGGTCACTTCATTCCCGTACTCTGGTCGGCTCAGCGCACTCCCACTCATCGTCCCAGCGCACCTGGTCACAGCAACGCACACGATCGCACCTCCTGTCTGCAAACCCTGGCTAAATCACCTGAGTTCATCCCCACCGTACAAAGCAACATCAAGCTCACCCTGTGCAATACCCGGTCCCTCAACAACAAAAGCCTCATCCTGAACGACTACATTCTGGAAAATAAACTGGACTTTCTCTGCCTCACTGAAACCTGGCAACAACCTCTGGACTACTTCTCACTCAACCTCACTACACCCAATGGATATTCTTACATCAATAAACCACGCTCGGAGGGCCGAGGTGTTGGAATTGCCGTAATTCACCGACAGGACATCAAGACCAGCCTCATCTCCATCTCATCTGCTCCATCATTTGAACACCTAGCTTTTAAACTCTCTGGTCACACACAGTCAGTCATGGCTGTCGTCTACCGCCCTCCCAAACCACACCCATCATTGCTGTCTGACTTCTCCTACTTTCTGACCCAGCTCTGTTCCCTCTCCCCCTCAATCCTCCTCCTCGGTGATTTCAATATCCACATGGACTCCACTGACTCCACAATAACCATTGACTTACTCACCTGCTTTAACCTCACTCAACATGTCAACTTTCCTACCCATAACCGTGGGCACATTCTGGACCTTGTCTGCTCTACTGGATTAATTTTGCACCATCTCTCTGGCTCCGACCTCACCCTCTCTGACCACTTAGCCATCACTATGACCATCAACATCCCCACCCCAGCACCAAGGCATTATCGCACTATCAACTTCCGTAAGCTAAACGCTCTTTCACCTACCTCATTCTCATCCACCCTCTCTGAAAAAATGTCCACTTCTCCCTTCGTTGACCTCCACACCCCTTCTGACCTCACTGACTACTACAACCACACTCTCTCCTCCTGCCTTGACCAGCTTGCGCCGATAAAAACCAAAACAGTTTCTTTCACCCATTCTGCTCCCTCGTTTACCCCTGAACTACGCCTGATGAAAACTCGTGCTCGCCAACTTGAAAGACTCCGCAATAAAACAGGTCTCACAATTCACTCCCAAGCCGACAAGGACCACCTACAACACTACAAAGATGCCCTCTCCCGCGCCCGCTCCGCCTACTACTCTCAAATTATCCACTCTGGCTCTGGAAACCCAAAAGCACTCTTCTCTACAATAAACAAACTCCTCAGCCCCCTGGACACCACCACACAGTCATTCACAGTAGACAACTGCATCTCCTTCCTTTCATTCTCCCAAAGCAAAATTGACAACATCTACAGCAGCTTAACCACCACCGCACATGCTCCCCCTCAAACCACCTGCCCCCCCTTATCCGGCCAACCCCGGTATCAGTTCTCCCCAGTCTCCCCTACTGACCTCTCTGAACTCCTCATAGGAATGAAAACTGCCACCTGCACTCTTGACCCCATCCCCTCCAGCTTTGTCAAGGCCTCCCTTCCTGCTCTCTCTCCACTTATCACTGCAACAATAAACTCCTCCCTGTCTACAGGCATCGTCCCACCATCCCTCAAAATTGCTGCTGTTACCACCATTCTGAAAAAACCTGGTCTAAACCCTGACACCCTAAACAACTTCAGACCCATCTACAACCTACCCTTTCTGTCAAAAGTTTTGGAACGTGCTGTAGCCACTCAACTTAAACATCACCTCTCTGCCAATAACCTGTATGAAACATTCCAATCCGGATTCCGCTCCATCCACAGAACTGAAACTGCTCTCCTCAAAATCACCAACGACCTTCTCCTCTCCTCTGACGCTGGCAACCTCAACATCCTCATCCTCCTCGACCTCAGCACCGCCTTTGACACCATCAATCACACCATCCTCCTCACCCGACTTGAAACCACCTTTAACATTACCGGCACTGCCCTCTCTTGGATCAAATCATACCTCTCCGACAGACGCCAGTTCATCTCCATCAATAACTGCAAATCCCCCACTGCTCCCCTCCCCCAAGGTGTCCCCCAAGGTTCAGTTCTTGGCCCCCTCCTCTTCATCCTGTACCTGTCCCCCCTTGGTCACTTAATCCACCGTCATGGTCTCCAATTCCACTGCTTCGCCGATGACATCCAGCTTTTAATCTCCACCAAGTCCATCTCCACCGCCACCCACTCTATCCTGACAAACTGCATCACTGAAATAAAATCCTGGCTTCAAATCAACTTCCTCAAACTTAACTATGATAAATCTGAAATAATCATCATTGGCCCAAAAACGCTCACCAAATCCACCCATAACTTTGCCCTCAACATCGACGGGTTTTTTTTTTTTTTTTTTTTTGTATACTGAATCGAGGCTCGTGAAAGAGCTAACATTAACTTCACAAACATATCGACCAGACAAACAAAATACACAAAAAGAGGGAGCGGAAGACAAGATGGGGAGAAAAGGGGAAGCACACACACACAACATCCGAGAGCAGGGAGATGTGTGGAAGGGAGAGGGCCCGGGGGGAGGAGGCGTGGGAAGGGGGGGTGGGAGGGAGGGAGAAGTATAAAGCACAAGGACACCAAGGACTTCCAGGACAAAAGTTGGTATTTCAAAAAGTGGAATTGGGGTGAAATTAGCGGGGGTAGAAAAGATCAAGGTTTTGGATGGGGGAAGACAAGAGATGGTGGTGAACAGCTGTTTTAAAGACTTGAAGGGTGGAGTGGGATTGAAGAGAGTGAGGGAGTTTGTTCCAGAGGCAGGAGAAAAGAGGAATGAAGGAGTGAAGGTGAGCAGAGAGTCTTGATTTTGGGGGTTTAACCAAAAGAGGGTTGCAGGCAGATCTTGTGCGACCTGTAGGAATATTTGCGGGACAGAGCCCAGAGAGAGCTGGGGGGGCAAGGCCAGAGAGGAGTCGGTAGAAGACGGAAAGACCACCAACCTGCCTGCGGTGAGTGAGTGAGAGGCCCTTGGAGTTAGCTTCATCGCGGGAGATTCCAATGATTCTGAACGCTTTGGTTTCAACAGCGTGAAGACGAGTTTCCCAGTATCCACCTCCCCTCACATCCGGAATCTTGGCATCATCTTTGACCAAACCCTCTCCTTCGACAAATACACTAAACAGATCACAAAGACAGCCTTCTTTCACCTGAAAAACATCGCCCGTCTCCGTCCATCCCTCTCCTCCACGGCTGCAGAAACCCTCATCCACGCCTTCATCACCTCCCGTCTGGACTACTGCAACAGCCTCCTCTTTGGTCCACCCTCAATAATCATCAATAAGCTCCAATACATTCAGAACTCCGCTGCCCGTCTACTCACCCATTCCCGGACCCGTGACCACATCACCCCCATCCTTTACAAGCTTCACTGGCTCCCCATCCCCCAGAGAATCCAGTACAAAATCCTCCTCTTGACCTACAAAGCCCTCCACAACCTGGCCCCATCCTACCTGACTGACCTCCTCTCCAGACACACTCCCACCCGCAACTTCCGCTCTGCTGGTACCAACCTCCTAACCCCCCCCCCCCCCCCCCCCCCATGCGGACCAAATTCAGATCCTGGGGGGACAGGGCCTTCTCCATCGCTGCTCCCACCCTCTGGAACTCACTACCTCACACCATCAGAGACTCCTCCTCACTCACCACATTCAAAACATCACTCAAGACCCACCTGTTCAACACTGCATTCAACATTTAACCCACAGCATTTAACCCCTGACTATCTCTGGAGCCTGGTGTTGGGCTCGCGGCTAGGGTGCCAGCTTGGGATCCGAGGATCCTGGGTTCGAATCCCGGTCGATCGCTGAATTAACGCCAGGGGGGTTGACTCAGCCTGTCATCCTTCCGAGGTCGGCAAATTGAGTACCAGTTCACTGGTAATTCCCTGTTTGTCGTAAAAAGGCGACAAAAAGGGTTGGCGGCAGGAAGGGCATCCGGCCGTAAAACATTGCTTCAAAAAGGGGACCAAAAAACAACAACAACTACGGTCCCCGAAAAAGACCAACCCCCGCTTTGCGGGGAAAAATTGCCTCTAAAGGTTTTTTTTTTTTTTTAATCTCTTCTCCTTCTCCTTCTTTTTGCTTTGATTATTTACCTGTTGATTTTTGTCTTTTTGCACTTGTTTTTTTGTACTCTGTCAAAGCGTCTTTGGGCTTCTTGAAAAGCGCTATATAAAATAAATGTATTATTATTATTATTATTATTATATGGTAAAGTCGGACCATGAAATGAATGATATGGGTAACCAAATTGGGGGAATCAGTAAGGAGATGGGAGAAATGAGGACCGATAGTGAGGGAATGGAAAATAGAATGGGGGAGCAATTGGGAAGCCAAATTGGGGGCCGAGAAGTCAAATTTGGGGGATTAGAAGACCAAATTGGGGGGTTGAGAAATGATATGGGAGACCAAATTGGGGGGGTTGAGAAATGATATGGGAGACCAAATAGGGGGGTTAGAAAGTAAATTAGGGGCCCAATTGGAGGACGTGAGTGGCAAAATGAACGAGGGGTTAACGAGGGTGAAAAGCAAGATGGACACCCGGGAAAATCAAATGAAAAGGATGAAGAACGAGTTAACGGGGTTTGGAACCCCGCCAGGATTGGGGGACGGCCAGCTTAAAAGACAAGGGGATTAAACCCCCCTTGATAAGGGGTGAGCCGACCCCCGAATCCGCAACAATATATATACACTCAACCCTCGGCTATCGCGAACTCGGCTATCGCATTTCTTTGCTATCGCGGCTACCTAAAAAACTGCACAACACACGACTATCGCGCCCCAAATACGCGCTATAGCACACCGGAAATGGTGGAAAGGGTGCTACGTCATCACCGAGCGTGGGGAATGAGAAATCAAGGGATATCAAGAAGAGGAAGAACTTAGCTTACGCTCAGAAATTCGAAATTGTGCAGTTGATAGACAATGGTGAAACAAAGCGAAGTGTTGGAAAGAAATTTGGGATAAATGAGTCAACAGTGCGAGGTATTTACCAAAACCGTGATTATCTTAGAAACGTCGATAAGATTTAACATTCAACAGTGAAGCAAGGTGCTCCTTTATTAATACGGCACTGGCAGGTTACGAGGAGCAGTATCATGACCACGTCAACTCCCTCCGCCAACGCCAGATCACCGAATTCTTACGGCCAGACTCGGCATCAGAAAAAATCTAATCGGGGGACAAGAGGGTAACCGCGGGGGGGGGGGGGGGGGGGGGAAGGAAGGCACAAACTGCCATTCGAGACCTCAGTCTATGATGTAAATGCTTGATAATAAGAGTTTGCCGTCAACAACCAACACACCAACCCAATTCCAATTTAAAAACATGCTGCAAAGTCTCTCTCTTTCACACAAACACACACACACACACAAACACACACACAGCACAAAATATAGCCGACGTGCAAGTTTGGCACCAAAGGCTTGGCCTGCAGGTGGGTGTGGGGGAGGGGGGGGCACAATAACTCATTTGGGCGGGCATGTCCCGCGAATGCCCCCCCATGACGCCGACCCTGCTTACGGCGTCGCAACGAGGCACAGCCCTCTGTCTTTGACGAGCCCTCTGACGTTGAGTGCTTCTCTGGTGCTACAGCTGACGCAATCCTGGATGAGTTAGAGGCACGTAGGGGTGGTCAATAAGACTCCACCCTAGCCTCGGAACCTACCCAACCACCTAAGCCCCTCATCGTCCCCAAAAAGGTAAATAAAATGGTAAAAAAGTACTTTTTTTACCATTTTATTTTTATTTACATATTGTGAATCTTGTTTTAATGTTTCTTTATATGTTAATGTTTCTTTATATGGTAGAAACACTTGGTAAAAAAGTGGCAAAAATAGGTTAAATATGTGGTCAACTTGGGGGTCCTGGCACCAATTAGAATTATTACCATACGTTCTTCAGTTCGGCTATCGCGATTTCAGCTGACGCGCACCGACAGCAGCGCCAATTAGGCACGATAGCCGAGGGTTGAGTGTATGTATGTATGTGTGTGTGTGTGTGTGTGTGTATGTATGTATGTATGTATATACATATATATATATATAGATATATATAGATATATATATATATATATATATATATATATATATATATATATATATATATATATATACATACATATATATATACATATATATATATATATATATATATATAATCACGTGAAAAAGTAAGTACACCCCATGTAAAGTTTTGACTTTTTCAACATATTTCAACATACAGCTATTTGATCTTCATTTCAACAATATTGAGAGATAAAGGTGATATAATATAACAAATATCATGAAACATTTACATTTTGTAGTCCATTGTATAATTTAAATAAACATAAATGCAAATTTCGCATGTGGAAAAAGAAAGTACACCCTTATATTTATCACAACTTCAAATATATAAAATTAGAATCAGGTGCACCAGCTCAGGTACAAATGATTAGAACATCGTTAGAGAGGATCTTGGAGGAACCTGTCTTATTTAAACCTCAGACATTTAGTTTGGTTTGCTCTTTGTTGTTGAAGTGTGTGGCATCACCATGACTAGATCAAAAGAGCTCTCTGAGGCATTCAGAAAAAAGGTTATAGATGCCTACGAGTCTGGGAAGGGATTTAAAAAGATCTCCAAACAATTTGAAATAAATCATTCGACTGTCCGGAAGATCATCTACAAGTGGAGAAGATTCCAAACAACTGCCAACTTGTTCAGGCCAGGACGCCCCAGCAAGTTCAGCCCGAGAGCAGACCGCAAGATGCTGAAAGAAGTCTCTAAGAACCCCAGAATGTCATCGCGGGACCTACAGGTAGCTCTTGCCACTGTTGATGTCAAAGTGCATGAGTCTACCATTAGAAAGAGGCTGCACAAATTTGATCTACATGGGAGGTGTGCCAGGAGGAAACCTTTGCTGTCCAGAAAGAACATCAGGGCAAGACTAAAGTTTGCCAATGAACACCTAGGCAAAGACCAACACTTCTGGAACAATGTGCTCTGGACAGATGAGTCAAAGGTAGAGCTATTTGGCCACAGTACCAGAAGACATGTTTGGCGAAAACCAAAGACAGCATTTGACCACAATAACATGATACCAATTGTAAAGCATGGTGGTGGAAATATTATGGTTTGGGGCAGCTTTGCTGCATCAGGGCCGGGGCAGCTTTGCTGCATCAGGGCCTGGGCAGCTCACCATCATAGAATCCAGTATGAATTCTTCATTGTACCAGAGGATGCTTGAGGATAATGTGAAGCCATCTGTCGGAAAGTTGAAGCTCAACCGAAGGTGGACCTTGCAACATGACAATGACCCTAAACATACCAGTAAATCCACCAAGGAATGGCTGAAAAGAAAGAAATGGAGGGTTCTGGAGTGGCCAAGTCAAAGCCCAGATCCAAATCCCATTGAGATGTTGTGGGGGGATTTGAAACGAGTTGTGCATGCAAGAAACCCCTCAAACATCGCACAGCTGAAAGAATTCTGCATGGAGGAGTGGGCAAAAATTTGTCCCAGTCGATGTCAGAGACTGGTAGACAGTTATAAGAAACGCCTACTTGAGGTTGTTTCTGCCAAAGGGGGCAATACCACCTATTAGAGCCAAGGGTGTACTTACTTTTTCCACATGCGAAATTTGCATTTATGTTTATTTAAATTATACAATGGACTACAAAATGTAAATGTTTCATGATATTTGTTATATTATATCACCTTTATCTATCAATATTGTTGAAATGAAGATCAAATAGCTGTATGTTGAAAAAGTCAAAACTTTACATGGGGTGTACTTACTTTTTCACGTGATTGCATATATAAGTTCAAAACACACCTGGTCACAAGTGTGCCGCACTGACCAGGTCCTCAGTCGAGGTCCTCAGCATCATCCCGTTTCGGCCCTTCAACCTCGATACGGTCAGCTAAGGTGGGCCAGCAGGGGCACATACACATCCACATGCAGCAACTACACCTGGATGCGTACATACCCCCACCCACAGCCAGTGTGAACGCAGACTACAACAACAACACCTCCGCATCCAGAATCCACAGCACCAAACAAACATGGTGGAACACTCAAACGCCCACCTTTATACCCTTCACCACTTACCAACAAAACACACCAGATCATTCATACACACACATACACACCCATATACACACATCACCAACCAACCAATCACCTACCCTTACAACATACACCACTCAACATACAATAACACACACTCATGCAAAAATTCAGTTCATGCAAAAACACACACCCTCACCCACTCACTCATATACACAAAATAAGAAATAATAATAGTAACAAAAAAAAACAAAAACACAACCAACCTACACCGTTCGACGTGCCTCCATAAACTTCCTCCATATCCAAAATGAGCCTTTCAAGGCAACCTGGACCACCTTGTCACACATCCTCCTTCTTTCTGTCCCACACACTCCCAGCCGATCAAGAAATGCAGAAAAGGATTTGCCAATATACCCTCTACACCCATCAGGAAGGCGCCGGGATGGCGTCAGGAAGGACATCCGGCCATAAAAACATTGCCTCAAATAGGCAACCATGATTGTTATGGGGCCCGCAAGGCTAACCCTCGCTCTCGCGGGGAAAATGGCCTTAAAACGATCATTCATTCATTCATTCATTCACCCCACCTCAAATGGCTGACACGAAACTCGCCAGCCCTTCTCCCGGCACTCTGCCTCCAGCTCACTGTACTTTCCTCTCTTCCTCTCGTGCACCTCCTCCATGTTCTCTTCCCAAGGCACCGACAATTCCCCTAAGATGACCTGTCTTGTTGCACCTGACCAAATGACAATGTCAGGCTGCAACCTTGTCAAACAGATCTCCTCTGGGAATACCAATTGTGGCTTTCGGTCTGCCACCACCTGCCAATCACATGCATCTGACAGCCCTCTTGCATTCCACCTCCTCCTCCTTCCACCTCTTACCACTTGGCCCTCTTTGACAAACCACACCTCTCCCCCATCAGTCTCCTTCTCCACTCATCTTTCTCTCGACCTCAGCACCTCTTGTTGCACCATCTGCACCACCACCGCCAGCACCTGATCATGTCGCCACCTGTATTGTCCTGCTGCCAATGCACCTGAACATGCACTCAGTGCATGCTGCACCGTTCCCACACCTCCACACAAATAACATCTCTCCTTCTGCAACAACCCCCACAATCTCAAGTTTCCTGTTGACGGAAGCACATCATACGTTGCCCGCAACAGGAAATTCAACAATATTGGCTCCATCCTCCAAATCTCTTGCCACTTCAACATCCTCACCCACACACCTTCCCACTTAGTCCAAGCACCTTGCTGTGCCTGACCGACTGCTTTCACATATCTCCCCTCCTCTTCCTTTCTTCTCACCTCCCTCTCAACCATCTTCCTCCTCTCTTTCACACATGCCTTTCCCCATCGCTCATGCTTCATCCACCCCAAACCATGCTTCCCATGCTGGACCATCCCCATGACCTCCTCCTGTTGCAACCGCTCCTCCATCTCGTCCACCTCTGCTCTTGCATTCCACTTCCGACTTCCCTTCTTCTCTGGGAGAGCATTCTTTACCACTGCATCACTTGAATCCCGCAACATCATGAACTCCCGCACCCTCACCACCTTAAACTCCTCGGTTAATGATGTCAAGGGAAACTGGAGTTTTCCACCCCGACCATAAAAGGCAATGTTCGTCAAACAGCATGGCACTCCCAACCACCTCCTCACAAACCCGCTCACCACAACCTCCATCCTCTCTACATGCCCAATCGCAATATCATACATCATATATATATGTGTGTGTGTATATATATATGTATAACCTCGGGGTTTTTTATATATATATGTGTGTGTGTGTGTGTGTGTGTGTGTGTGTGTGTGTGTGTGTGTGCATATGTATATGTGTGTGTATATGTGTGTGTGTGTGTGAACGTGTGTGCTTGTGTGTACATGTGGGCATGAACGTGTGTGCGAACGTTTGCGAAAATGTGTGAATGTTGACACAAATAATATTTGACTTTTACCTCCCTCGCTGTGTTTCCACTGAATGGAATGGATTTCTCCTCGGGTATTGAAAGTATTGCAGCGGAAGAAGCTTTGGGCTGAAACTTGTCAACTTCAGGATTTGATGTAGGGCGGATGACCTGAGCCGATTTCACAGTTGGATTAGTCCGAGAGATCTGAGACTTTGCTGGGCGTCCACACTTCCGCTTCTCTACACCTTGTTTCGGCTCTATAAATAGCAAGAGCAACATTACTTGTTAAAATATAATGAATGAAGAAAGTTGAACAAGACTACAAATAGAGATCGTTTTACATTCCGATGAGAAAGTTCATTGATTAATGATGTCCACAAAGTAAAAATTACTTCAATTATTTACAGACTGAACACTGCAGGTTCACAAAAATTGTGTTAAAAAAAATATATATATATATAAAAAGAAAAACAAAAGCAAGAATAAGTTAACAAAATAATAAGTCAAAGTACGAAAAACGTACTTTTATTTTTTTTGTTGCAATTAAGAAGATATGAGGGAGTCAATAAATTACGCCACTTTTCATCGTCAGGGTACACAAGTGTTGATATGCATGCTGGTCTCCATCTAGCAATAAAGGTTGGCACCACTGCATTTGGCAGCAATCTGCAGTGGCAGACTGGCAAACCTGAATCAAGTGCCCAAGATGGCAGAGCTGTTGAAAAGTTGAGCATGACAGGAGACACTATCACAAAATTTTAGTGGGAGGTTATCCCACACTCACCATACAGCCCCAGACATTGCCCCCACCTGCCGAACACTTTTTGGGTCCCAGGTGTTACCTGCATGTTACCTCTATCATGTTACCTGCATGAAGGAGACCGTGTGTGGCAAGCACTTCGTGCAGCACGAGGATGTCATTGCGCCATCCAAGTGTGCCAACGCACCAACATTAAAGAGTTATTCGTTGCGGACATCAGAAAGCCGACAATGAGATGCGACAAATGCAACTCGCTCCTCAAGGATTATGTTGAAAGATGACAGGTATGTCGGCTATCCTCGTGGCCCCAATAAAACACTGTGGAGAGCAAAGTGGAGTAATTTATTGACATCCTCGTAATACCATCAAATAATGAAAGTTCTTACCATTTTTTCTAAAAGGCATCTTCAAAGGTGTACGGCATTTATCATCCAGAGCATCGTAAAAGATGATGTTCTTCACATTCCTTTTGATCGCCTTCCTCCCTTTGTTATTGGTTGGAAGCACAGGGGCAGGTGCTTCTTGCTTGAAGGTACAACTTTGTTGTTCAACTCTGTTGGTCTGTATTGTCAAAGGTGAAGACACCTGTGGGTCTTTGAACTCACCCTCAAGCACGTATTCAGCACTTTGACAGTCCATTGACACTTTGTGTACCTGGTCCAAGCCGAAGCACACACAGCCGAGACTGCAATGCTCCTTGTTGCAGTATACATTCTTCTGGAGTGAAGAGTTCACAGGTGAAGATGTACTCGACACATCTTGGCATTCTAAACTCCTTGAGCTTGAAGGTAACACCTGGATTCAATTTGACATGTGCGAACACAAGAAAGCAGCATGTTGACAAATTATCTAATATAGGTAAACAATCCTGCAACAAATGCAATAGGATATTTGCAAAATGTTCAAAACAAACAATCTAACCACAACCCCACCACAACTTCCTGAGACCTACAGCCAATTTAAAGCAAAGTTTGGATAGTTCATCTCTAGTAATTGCAAATACAGGCCTATACTATCAACTATAGTTCTACTGTGGTGCACAATTTTTGTCGTTACTGTAATAGACCGTTGACTGCAGGAAGAAAACATGAACCATAGTATTGTCGCGTCCCCAGGGTTAAGACCCCAAGAGGACAAATGGCCAAAACTAGCTTTAACTCCGAGGCGTATACCCAACTTGGCGGTATCGACATGTGCGGGAAGGTTTGAAGTCTTACCTGATCGGGAACACACACAGGGTTAATCCGAACCCACAAACAAAACAAAAAAGAACCAGGACAAGAAAAGTAAAATGCACAAATAATGAATATATTAAAAGTAATTGTAACCCAAATAAAATAAATGCGAGGTACAAAACGATTTCCTAATTTGAGACGTCTCCACTCAGACTCGTATACAAACAAGGGGGAAATAAAAGAAAAGAAATAATGGCCTTTTGTATAGTGCTGGCACCTATCTCTCTCTACAACAACAACACAACAACATGCATTTTAAAGGCCATTTTCCCTGCTAGAGTGGGGGTTAGCCTTATCTCTACTATCTCTCTATCTCTCTCTACAAGGTGTGGAATGAAATGACGGTTCAAGGTGGCTGCGAACCGCTCCAACAATGGCGCGCAGTCGCTCTCCACAGCACTACGTACGTGAGGCAATCCAGGCGGCGCTCCTCATTTGCTCCCCACTCGGTCCGAAGCACCACGAGCCCCAAGAACTGTCGCCCCCACCTGCTTCTCACGGTAAAACCGGCCAAGAAGGCTAACACTGCTCTTTCTCAGCACCAGCACACCGAACCAGAACAGCCGCAGCCGAGCGACCCGAAGCACAAACTAAACCATCCGCCACGAAGCCAGAACCAGATGACCGAGACCAAGATGGTGAGACCACGTTCTCTTCCTCCAGCTCTCAAATGTCCCACCCTGACGTCACACTCTGTCCAATCACCGAGCGCTATCCCATCATCCATCGCGCCTCCACCAATCACGAAAGCCGGGGCATGGCCTCCTCGACACGATTCGTCGGGGTCGGAGTCCAATCTGATTCGGGAATGTTCAGATGACGTCGTTGGCCGTGAGGTGGGATTTAAGTGCCGACCGGCGAATGTGCCGGGTTTGTCGGACCTGGCGGCATGGTGAGCGAATGAGTCCATTTGTTATAGTTGTTGTTTGGCGGGTTTTTTTATTGTAATAAAGACGGAGGGAAGATCACAGGGGCAATTACACACTGGGGGTTATCCTTAAGCCCAACCTAATTAGCATAGCTCAAACCCTCATATGGAGACACATATACGATCTTATTCTATACAGAGTCCCTACTTAGTTACATCGAGGTGGGTTCTTCTTCTTCGCACCACTCGGAGCTTGCTAATTTATACGATTCTATCTCGGTCAACTTATTTCATCATTTACCCCCCACAAACGTAACAGTATCATACTACAGTAAATAGAATTCCACTTGTGGGTTTGCCTCTGTTTAAGGTTTAACTAGTATGAACTCCTCAGCTGCTAGATAGAAAGAGTTGAAAGAATTGGCGGTTGTACTGGAGGTGTGCCCGGGAAGGTTCAAGACCGTAAAAAAAAAAACCTTAGTGAGGTGAATGAAACTGCAGTCTTCGTTGGTATGCAACACAAGGCTGTGGGGTAGCATCATTGGCTGAGGGCATGGGTGTGCCGCTGATGTAATACCCCCTGCTATTTAGGGCAGAAATTTGTAATTTGCCCAGGGTGCCAGCGATAGCTCGCCTACTCTTCGCGAAGGACACCGTAGGATCTTTAATGTCCATCAACGAATTCTGGCAGACTGGACGCCCGTTTAACGTCCATCCGAGGAACGGCACACACACACACAATGATGAATCCCCTACCTGTGAAACACTGGGATGACAGTTTATAGCTGAGTTGGGATTCAAACCCACAAAGATAGCTTAGAGGTGAGTGTACATACCTCTCAGCCATCCTGTCAGCCCAGTTCACAGTTATATTAGTACAAGTAAAATTAACACAACACTTCTGTGGACATTAAATGTTAAAGAGAACAAATGTTGATGCTTTAAAGAATTATGATGGAAATCAAGTCACAAATGATTAGCAACTCCCTTATATATGCTTAAAATAATTAACTTTGTACGGTGAAGGTAAGTACAAAAGGAGATTTTTTTATGGTTTATAAATCAGAGCAGCCTTCTTCATTTTTAATTTTAAAAAGGTATTCAACAAGGTTCAACGTGATTGAAAAATACCTCTGCTCCTCTGTTGTCCTACCTGATGAAGTGTTATCAGACTCGCAGCTTCCTCTGCACGAGCTTCCGTAATGTACGTTCTTTCCTTTCCCTCCTGCAATGCGGCATCCTCCAGAGCTTGCAGACAGCCTCGAGTGTAACGGAGCGAACCCGCTTTGCGATACAGCCGAGCTTGATGGGAAACCAACTTCCGAGGGATAGACCTGAAGATAGAGGAATATACTATGGTATAGTATTCAACATACCTCATAATAGGTGGCGCATGCATGATATACAGTTATACTCAAACGAGATTTGTTTGTTGCATTTCTTTCAGGCTCTTAAACATTATAACAAGAAGAAAGAGCAATCAGAGATTGCAGACCCTCACCAGGATGTTTAAAAAAAATTTTTTAACCGCTTTTTTGAATAAACAGGGGATAACACGACATTGTGATGGCTGCCCACTTTAGAACAGTGGATGGAAGAACATGAACATTTTTGAAATACTGTTAGAATACTGTTCCCCCCCTCTGGGCTGGTGCTCCTGCCTCATACCCAGCTCGGCTTCACGCTGTTGAAACCAAAGCTTTCAGAATCATTGGAATCTCCTGCGATGAAGCTAACTCCGAGGGCCTTTCACTCACTCACCGCAGGCAGGTTGGTGGTCTTTCCGTCTTCTACCGACTCCTCTCCGGCCTTGCTCCCCCAGCTCTCTCTGTGCTCTGTCCCCCTAATATTCCTACAGGTCGCACAAGATCTGCCAGCAACCCTCTTGTGGTTAAACTGCCAAAATCTAGGATCTCTGCTCACCTTCACTCTTTCAATCCCCTGTTCTCCCGCCTCTGGAACAAACTCCCCCACTCCCTTCAATCCCACTCCTCCCTCCAGGTCTTTAAAACAGTTGCTCACCACCATCTCTTATCTTCCCCCATCCAAAACCTTGATCTTTTCTACACCCGCTAATTCACCCCAGATACACTTTTTTGAAATTCCAACTTCTTTCCTGGAAGTCCTTGCAGTGTCCATATGTTTTATACCTCTCCCACCTCCCCCAAGCCCTCTCCCTCCCACAGTTCTCTCGATGTCCCTGCTCTCAAATGTTGTGTTTGTGTCCTTCCCCCTCTCTCCCCATATTGTCTACCACGCCCCTTATTTTGTGTTTTATGTGTCGGTTTGATCTTTTTTCCAAAAATAATTAATAATAAGTGTTTTCAGTGGTTTTTAAGGTTTTTGTGTTAAAAACAAATATGGCGGCCGAAACACGTGACCTATGACGTCATAAAAAAATTCTCCACCAATTTATCCCCAGATGCCGCTCAATAAATTTCATCTTGATCGGATGAAGTTTTGTACTTGTCGAATTATGACGTCATAATTATCATGAAAAATTTATACAGGTGGAGGTGCACCTATGGTGAAAACCAACGGTTGCAGAGAAAATCATATTTATTCTGTGCGGACAGACAAACGGACTCAAATGCAATACCCTCTCCTCAGGCGAGGTTAAATATCATGATGTTCCATTTTCATTGTCTTGTATTATTCGTGCTGTTTGACACCATGCACATCTTTGTGTGGAACGTACCTGGGTGTGGAATGGTGTGGGAATAATTCAACATGGCATGAGGCCTGGTAATTCATAACTTTAGGATACTTTCCGCTCTTTTTGCAAATGGTTACCATGGCTTGAGCTTCGAAAGCAGAATTCAAGAGTTCACCTTTTTCTTTTTTCAACAGAGATTTTTTTTCTCATGGAAGAGCTGAATGGCAAAATGACATTGACACAGTGAAGAAGAAGATTGAGTTAACACAGAAGGGAAGATGGAGAAGTGGGAAAGGAATGAACTCACAGGCAGCATAATAAGGATGTACAGACAGAACAAGGGAACCGAGTGGGCTGAGTAGACGAGTGACATAAGCAGACAAACAGGGTAAATGTGAAAAAGTACAGGTAGACAGCAGAGTAAAGTCAGTGGGAATAGAAAAGATGACGAATATGAACAGGGGATAACACGACATTGTGATGGCTGCCCACTTAGGAACAGTGGAGGGAAGAACATGATTAGACAGACTTGGGAAGATCATTCGACAGTTGAGAGACGAGTGAGCAAAAAACTATAAGAGAGCAGATAGCGGAGAATAAGTAATTAGTTACTTAATTATTCTTAACCGATTACAATAAGGGGGAACGGAACTTCCCTGCAAGTCGCAACAACAAACTGCACCGCACCGCACCGCACGAATGCCACTTACGCAATCAAATAATAAGGCATACATTGTTATACTTGGGAAAAACATTGATGAACCCCAACCTTCCCCTTCACCTCCCCCGTCACCCTCCAGCCAGGGCTGCAACTTCTTCCGATGTACACCAGGAAATCGCTGCATGATAACAGGGACCGCTGGACTCGTACATGAAAACTTCCACAATCATTCACTCACCATCGTTAGGCCTTCACATCATTTTGGAAGAGCAAGAATGGCTTTGGCTGCTCAATCTGTCAAAGTCATTACAGCACTTTCCCTACCGAAGCACTTGCACGGAAGTCACTGAATCCATGCATTGAGAGGACTATTTTTAACTCCACGCGTAAAAAAAAACAAAAAAACGGAGGATATTGTAATTGGCTGTCTGTCTGTCTGTCTGTCATCCGTCACGTTATCTCTGAAGCAGTTGGGCAGAAATCCATCAAACTTCATAGTTATGATCACCACATGGCAGGAAGCAGTATTCCAGCAAATGTGCCGGGTTTTTTTGCCCTGCCCTCTGGGACCCTGGGCATGTTTTTTTTGTTGTTTTTTTTTGTTTTTTTTTGTATACATAATCGAGGCTCGTGAAAGAGCTAACATTTATCACACAAACAAATCAAACAGACAAACAAACAAAGTATATAAAAAGGGGAGCAGTAGACTAGATGGGGAGAGAAGGGGAAGCACATAAACACAACATTTGAGAGCAGGGACATCGGGAATGTGTGGGAGGGAGAGGGCTTGGGGGGAGGCGGCGAGGGAAGGGGGGGGGGGTGGGAGAAGTATAAACACAAGGACACCAAGGACTTCCAGGAAAGAAGTTGGTATTTCAAAAAAGTGGATTTGGGGTGAAATTAGCGGGGGTAGAAAAGATCAAGGTTTTGGATGGGGGAAGATAAGAGATGGTGGTGAACAGCTGTTTTAAAGACCTGGAGGGAGGGGTGGGATTGAACAGAGTGAGGGAGATTGTTCCAGAGGCGGGAGAAAAGAGGAATGAGGGAGTGAAAGTGAGCAGAGAGTCTTGTTTTTGGCAGTTTAACCATAAGAGGGTTGCAGGCAGATCTTGTGCGACCTGTAGGAATATTTGGGGGACAGAGCCCAGAGAGACCTGGAGGAGCAAGGCCGGAGAGGAGTCGGTAGAAGACAGAAAGACCACCAACATGCCTGCAGTGAGTAAGTGAAAGGCCCTCAGAGATAGCTTCATCACGGGAGATTCCAATGATTCTGAACGCTTTGGTTTCAACAGCGTGAAGACAAGCTAGGTGTGAGGCAGGAGCACCAGCCCAGAGGGGAGAGCAGTATTTCATTGAGCTGCGGACGAAAACCTTGTATGTGGTGAGGAGCTCAGGTGTGCCAAGGAAGGACTTCGCACGACGGAGGATGCCCAGTCGGCGACTGGCTTTGGAGGCCAGATTTGAAATGTGGTTTTCCCAGGAAAGATCATGGCAGATAGTGAGACCCAAAAGCTTGAGTGACAGAACTTCTTGGAGAGGATTATTCAGAAAGTGGATGGGAGGGTTGTCCAGTCGGTCTTTTCGGAGAGACATCGTAAGAGTGTGAGATTTGTCAGGATTGAAACACATGTTCCACTTGTTTTCCCAGTCTGATTTTGTCCAGGTCTGCAGAGAGTGAGGAGGCTGCAGACTGCCGATCTGAGGGATGAGGAATGGAGCGGCAGAGAGTGGAGTCATCAGCAAAGAGATAGAGAGGATTTTCAAGAGAGTCGGAGAGATCATTGATGAAGACCAGAAAAAGCACAGGGCCCAGAACACTGCCTTGGGGAACTCCAGCCTGAACAGGAAGAGGAGATGAGAGAAACACATTCAGGGCCACACGTTGACTACGACTCGAGAGGACGTCCGCCAGCCATGCGTGGAGATTTCCATGGATACCAAAGGAGGAGAGTTTGGTGAGCAGAGCGGGGTGCCAGACCGCATGTTTAAAAGGTCAAACACCAAAAAATGCAAGTATGGGCACATTATTAAACACTTTTCAATGAAACTTGGTATATGCAATCAATATTTGGGGAATGCATGAAATATGTAAATATATTTTTAGATTTGACACCCAGATCATGCCCCACCCCAGAGAGTGGGAACTTAAGGTCACATGGGTCAAAACAGAAGATTTTTTTTTTTAACTCCAAATTTGATGTTGGGGTTATCCTTGCTGGAACATTTTGCCATCTTTCAATTTAGCATTAGGTTGGAGGCATGGGGATTTACGATGGCATCCTAGGTGGAAAACATGGGGATTTACGGTGGCATCCTAGGGTTGGAAGCATGGGGATTTACGATGGCATCCTAGGTGGAAAACATGGGGATTTACGGTGGCATCCTAGGGTTGGAAGCATGGGGATTTACGATGGCATCTAGGGGTTGGAAGCATGGGGATTAACGATGGTATCCTAGGGTTGGAAGCATGGGGATTTACGATGGCATGCCGTCAATGTTGCTCTGGTATTGTCAACTGTAAATCGAATTTTCATCATACATAAGCCCGTTACTGTACTTTATTTCATGATGCAAATGCACAATGATGGTTGAGAATTTAACCCTTTGAAAGAGTAACCATGAAAAAATCATTCAAAATATGCACAGTCAGCAAATAATGCAAGTTCATGGACAAACCTGCGAGCCTTTGGCGCCAACCGGCAAGGCCTTTTCCGCACCTTCCGAACCGGGGTCACCGGCATGAGTGCAGCCTCCGTTGGCTTGGAGGGAGATGTCAGTGGAGAGGGAAGGTCTGCATTTGTAGCGGGCGAAGAAGTAGCACGAAGACGAGTGATACTATCAAAGGTACGCACATAGGTTGAGCTGGTGCAGGGCGTTGGAAGAACTATGTCGGTCGGATGATTTGCATACAACGTAGGTCTTTGTTCCAAAAGTTTCTCTTCAGCCTGGAGGTACTCGTCCAACTCCTCACTCATGAAAACAGCACGATTCTTGGCTGGGCATATAATGCTTGGTTCTACAAGAAGAAAAAGATATATAAAAAGGCAAATAAAGGTGAAAAATTGGGAAACAGAAAAAATTGAAAAATGAACCACCCTCGTCCCCAACAACCACGATGACATTATGGAAAAATATATAAGTGGAACAAAATATTTCACCTCGGAGGCAAAAATATCATTTGGCAAAGGAATTTGGACCCTGGTGTTGGGCTAGCGGCTAGGGTGCCGGCTTAGGATAGCAAGGATCCTGGGTTCGAATCCCGGTCGATTGCTGAATTAACGCCAGGGGGGTTGACTCAGCCTGTCATCCTTCCGAGGTCGGCTAATTGAGTACCAGTTCACTGGTAATTCCCTGTTTGTCGTTAAAGGCGGCAAAAAGGGTTGGCGTCAGGAAGGGCATCCGGCCGTAAAACATTGTTTCAAAAAGGGGACCGAAAAACAACAACAACCACGGTTCCCGAAAAAGGCCAACCCCCGCTTTGCGGGGAAAAATGGCCTCTAAAGGTGGTTATTATATTTTTTTTATAAAGGAATAACGGAGATAAGAAAAGACTGTTGAGAACAATCCAGAATATTCCAGAAGGTTATTGCACGCTACAATCAAGGATCTTACAATGCTGCCATTGGAAAGGCAGTAACACCAAAATCCGTCTGCAACCTTTAAAAAACTGGCTCATGGAAGAGCTGGAACACAAATTGCACACATACACATGTACAACTCGAGAGTTCATAGAACACCTTGCCCCGCACGGCCTTGAGAAAACGACATGGGAAGGGTCTTTTCAACTCTTGCTTTGCGTTTCCAAGCACGATCTACATTTCCTACAAGCCGCAAATTTTGTTCGAATCTCGATATTCCCTGGCAGGGGAGCGCGAGCGGCATATTTGATTGGTCGAGATGGCATAAAATGGCATAATCTTTTATCCAAGTACTGCTAAACTGGAGGTTTTTGGAAGTAACAAGAAAGTGATTTGTGTTCACATTGTCAAAGTTTATAACTCAATTTAAATAAAATAAAGATTTTTAAAGGCTGTTGAAAAAAAACAAAAAAACACTGAATTGCAAATTTGCCACCGTTAATGCAGTATGTTTTACACCACCAAGTATACAACACATTAAATTCGTTATTTGTGCCTGTTATTTGTGTTTCTACGATGTACCTAAAAACAGTAAGTTGTTTGGTTGGAATGATTTTCAATTTTGTTTCACTGCAAGAAAGGAAGACAGACGAAAACTAGAACGGCACAAGGTAGAGCAATTACCTTTGCCAGGATGAAGAGTACATTTTGTATCTTACCGAAAGGCCGGATCTGGATCCGAACCTCCAAAATCTAATCGGCTTGTTCTCGTCACCTCCCCAACTCATCCACCAAATTTCATCCGAATCCGTCCAAAACATTTCGAGCTATCCTGTTCACAGACAAACAAACAAGCAGACAGACAGACAGACAGAATCAAACAGACAATCAAACAGACCGACAGGCAAACAGACCGACAGGCAAACAGACCGACAGGCAAACAGACCGACAGGCAAACAGACCGACAGGCAAACAGACAGACAGGCAAACAGAACGACAGACAAACAGACCGACAGGCAAACAGACTGACAGGCAAACAGACCGACAGACAGACAGACCGACAGACAGATAGACAGACACACAGACTGACAGACAAACAGACCGACAGACCGACCGACAAACAAACAGACCGACAGACAAACAGACCGACAGACAAACAGACCGACAAACAAACAGACCGACAGACAAACAGACCGACAGACAAACAGACCGACAGACAAACAGACCGACAGACAAACAGACCGACAGACAAACAGACCGACAGACAAACAGACCAACAGACAAACAGACCGACAAACAGACAGACAAACAGACCGACAAACAGACAGACAGACCGACAGACAAACAAACAGACAAACAGACAGACAAATGAAAAATCGGTCAGAGACCGAGCACTTGCCGGAATTTACTTTTTTATCGGCCATTTAGGACAAATATGGCGGCCGAACCACGTGACCGATGATGTCATCATGAACATATTTTATTCCCCATGGAGAGTTCTTTACAATGAGCCATGTCTCAATTTTTTCTATTCAGCACTTTCGGAGATATGGAGGTGCAAATTTTTCCAGTTTTTCCACGATGGCGGCCGAACCACGTGACCTATGACGTCATCATTAACATATTTTATTCTCCATGGAGAGTTCTTTACAATGAGCCATGTCTCAACTTTTTCTATTCAGCACTTTCGGAGATATGGAGGTGCAATATTTTTCGTTTTTTTCCAAGATGGCGGCAGAACAACGTGACCGATGACGTCATCAATTGGGCACAGTCTATTCCAGGTCAAGGCAAATACGTGTGCAAAGTTTGGCGATTCTACGTGCAACGGTGTAGACATAGTGCTGCAAACAGACAGACAGACAAACAGACAAACAAACAGATGAAAAATCGGTCAGAGACCGAGGACTTGCCGGAATGTACTTTTTTATCGGCCATTTAGGACAAATATGGCGGCCGAACCACGTGACCGATGACGTCATCATTAACATATTTTATTCCCCATGGAGAGTTCTTTACAATGAGCCATACCTCAATTTTTTCTATTCAGGACTTTTGGAGATGTGGAGGTGCAGAGTTTTTCGGTTTTTCCAAGATGGCGGCCGAACCACGTGACCGATGACATCATCATTAACATATTTTATTCCCCATGGAGAGTTCTTTACAATGAGCCATGTCTCAATTTTTTCTATTCAGCACTTTCGGAGATATGGAGGTGCTAAGTTTTTCGGTTTTTCCAAGATGGCGGCCGACCACGTGACTGATGACGTCATCATTAACATATTTTATTCCCCATGGCGAGTTCTTTACAATGAGCCATGTCTCAATTTTTTCTGTTCAGACTTCTGGAGATATAGTGGTGCAAATTTTTGCCGTTTTTCCAAGATGGCGGCCGACCACGTGACATATGACATCATCATTAACATATTTTATTCCCCATGGAGAGTTCTTTACAATGAGCCATGTCTCAATTTTTTTTCTGTACAGTACTTTCGGAGATATAGAGGTGCAAAGTTTTTCGGTTTTTCCAAGATGGCGGCCGAACCACGTCACCGATGACGTCATCAATTGGGCACAGTCTATTCCAGGGCAAGACCAATATGTGTGCAAAGTTTGGCGATTCTCCGTGCAACGGTGTAGACACAGTGCTGCAAACAGACAGACAAACAGACAAACAGACAAATGAAAAATCGGTCAGAGACCGAGGACTTGCCGGAATGTACCTTTTTATCGGCCATTTAGGACAAATATGGCGGCCGAACCACGTGACCGATGATGTCATCATTAACATATTTTATTCCCCGTGGAGAGTTGTTTACAATGAGCCATGTCTCAATTTTTTCTATTCAGGACTTTTGGAGATGTGGAATTGCAAAGTTTTTCGGTTTTTCCAAAATGGCGGGCGAACCACGTGACAATGACGTCATCATTAACATATTTTATTCCACATGGTGAGTTCTTTACAATGAGCCATGTCTCAATTTTTTCTATTCAGCACTTTCGGAGATATAGAAGTGCAATTTTTTCGGTTTTTCCAAGATGGCGGCCGAACCATGTGACCGATGATGTCATCATTAACATGTTTTATTCCTCATGGAGAGTTCTTTACAATAAGCCATGTCTCAATTTTTTCTATTGACCACTTTCGGAGATATAGAGGTGCAAAGTTTTTCCAAAATGGCGGCCGAACCACCTGACCGATGCCGTCATCAATTGGGCACAGTATATTAGAGGGCAAGACAAATACGTGTGCAAAGTTTGGCGATTCTACTTGCAACGGTGTAGACGTAGTGCTATAAACAGACAAGCAGACAGACAAACAAACGAACAGATGAAAAATCGGTCAGAGACCGAGGACTTGCCGGAATGTACTTTTTATCGGCCATTTAGAACAAATATGGCGGCCGAACCACGTGACCGATGATATCATCATTAACATATTTTATTCCCCATGGAGAGTTCTTTACAATGAGCCATGTCTCAATTTTTTCTGTTCAGCACTTTTGGAGATATAGTGGCGCAACGTTTTGCCATTTTTCCAAGATGGCGACCTACCCACGTGACTGATGGCTGAACCACGTGATAGATGACGTCATCATTAACTTATTTTATTCCCCATGGAGAGTTCTTTTCAATGAGCCATGTCTCAATTTTTTCTATTCAGCACTTTCAGAGATATGGAGGTGCAATTTTTTTCCCAGGATGGCGGCCGAACCACGTGACATATGACGTCATCATTAACATATTTTATTCCCCATGGAGAGTTCTTTCCAATGAGCCATGTCTCAATTTTTTCTGTTCAGCACTTTCGGAGATGTTAAGGTGCAAACTTTTCGGTTTTTCCAAGATGGCGGCCGAACCACGTGACCGATGACGTCATCATTAACATATTTTATTCCACATGGAGAGTTCTTGACAATGAGCCATGTCTCAATTTTTTCTATTCAGCACTTTCAGAGATATGGAGGTGCAATGTTTTTCGTTTTTTCCAAGATGGCGGCCGAACCACGTGACTGATGACATCATCATTAACATATTTTATTCCCCATGGAGAGTTCTTTCCAATGAGCCATGTCTCAATTTTTTCTATTCAGCACTTCCGGAGATATGGAGGTGCAAAGTTTTTCGGTTTTTCCAATATGGCGGCCGAAACACGTCACCGATGACGTCCTAAATTGGGCACAGTCTATTCCAGGGCAAGACGAATATGTGTGCAAAGTTTGGCGATTCTCCGTGCAACGGTGTAGACGCAGTGCTGCAAACAGACAGACAGACAGACAGACAGACAAATGAAAAATCGGTCAGAGACCGAGGACTTGCCGGAATGTACTTTTTTGTCGGCCATTTAGGACAAATATGGCGGCCGAAACACGTGATAGATGACGTCATCATTAACTTATTTTATTCCCCATGGAGAGTTCTTTCCAATGAGCCATGTCTCAATTTTTTCCATTCAGCACTTTCAGAGATATGGAGGTGCAATTTTTTTCCAAGATGGCGGCCGAACCACGTGACATATGACGTCATCATTAACATATTTTATTCCCCATGGAGAGTTCTTTCCAATGAGCCATGTCTCAATTTTTTCTGTTCAGCACTTTTGGAGATATAGTGGTGCAAAGTTTTGCCGTTTTTCCAAGATGGCGGCCGACCACGTGACATATGACGTCATCATTAACATATTTTATTCCCCATGGAGTTCTTTACAATGAGCCATGTCTCAATTTTTTCTGTTCAGCACTTTTGGAGATATAGTAGTGCAAAGTTTTGCCGTTTTTCCAAGATGGCCGCCGAAACACGTGACCGATGACGTCATAAATTGGGCACAGTCTATTCCAGGGCAAGACGAATATGTGTGCAAAGTTTGGCGATTCTCCGTGCAACGGTGTAGACGCAGTGCTGCAAACAGACAGACAAACAGACAAACAGACAGACAGACAGACAGACAAACGAACAGATCCACATACTTGCCGGAAAATTTTTTCCGGCAAGTAACAAATGAAAAATCGGTCAGAGACCAAGGACTTGCCGGAATGTACTTTTTTATCGGCCATTTAGAACAAATATGGTGGACGAACCACGTGATAGATGATGTCATCATTAACATATTTTATTCCCCATGGAGAGTTCTTTACAATGAACCATGTCTCAATTTTTTCCATTCTGCACTTTTGGAGATATAGTGGTGAAAAAAGTTTTCCCGTTTTTCCAAGATGGCTGCCGAACCACGTGACATATGACGTCATCATTAACAAATTTTATTCCCCATGGAGAGTTCTTTCCAATGAGCCATGTCTCAATTTTTTCTGTTCAGCACTTTTGGAGATATAGTGGTGCAAAGTTTTGCCGTTTTTCCAAGATGGCGGCCGACCACGTGACATATGACGTCATCATTAACATATTTTATTCCCCATGGAGTTCATTACAATGAGCCATGTCTCAATTTTTTCTGTTCAGCACTTTTGAAGATATAGTAGTGCAAAGTTTTGCCGTTTTTCCAAGATGGCGGCCGACCACGTGACATATGACGTCATCATTAACATATTTTATTCCTCAAGGAGTTCTTTACAATGAGCCATGTCTCAATTTTTTCTGTTCAGCACTTTTGGAGATATCGAGGTGCAAAGTTTTTCCAAGATGGCGGCCGAACAACGTGACCGATGACGTCATCAATTGGGCACAGTCTATTCCAGGGCAAGATCAATATGTGTGCAAAGTTTGGCGATTCTACGTGCAACGGTGTAGATGCAGTGCTGCAAACAGACAGACAAACAGACAGACAGACAGACAAACGAACAGATCAACATACTTGCCGGAATCTTTTCCGGCAAGTAACAAACGAACAGATCAACATACTTGCCGGAATCTTTTCCGGCAAGTAACGAACAGATCAACATACTTGCCGGAATCTTTTCCGGCAAGTAATGAAAAATCGGTCAGAGACCGAGGACTTGCCGGAATGAGCTTTTTTATCGGCCATTTAGGACAAATATGGCGGCCGAACCACGTGACCGATGACGTCATCATTAACATATTTTTTCCCCATGGAGAGTTCGTTGCAATGAGCCATGTCTCAATTTTTTCTATTCAGCACTTTCGGAGATATGGAGGTGCTAGGTTTTTCGGTTTTTCCAAGATGGCGGCCGAACCACGTGACCTATGACGTCATCATTAACATATTTTATTCCCCATGGAGAGTTCGTTGCAATGAGCCATGTCTCAATTTTTTCTATTCAGCACTTTAGGAGATATGGAGGTGCTAGGTTTTTCGGTTTTTCCAAGATGGCGGCCGAACCACGTGACCTATTACGTCATCATTAACATATTTTATTCCCCATGGAGAGTTTTTTACAATGAGCTATGTCTCAATTTTGTCTGTTCAGTACTTTTGGAGATATAGAGGTGCAAAGTTTTTCGGTTTTTCCAAGATGGTGGCCGAACCACGTGACCTATTACGTCATCATTAACATATTTTATTCCCCATGGAGAGTTCTTTACAATGAGCCATGTCTCAATTTTTTCTGTTCAGCAGTTTTGGAGATATAGTGGCGCAACGTTTTTCGGTTTTTCCAAGATGGCGGCCGAACCACGTGACCTATGACGTCATCATTAACATATTTTATTCCCCATGGAGAGTTTTTTACAATGAGCTATGTCTCAATTTTGTCTGTTCAGTACTTTTGGAGATATAGAGGTGCAAAGTTTTTCGGTTTTTCCAAGATGGCGGCCGAACCACGTGACCGATGACGTCATAAATTGGGCACAGTCTATTCCAGGGCAAGACGAATATGTGTGCAAAGTTTGGCGATTCTCCGTGCAACGGTGTAGACGCAGTGCTGCAAACAAACAGACAAACAGACAAACAAACGAACAGATCAACATACTTGCCCGAATCTTTTCAGGCAAGTAACAAATGAAAAATCGGTCAGAGACCGAGGACTTGCCGGAATGTACTTTTTTATCGGCCATTTAGGACAAATATGGCAGCCGAACCACGTGACCGATGACGTCATCATGAACATATTTTATTTCCTATGGAGAGTTCTTTACCATGAGCCATGTCTCAATTTTTTCTATTGAGCACTTTCGGAGATATGGAGGTGCAACGTATTTCGGTTTTTCCAAGATTGCGGCCGAACCACGTGACCGATGACGTCATCATTAACATATTTTATTTCCTATGGAGAGTTCTTTACAATGAGCCATGTCTCAATTTTTTCTGTTCAGCACTTTTGGAGATATAGAGGTGCTACGTTTTTCGGTTTTTCCAAGATGGCGGCCGAACCTCGTGACTGGTGACGTCATCATTAACATATTTTATTCCCAATGGAGAGTTCTTTGCAATGAGCCATGTCTCAATTTTTTCTGTTCAGCACTTTCGGAGATATAGAGGTGCAAAGTTTTTCGGTTTTTCCAAGATGGCGGCCCGACCACGTGACCTATGACGTCATCATTAACATATTTTATTCCGCATGGAGAGTTCTTTACAATGAGCCATGTCTCAATTTTTTCTATTCAGCACTTTCAGACATATGGAGGTGCAAAGTTTTCGGTTTTTCCAAGATGGCGGCCGAACCACGTGACTCATGACGCCAGCATTAACACATTTTATTCCCCATGGAGAGTTCTTTACAATGAGCCATGTCTCAATTTTTTCTGTTCAGCACTTTCGGAGATATAGAGGTGCAAAATTTTTCGGTTTTTACAACATGGTGGCCGAACCACGTGACCGATGACGTCATCATTTGGGCACAGTATATTAGAGGGCAAGCCAAATACATGTGCAAAGTTTGGCGATTCTACGTGCAACGGTGTAGACATAGTGCTGCAAACAGACAAACAGACAGACGGACAGACATACAGACAGATGAAAAATCGGTCAGAGACCGAGGACTTGCCGGAATGTACTTTTTTATCGGCCATTTAGGACAAATATGGCGGCCGAAACACGTGATAGATGACGTCATCATTAACTTATTTTATTCCCCATGGAGAGTTCTTTTCAATGAGCCATGTCTCAATTTTTTCTATTCAGCACTTTCAGAGATATGGAGGTGCAATTTTTTTCCAAGATGGCGGCCGAACCACGTGACATATGACGTCATCATTAACATATTTTATTCCCCATGGAGAGTTCTTTCCAATGAGCCATGTCTCAATTTTTTCTGTTCAGCACTTTTGGAGATATAGTGGTGCAAAGTTTTTCGGTTTTCCCAAGATGGCGGCCGAACCACGTGACTGATGACGTCATCATTAACATATTTTATTCCCCATGGAGAGTTCTTTACAATGAGCCATGTCTCAATTTTTTTCTGTTCAGGACTTTCGGAGATATGGAGGTGCAAAAATGTTCGGTTTTTCCAAGATGGCGGCCGAACCACGTGACTGATGACGTCATCATTAACATGTTTTATTCCCCATGGAGAGTTCTTTACAATGAGCCATGTCTCAATTTTTTCTGTTCAGGACTTTCAGAGATATGGAGGTGCAAAAATTTTCGTTTTTTCCAAGATGGCGGCCGAACCACGTGACCGATGACGTCATCATTAACATATTTTATTCCCCATGGAGAGTTCTTTACAATGAGCCATGTCTCAATTTTTTCTGTTCAGCACTTTGAGATATCGAGGTGCAAAATTTTTCGGTTTTTCCAAGATGGCGGCCGAACCACGTGACCGATGACGTCATCATTTGGGCACAGTATATTAGAGGGCAAGACAAATACGTGTGCAAAGTTTGGCGATTCTACATGCAACTGTGTAGACGTAGTGCTGCAAACAGACAAACAGACAGACAAACAGACAGACAAACAAACGAACAGATCAACATACTTGCCGGAATCTTTTCCGGCAAGTAACAAACGAGCAGATGAACATATTTGCCGGAATTTTTCCGGCAAGTAACAATCAGACAGCCAAACAGACAGCGGTGAAAACATTAACTCCGTCCAGCTTTGGTAGATAAGAGGAGGTAACAATTACCTTTCTCCTCTGAGCGTTTGCGTACTCGGGCCGAGATTCTGTCCAATTTGCAAAATTCAGAGCCAAAGTACAGCTAAACTGCAGGTTCGTGTTATAATTTGTGTTCGATAATGTTCAAAATACAATATGCAAATGAAATCAAGTTGATCCTCGATCACAGACCGACGTCTGTCGAAAGACAGGCAGAGACAGACAGACAGACAGAGAGACCTAATTGCTTAACGCCGCTTTTTGCGTCACACGTGCGGGGTACTAACATATTAGACAACGACAGACTTGACTTCACACAAATGCATCTGCTGAAATTGTGGGAAGAGACATCACTTCCCAGAGCACCAGAGCACGACATCATCTTCATGGCCTCTTTTCTCTCTGTACTCAGTGACGTGATAAAGGAGGAATTTCCTCATCTCCATGGATGCAAGCCTATGAGTTTTTTTCCCCATACTCTGTCCTTTAAATTAAATGCTAATAGTCAGGTTCACTATGGTAACAAATATAATTTCGTTCAAAATTTTTGGAGATTTGCAAAACTCTACATTTTTGGAATATTCAGAGCATGAGGAATCCAAAAATTAATGTTTGCATTTGCGTAGACACCTTTGCCAAAATGACACTCAGGACAGTGATGAAGATAGTCAGGTTCACTGTGTTAACAAATATAATTTCGTTCAAAATTTTGGTAGATTAGCAAAACTATACATTTTTGGAATATTCAGAGCATGAGGAATCCAAAAATTAATGTTTACATTTGCGTAGACACCTTTGCGAAAATGACACTCAGGACAGTGATGAAGACAGTCAGGTTCACTGTGTTAACAAATATAATTTCTTTCAAAATTTTGAGATTAGCAAACCTGTACATTTTTGGAATATTCAGAGCATGGGGAATCCAAAAATTAATGTTTACATTTGCGTAGACACCTTTGCGAAAATGACACTCAGGACAGTGATGAAGACAGTCAGGTTCACTGTGTTAACAAATATAATTTCTTTCAAAATTTTGAGATTAGCAAACCTGTACATTTTTGGAATCTTCAGAGCATGGAGAATCTGAAAATCAATGTTGGCATTTGCACAGACACCTGCATGGTCGCCATTTTGGATTTTCAAAATGGCCACCATAAAATACATATTTTGCGCCATCTCGGCTTCTAGTCAACCTAGAGACTTAATTAAATATGCTAATCCTATGTTTTCTGGGTCAAGGAATCCAATAAAGGCCTCAAAATAGTGCTCAGGATTATAGAAAAGCAACAAACAAAGGTAATTGAAAACCATTGTCTTTATATTTGTGATATAACTGTATTACATAATACATGATATTGCAAGTCCTTTGAAGTTATAGGTATAGTTTATAAAGCAAGAAAGCAGCCTTGTTAGTATCAGATTGAACTATAAGTCCTATACACAGGATCTACTAGGTCTACACCGTTCAGGAATATGCTTTTACAGATCTTCATCACTGTCCTGAGTGTCATTTTCGCAAAGGTGTCTACGCAAATGCCAACATTAATTTTTGGATTCCCCATGCTCTGAATATCCCAAAAATGTGTAGTTTTGCTAATCTCCAAAAATTTTGAACGAAAAAATATAGTGAACCTGACTATCAGCATGAAGCAAGGAAGCAGCATGGCACATTTTTAAAGTCTTTGGTATGACTCGGACGAGGTTTGCACCACCGACCTCCCAGACTCAGCTGATGCCCTAACCATTACGACATCGAGTCGGGTTGTTGTGTCAGAATACAAAATGGATCTCAATCAATCAAAAAAGATTTATGGCTCTCGGAATACAAAACATTTCAGAGTGTTGAAATCAGGAAACACTTCAATTCTGATTGGTCCATGTTAAGTTCTTTTTTTATTATTATTATCACACTGATAAAATTAATCTTTTGAAAATTGCTTGCTACTTTTCATGTTGGCTCCTCTCTCTCCTCTGCTTCACAAACATAGAATTCTGTTTGTCTGAAATAATCACCTTCACCTTGGGTTTGATGCAGCGACATGTTAGCATATCAAAAGATGTGTCGTACTTTTAACAAAATAGCCTCGATTAACAGTGAATGTGGACGTACTGCATTTGGAATATGAAGCATATTGTTGCGGATATGGGATTTGCATCCATCCATGTCCGCTTGTAAATATTCCCCTATTTCCTCAATACTTCCCAACTATCCCCAATCCCCCATTCCCTAGTCCCATTTTCTGTAAACAACACTCTGTAGACCCGACCTCCCCCTATTTCCCCCATTAAATGTCGCACCCAGGTTCACCGCATCTCACGTAGACAACTATAGGACATCTTGCTAGTTATTCTTAGTCTATGTCAGTTAAGGACTCGTTTCCATTAATTCTGACTCTTCGTTGCACCAGAATGTGATTGTATGGCACCGTTAGGAAGTTTAGGACCTCCCAATACCTCCCCGCAGCTCTTCCTCACGGTTCAGCAACAACAACAACAACAACGGCGGCGGCGCGGGGAGTGCGCGTCCTCACTCCGGCTTGGTTGGTAGGGGGTGTTGGGAGGGCACCAGGCCTTTCCAACGAGCCGCCATCGAACATGTGCTCGACGGGGTTACCAAGTAGGGGCTCGCTGTCAGCTCCTCGTCAAGGGCAGAGCCCGGTAACCCCCGCACCCAATAGAAGCGGCGGACCGGTCCCATCTGGGGCGGAGCCAACCAGCCGAGGGCGTGTGACTCCCCGCTGAGCATGCGCAGGAAGAGGGAGGTGACGTCAGATGCGCGCTGAGCTTGGGAAAGAAAGACGCCACCTCCGAGCGCTGTGAGGCCTCCCTGCATCTTTTGGACCGTGCTTGATCCTGTCCCCGAGCCAAGGTGCACCTTGTGCTATCAACCGACCTGTCCTTCCCTGCCATCAATCCCTGTGTAAGTCAGCCTTGTTCCGTTTGTCTGTGGTCTGTCTGGGATAGATAAGATTGTATCTAAGTGCCTATCTCTTCTGTGTCTTTTACCTCACTCTACCTTGTAATCTACCCCTTTTCTCCACCACTAATTATATCCTCCTCCGGAGGTCTTGAGAACTGTACCCCTTGCGTCGTTTCATTTATCCCAGTCGTTGTGTCCTTTCCAATCATTGATTTAGCGTAGCGCGATTTGGCCAACGTTCGAGTGGAATCGGGTGAGTTGGGGAAGAATCGGGTAAACTGTACGAACACGGCGGCCATTCCGCTCGGTCAAGCAACATCTTTAGCCGTGTCCGTAACAATATTTTACATGGACAAATACCTTTTCTCCCAATATTTGCCTAAATAGTGATCTTTAAATGTGGAATTTGAATCAGTGAAATAGCTCTGAGTAATTTTCAATTAATATTTCTCTTGTAAACAGAAATTGAGACTTGTGGAAAAGCTAAAGGACAGAGGGCAGCAGGTTCACAAACTGACGTAGGATCATAGGAGAACAGGGAGACAAAGACATGCGGCACACAAATGGATACTGCAAGACGGAAAGGGTGGGAGAAGGGTTAACGAGAGTATAAGAGCAGTGGTAGACAAGGAAGAAGGCATGAGGTGATGATGGTTAGCACTTCTGATGGGGACAGACCCAAAAACTTCCTCGGGCCGAACCCACAAGATTGTGGGAACAATTGTGACCATACAAAAAGAGGAAAAAGAAGAAGAAGAAGAGGAAGAAGAAGTAGAAGAAGAGGAAGAGGAAGAAGAAAAAAGAATAAGTAGAAGAAGAGGAATAAGAATATGAAGAAGACGACGAACAAGATGATGGTGATGATGGTAATGATGATGGTGGTGATGACGATGATGGTGACGATGATGATGGTGATGATGATGAGGATGGTTGTGGGGCAAGTTGTCACTTTCGACACATCTCTTAAATCGACAATACTGAGAAAAGATCAGGAAAGGTCATTAAACATGAACAGAAGTGACAAGAACAAAGGAAATAAGACAAGATGGAAAATGTATGGAAGAAAAAAAGGGGGGTAGAGGGAGGGCAGAGAGGAGGGAATTAACAACAGATGGGTGAAGCAGTAGCAAAAAAAAAAAAAAAAGGGGGAGGGGGGAAACATGCAGGGTGACAAGTTCACCTTTAATCTCAGAGGGCTTTTCCTCCAAAGCTCTACTCTCAACAGAAGTAGCAGCACTGCAAGATGCAACTTGTGCCAGATCAGACTGTTGTTGATATTTCTGCTGCCAGCCCTTGATCTTTGTCACGTCGTTGGTCTTTCCAGTGCGAGAGATAAACTGAGAGCTCAAACCTAGAAAACAAGTGCAGAAATATACAACCGGAATTGAGCAAACTGTAATTCATGTACTGTACTACAAAACAATAAAATGAAGTCAAAATGCGTGCGTGATGTGAATGACACTCAGGGTTCCTATGCAGCTTGGAATCGTCACATGAACAAGTGATCGTGTTTGTGTGAAAAATACACGTTGTTGTTCAGTTTAGGTAAGAACAGAACAACAACCAGCGAATTAAAATGGCATTAAAAAAAAAAATTGGTGTCACACGCACAATGGCAGTTATAGTAGTACTGTTATGGTTCTAAGAACCATCCTCTTCATCCCCACCCCTCCAACCCGCTAACCCCTCTGCCCCACCCCTCACACCTCCCCTACCCATCCATCACCTCCCCTCCCTACCCACTCCTCACCCCAACCCCTCCCTACCGACCCAAGCCAGAGATCTGCTGTGAACCAGGAGGACCACCTGTCTGTCATTCGAGGAGAAACCGCGTCGTTCCGAGGGAAAGATCATTGCACTGAGGGAGAGACCGTTGCCCAGTGGGAGTGACCCTGGGTGTGAAGCGCCATGCAAGTGGTGAAAGGTGGGAGGAAGGGCCGCCTGCCTGTTTCTAAAAGGAAACTCGTGTTGTGCTGAGGGGAAAGACCGTTGCCGAGGGAGGGACTTGTGCTGCGCTACACACGGGTGCCGTGCAAGTGGTGAAAGGCAGGCACCAAAGCAGAGATCACTGGTGGAGGATGACGTTGCACGACACTACATTGCACCACACCATCATACTAACCATCCTCACCTTCCTCCTTCTACCAGTATCAGCATGGCTCGGCTGTCCGTTGACGGTGCTCAAGTAAGACAAGGGCCAACTCTAAGCCCTAAACTTTGGCACTATCCCCCCAACTTCATATTTTCTTTCATATCTACTTTTCTTGGAGTGTGATTCTGCTGGGCCTATATTTTCTGTGTAAATAATCAAGTAAGATTGGAGAAGGAATCTAAGCATGAAGTGGGATTGAGCTTTTTGGGTTGTGATTATTGACTGTGTGGTTTCTTTTATTGTGACTTGTGCTTGTAAATTATAGTTGCGCTTGTAAATTATAATTGTGCTTGTAATTGCTTTCTTTTTGACCATTGTAAATTGTAAGTGTGTTGTTTTTGATAATTGCTTGTAAATACTTCTGGTTTCTTTGGTAAACAGTAGTTTCCAACCTGCCCGTTTTGTCTCTTTTTCTATTGGCTCGACTAAGATGCAATAGTGGTGGCTTGGGAAGTTCTTCCCCAAACAAATGTCTCCACAACATTAGCCCGTCCGTGCTCGGCTGCCCCTGATTAAATAAGATAAAGCAAGGATGAACCGAGGGCATGACCCCGGTTAGGTTGGCCACGTCACCCCCCCGGGTAAACTGTTTCAGACAGAGGACCCTGGGAAATTTGGTTTGATCGGCGTTCAATGTTGATTAGCAACCTACCGGATCGCGGAGTTGTCCACGGACGGTGGCCTCAGGACCGGTAGTCAGGTGCAGCCCGAGAAGTCCCCTCGTGGTGAACACTAAAGCCCGGATCTGTAGCAGTATTAATGATAGATGACTGTGTCTATTACTTTGCCCACTTAATAGTGAAATGAAAAAAAACTTCCAAAAAAAAAGAACAGGTATAGAAATGAGACTGATGAAAAATAAAACACAGGTGCCTTGAGGAGGTCATCTGACAAATTGTGCCCAAACCACCTCAGAACCATATCAATTTACTGTGCAGCAGTTAATCCCATCGAGATAAAGGAACCACAAAATTCCTCACTCATTCTGCTTGCTTACTCTACCAGAGGGTATAGAGTGGTGAGTGTGCGCCATTTCCAGGAATCAAGATCTTGAGTGTATCGCCACGTAATATGGGTGCCCCAATTCTCTTTTTCAGTGTGACGTGACTGTGTACATTGAAGTGGTTCTTCATTTGCAGTGAGGTCTGTGCCAATGTGGAGGAAACGCTGATTGATCCGAAAGGGGTCTCGTCACATAAAAATTCTTATCTGACTGTAGAAAATGCGAGAACAGTCGTAATCATCACAAAGGTAGGAGGTTGTGCTGTACACCTTCTTACTGGCACGTTCCTGTTGAAGTTGCAGCTGTCAACAGAAAGTATTCATTACAGTTATGATTGCTCATACAATGCCTTCAGAAAGTATTCACACTCCTTGACTTTTTCACATTTTGTTGTGTTACAGCCTGAATTTAAAATGGATTAAATTTGGATTTTTTGTAACTGATCTACACATAATATCCCATAATGTCAAAGTGGAATATTGTTTTTTAGAAATTTTTACAAAATAATTAAAAATGAAATACAGAAATATCTAATTTACTTAAGTATTCATCCCCCTGAGTTAATACTTTGTAAAAGAGCCTTTAGCAGCAATTACAGCTTGGAGTATTGGATATGTCTGTATCAGCTTTGCACATCTGGATTTGGAGAGTTTCTCCCATTCTTCTTTGTAGATTTACTCAAGCTCTGTAAAGTTGGATGGGGAGCGACGGTGAACAGCAATCTTCAAGTTGTTCTGCAGATTCTCAATGGGATTCAAGTCTGGGCTTTGGCTGGGCCACTCAAGGACTTTCACGTTCTTGTTCTGAAGCTACCTTCTGAAGCTGTGAAGTTCTGTTCAAAGCTGTTCCTGGTGGCGTCTGGTCAAATCCGTTTCTGGTGTTTGTTCCCCCTCCATCCCCTCCCTTACCTCAAATGGCTACACAGTTGACACCGCACGTGACAAAGCCGAATGCCTCAACTCTGTGTTTGCCTCAAAATATTGTGTCCCAAACCCATCTCTCTCTGTTCCTACCTAACCCAGTCGAACCCAACTGCTCCTGGACTTGGTGTCCTTCTCTCCTGACAAGGTGGAGGAGTTTTTGTCAAACCTCGACTCTGATTCTGCAACTGGACCAGACGGCATCAGCCCACGGGTCCTAAAATCCTGCTCTGCCGCTCTATCTCACCCTCTCTGTTCTTTTCACCCTCTATTTTGCTCAAGGTCATCTGCCAGCATCCTGGAAATCAGCAAACATTACCGCTTTACACAAAAAAGGTGCAAAAACAGATCCTTGCAACTACAGACCAATCAGCCTGCTCCCAATTATCAGCAAAGTCATGGAATCCATCATTGCTTCGGATATCAAATCCTTCCTCTTCTCCAATGGCTTGATCTCCGATCATCAATTTGGATTCAGACCAGGTCATTCTACTCTGGACATGCTGCTTCTGCTGTCTCAACAATGGATGGAGGTCCTCAATGCCAAACAGGAAATCAGAGCTGTCTCCCTTGACATATCACGTGCCTTCGATACGGTCTGGCACCCAGCTCTGCTCACCAAACTCTCCTCCTATGGTATCCATGGAAATCTCCATGCATGGCTTGCGGACATCCTCTCTGGTCGTAGTCAACGTGTGGCCCTGAATGGATTTCTCTCATCTCCCCTTCCTGTTCAAGCTGGAGTTCCCCAAGGCGGTGTTCTGGGCCCTGTGCTTTTTCTGGTCTTGATCAATGATCTCTCCGACTCTCTGGAAAATCCTCTCTATCTCTTTGCTGATGACTCCACTCTCTGCCGCTCCATTCCTCTTCCCTCAGATCGGCAGTCTGCAGCCTCCTCACTCTCTGAAGACCTGCACAAAATCACAGACTGGTCAAACAAGTGGAACATGTCTTTCGATCCTGACAAATCTCACACTCTTACTATGTCTCTCCGAAAAGATCGACTGGACAACCCTCCCATCTACTTTCTCAACAATCCTCTCCAAGAAGTTCTGTCGCTCAAGCTTTTGGGTCTCACTATCTGCCATGATATTTCTTGGGAAAACCACATTTCCAAGCTGGCCTCCAAAGCCAGTCGCCGACTGGGCATCCTCCGTCGTGCGAAGTCCTTCCTCGGCACACCTGAGCTCCTCACCACATACAAGGCTTTCATCCGCAGCTCAATGGAATACTGTTCTCCCCTATGGGCCGGTGCTCCTGCCTCACACCTAGCTCGGCTTCACGCTGTTGAAACCAAGGCTTTCAGAATCATTGGAATCTCCCGTGATGAATCTATCTCCGAGGGCCTTTCACTCACTCACCGCAGGCAGGTAGGTGGTCTTTCTGTCTTCTACCGACTCCTCTCCGGCCTTGCTCCCCCAGCTCTCTCCGTGCTTTGTCTCCCAAATATTCCTACAGGTCGCACAAGATCTGCCAGCAACCCTGTGATGGTTAAACTGCCAAAATCTCGGCTCTCTGCTCACCTTCACTCTTTCATTCCTCTTTTCTCCCGCCTCTGGAACAAACTCCCACACTCCCTTCAATCCCACTCCTCCCTCCAGGTCTTTAAAACTGCTGTTCACCACCAACTCTTATCTTCCCCCATCCAAAACCTTGATCTTTTCTACCCCCGCTAATTCACCCCAGATCCACCTTGTTTGAAATTCCAACTTCTTTCCTGGAAGTCCTGGCAGTGTCCATACGTTTTATACCTCTCCCACCTCCCCCCCCCCCCCCCCCCACCCAAAGCCCTCTCCCTCCCACAGATCTCTCGATGTGCCTGCTCTCAAATGTTGTTTGTGTCCTTCCCCCTCTCTCCCCATCTGGTCTACCGCTCCCGATTTTATATGTTTTATGTGTCGGTTTGTCTTTCTGTGTGATTAATGTTAGCTCTTTCACGAGCCTCGATCTTGTATACAAAAAAAAAGAAAAAAAAGAAGCCATTCCAGTGTTGCTTTGGCTGTATGCTTTGGCTGTCTGGGTCATTGTCCTGTTGGAATGTAATTCTTCGCCACAGTCTAAGGCCTTTTGCATTCTAAAGCAGGTTCTCCTCAAGAGTCTCCAAGTCCCTGCCGCTGAAAAGCATCCCCATGGCATGATGCTGCCACTACCATGTTTCATGGTAGGGATGGTGTCAGATGGGTGATGAGCTGTGCTCGGTTTCCGGCAGACGTAGCACTTTGCATTCAGGCCAAAGATTTCAATTTTTGTCTCATGAGACCATGAAATCTTTCCCTAGTTCTCTCAGTCTTTCACCTGCCTTTTTGCAAACTCCAGGTGTGCTGTCATGTGCCTTTTCCAGGAGTGGCTTCGGTCTGGCCACTCTCCCATAAAGCCTAGATTTGTGAAGTGCTGCAGAGACTGTTGTCCTTCTGGCAGGTTCTCCCATCTCAGCCAAGGAACTCTGTAGTTCTGTCAGAGCGGTCATTGGGTTCTTGGTCACCTCCCTGATCAAGGTACCTCTTGCCCGGTTGCTCAGTTTGGTTGGACAGCCAGCTCTAGGAAGAGTCTGGGTCGTTCCATATTCTTTCCATTTCCTAATGGTGGAGCTCACTGTATTCTTGGGAACTTTCAACACTCTAGAAATTGTTTTATACCATTCCCCAGATCTATGCCAGCTCATAATTCTATCTCGGAGTTATATGCACAGTTCCTTGGACTTCATGGTAGAATTTCTGCACTGGCATGCCCTATCAACTGTGGGACCTTTTATTGAAAGGTGTGTTATTGAAAGGCGTCTAAATCATGTCCATTCAATTGGGATGATCATCTCAAGGATGATCAAAGGAAATCGGATGCAACTCAGCTCAATTTAGAGTCTTCGCAAAAGGTTTGAATACTTATTGACTCGACATTTCAGCTTTTCATATTTATTTATTTTGTAAAAATGTCTAAAAAAAAAAAAATCCACTTTGACATTATGGGGTATTATGTTTAGATCAGTGACAAAACAAATCTCAATTTAATCCATTTTAATTCAGGCATAACACACAAATAAAATGTGAAAAAGTCAAGGAGTGTGAATACTTTCTGAAGGCACTGTACATTTGGTATCGATTTGGTTTGAGCTGGAGATGCCCGAGTGTCTGTCCCATGTGACAAGACTGGGATAAGAAGACATTTATATAACCTAAGCTTGGTTAGACACCACAGGAGTTGTAGTTTGTTTAAAGAAATGCAAAAATGCAAAAAATGCAATTTTTTTTAAACAAAATACAACTCCTGCGGTTATTCAAGTGAACGAATGAGTTGTTAGGGTTAATGTTAGTTATTTTTTAAAACAATTAAAGTTATTTAAAGGATTTCCAAATAAAATAATTGCACGGTGCTTGAGATAGAGCAGGAGCTCTGATTAAAACTAGAGGTTCCAGGGAACCTGAACTCAACTGGTCCATATCAATATTAGTCCAGCAGCTAAGCTAAATATAGCATAACAATTGTGCATTTTGTGAGGAAAGCACCAAATTTGGCACACTAGTAGACTATCATATTATGAAAAGATCTGGATATTGGGCCATCTCAGATTCAGAGATTTGATTTTTGCAAGATTTGCAGATTTTGCAGATTTGCAAGCTGAGATTGCAACGCCAGGGACGGCCGACTTCTTCCTGCGAGCTGCCCACGTCACCCGCACAAGAAGAGCTCATCAAATCACTGCAGCGGCACTGCACATCCTGCAACACCGTGCGTATGAACGCCATTGTATGACATATGCTGATGATGCAGAAGACCTGCCTGAGTTCGAAGACTGGTGTCACCAGAGAGGAGAAGACATTCCCAACTTTCAGTACTGGGCAACTGTGCTGGAACTAGAGATGTTGGTACTGGTCTACGTGCGTTCTCTGCGGCAGGCTTCATTCACGATGTACCTTGATGCCCTGACGGAACTGGTCCCATGGTTCCATGCCTTAGACCACACACACTATGCCAGGTGGGTCCCTGTTCACCTGAGGGACATGGTTGCACTCCCAATGAAGTACCCAGATATAGCCAGAGAATTCAGGGCTGGCAACATCACTGTACAGAAGACGAAGAAGGTGTTCTCTTCGATCCCAATCGAATCGAAATCTTGCAAAAATCAAATCTCTGAATCTGAGATGGCCCAATATCCAGATCTTTTCATAATATGATAGTCTACTAGTGTGCCAAATTTGGTGCTTTCCTCAGAAAATGCACAATTGTTATGCTAAGTTGCCCCACTATATGGTTAGAATTGGTTGCTACATTAGGAAGTACCAGATTGACAAAAATTGATTTTTCAACATGGCCGCCCTGCCGCGCCCATTTTTGGGCGTGCAACGCCCAAATGCAATCCCAAACTAGTTTATGTCTTAAAGATGCTGCATAACAAGTTTCATCAAATTTAATCAATATTTGTGACTTTTAGAGCGTAGACGTCGAATTGTTTACAGACGACAGACGGACGACGGACACTGGGTGTCACCAAAAACTCAGCTGGACATAGTCCAGTTGAGTTAAAAAAGAGAGAATGGTGCTATCTGGAAGTGAAAAAAGCCTGTTCTTTTGGCTTTCCATTATTTTCAAGTATTTTGATGACATGTAACCTGCTGTATATAGTTTTGTATATAGTTTTGGCCCTATCTCTCAATGGTGAAGAAGCACCTAAAAATACTTGTATCCAGATCCGGAGATCGTCACCAAAATCTAATCAATTTGTCCTTGTCACACACCCAACCTGTAAATCAAGTGTCGTCCAAATATGTCCATAACGTTTTGACATCATGCTCACAGGCAGACAAACAGAGGTAAAACATAACCTCCGCTCACCTTGGGTGGTGTTAGAAATGGAAATAAAGAAATGGAAAAAGTAAATGTTTTCAATAAAGAAATGGAAATCAGCAGAGTAAAGACATACCAGTTGATTCATTGCGCAAAGCTTTGGACTTCTGTATTGTGTTCAAAGCTTCCTTCAATTTCTCCCGCAACTGCTTCAAGCGACCTCGAGAGAGATCGTGTGGCACTGTGAACACAATACTGATTTGTAGGCCGTTTCACTCAACTTCACAAAAGCAAGACAACCAAAAAGCAACTACTCAATTTATAATAATCAGTATCATTCCTATTTATTAAATGGATCAAAATACAGCAGTTGTGTTTTTGGGAAATGTTTCGACGTAGAGAAAAAGTGAACAAAAATACAACTTTCAATGAAAAATAGAACTCAAAAAGCGAACCTTGTGAAGAGTAATATACGAACAAAATGAAGCAAACTGCAGATGCACATACAGACAGTTACCAGGCAAGATCTTACATCGACTGGTGTTTTGCTGAAGGTTGGCGGATGAAATGGTAGATTCATTAATCGGCATGGCAAAATCTTTCTGATTAACCAACGCTTCCTGAAAGTAGATAATTTCAAAATGTCAAAATAAATACATATGAAAATAAACACTCACAAATAAATACATGAAGGTGAAGAATTAAGTTGTATTCCTACATGTTAACTGTTCACTCCATTTTCACTATTTTGAATGTTACATTTTACCATCAAGTCTTTCCTTATTCTGTTTCCACAAACTGTTTACATTGTTATACTTTTTTTTTAAAGTAGATATTGAGGCTTGTGTTATGCCTAAGTGATGATATAAGGAATGCAGTGGGGTGGCAGAAGAAAGAAAAATCGTATTCAAAAAGAAGGCAAAGGATGAGGGAAAGTTTTTTGGGAAGAAAAAGTAATTTACAGGGGAGGATGAAGACAAACACAGAAAAGAGATTCCACAAGAAAGAAAAAAAATGTCAAAAACAATGGTAAGTTAAGAAAAAATTTAATAAGAAGACGTCATGCAGAGCACGATACTTGCAAAATTCCCCCATCCACCCCTCCCCCCTAACCTCCCCCCTCCCAAAAAAAGGTTGCCATTGATCCATCAAATTGTCCATCTCGTCAATATGATGAAAAATGACGATTTTCCAGATGAAAATTGATGATTTTAAAAGTTTGACCTAGAGTTGACCTTTGACCTTTTCACCTCAAAAATAGTTGGTTTCTCAATATTCAGTGATGCACTATGTAATTGCTGCTAATATTTCAGGTTAATAAGACGAAAAGGTCATTTTTCAGATGAAAATTGATTTTAGAAGTTTGACCTTGAGTTAACCTTTGACCTTAAAATAGATGGTTTCCCAATTTAGTGAAGCACTATGCAAATCCTGTTAAATTTGCAAGTCAATTGGATTAAAATTGATGATTTTTCAGATGAAAATTGATAATTTTGGGAGTTTGACCTTGAGTTGACCTTTGACCTTTTGACTTCAAAAATAGTTGGTTTCCCTATTTAGTGACAATATGCAAATGCTGTTCAATTTTCAAGTCAATTGGATGCAAAATGGCAATTTTATTATTTTGACCTCCAGATGATCTTTGATCTTTGACCTTTGACCTCAAAATCCTTCTAAATCAATAGGCTTCTCAACTGTGACAACTCTCAACTGTGACGACCTCTATAGCTTAGTGAAGTTTCATGACGATTGGTTTAGAATTGTGACCTGTAGGCGAGTGACAAACCAAAAACAGACAGACAGACAGAATAACAAACACAACCGACCAATGTAGTTGAAAAATCTTCCATTTTGCAAGTAAAAAATAAAAAGACTTGGAAAAAGTGTTGGCAAGAAGTGAAATGGGTACTTGTATTATACAAGGTGTCCATAAAGTTGTTGTGCAACTTTGAACTTATAACTTTCGATGCATACTTGATGGAATCAAACTATAAATGAATTGTATTTGTGATCGTAGCCTTCAGTTCATTCAAACAATGTGGTTTTGACAAGTAGACAACAGTTTTCCTTCAATAATAATGATAATAATTTTAGATTGTGTGTCAGTCAGTGTGTCTCCTCCATTACTTCAAAACCAACCAGTAAAAAGAGTGTGTGTGTCAGTCCGTGTCTCCTCCATTACTTCAAAACCAAGAAACCTAGCAGCCCAAAACTTTGCATCCAAAGGAGTGCATGAATGAAAAACTGGATGTTTGGGCAAGCAAAGACACCTCTTTTGAAGATAATTTACGGCTTAGGCCGAAGAAAATATATTGCTTGTCTCTGGTCAGACCAAAGTTCCAGAATTGATGCGGCGATGCGGTTTTTTTTTTTCCTTTTTTTTTTTTGAAAAGCATGGATTGCACATGTAAAGGTGTTGTTTTTTGTGTCCTCATGCCTTGCGGTCCTCCTCATCTGCTGTGGTGCCGTCCAGAGAGAAATTAAAGACAGCCAATGGGACTGGTCGGCCTTTTTGTAAATAATGAACACAAGCTTAATAAGTTATTTTAAAATGTATTTATTCTGAAAATCATTCAGTTCTTCAAGCATATTATAGACTGACTTGCATGGTTGGTAAACGAGTGTTTTTTTTTTTAATACAAACATGGTGTGAATACCTTGTTGTACTATTTCTACAAGTAGGCAAGGTAGCAGCATTTTCAAGATACCCAATACCCCTCACCTGTGATGTATTGTTGATCATGCTGGGTGACTTAAACCACCAGCATTGATCCCTATTTAGGAGGACTGTATGAAAATAGTGTCAGTACAAACTAGGTATCGATCAAAGTCAGTTTGAAATATGGATCAGATGTGAACAACTTTTTTCAATACACGTTCACAAGTGTGCAGATGGAAAAGAAAGTATGAAAATGCAGCTTTATACCAGGTAAAAATTCTGTGTATGACAAAACATACATGCAAAAAGATGCATATCTTGTAAGCAAGTACCGTAAAATGAGGTGAATAGGGGCAGCAGGGTGAATAGGGAGGGACACAAACTGAAAAAAAGTTCGGAAACGTTTTTCGCTGAAGATTTATAACCATACTGATTTGTTGATATTTGGGTTGAAAGTGTCTCTTGTTTTTTAAAAAGCAACTTATAGTCCCTATTAACCCCATATATGGGTTAAATAGGAATAAATAGGATTTTTATGGCTGTCCCTATTCACCCCATTTTACGGGTGAACAGGGACAGTCACTAATACAAAAAATAATAATAATCAAGAAATAGGGACAGTTTGGAGAAACTTTTTATCCCATTTTTTTTTTCATTGGCACCATGGTTTATATTATGGGTGCATATTATGTGCATCCATCTGAGCTATCAATTTAGCAGTAAGTTGGAAACTCAGGATTGTTTCTTGATTATTATTTTTTTGTATTAGTGACTGTCCCTATTCATCCGTAAAACGGGGTGAATAGGGACAGCCGTAAAAATCCTATTTAACCCATATATGGGGTTAATAGGGTCCTATAAGTTGCTTTTTAAAAAAAACAAGAGAACACTTTCAACCCAAATATCAACAAATCAGTATGGTTATTAATTTTCAGCAAAAAAAGTTTCCAAACTTTTTTTCAGTTTGTGTCCCTATTCACCTTGCTGTCCCTATTCCCCCCATTTTACGGTAGTGGTGAAAATTAAAATACTGACGGGAGTGATGAATGAATGATCGTTTTAAGGCCATTTTCCCCACGAGAGGAGGGGGTTAGCCTTGCGGGTCCCATGACAATCATGGTTCCCTGTTTGAGGCAATGTTTTTATGGCCGGATGCCCTTCCTGGCGCCAACCCTTGGTCGCCTCTTACGATGCGCAGGGATACGGTGTACCTATTCTAAACCAGGGTACACACCGGGATCATTCATCCCAGCAAGCTGGTACTCAATTTGCCGACCTCGGAAGGATGACAGGCTTAAATGTATGTAAGTGATGATGTAAGTAAGATGTAAGTGATGTAAGTGATGCATAAATGAAAAAAATGCAAGAGAGGCCTATTTAGTGGGGCGGCTTAGCCCAAATATTCAAAAGAATTGTGCATTTTGTGATACAAGCACCAAATTTGGCACAAATGTACATTAATATGTTGCGAACATTTTCAGATATTGGGCCACTTGAAATTCCGTAATTTTTTTTTTCAAATTTTTTCAAATTTCGTAATTTCAAATTTTTCGGGTGACACCGTCACAATTTCGGTCTTCGAGGCCGGCCGATAGGCAAAGTGTGACCGGAAGGGACGAGGTTCTCCTGACCACGTGGCCCTCGATCTGGGAAGCGAGAGGCGTTCCATTAGTGGACGCGCCCCTCACGCCCGACTTTTGGGCGGCCCCGGCAGGCCGTTTGTTTTGACGTTCCGTGACAGGCCCCGCACCCCCACCTCCGGGCCGACCGGAAGCTTGTGCTGAGTACATCATACCTGAACAACTCAGTGAGGCAGAACACAGCAGTGCACACCAGGGTGACCCCTTCAGTGCATAAACCAATTAACCTGTCCACTGCAGGGCATATAGAAATGAAGTTATTTTCTGCATATAATAATAATATAAGTTGTTCTATATAACAATTTCTGTTATCACCACTACCACTACAACTACCACTACTACAAGCTTTGTCTGGAATTTTGTGGACTAACAGACAAACAGACATACAGACAAGCTGGGATCAAAACATTACCTCCTTCCACCATTGAGTGTAGAGGTAAACATCATGGAAATTATATCATGCCCTAGATTTAATTCATGCTTACCCGTGTATTTGCTTCACTGGTTCACAAGGTCTTTTGCATACATGTAATTCAGACTCTCGTCTTCATTGCTGACCACACAATGTTCGCAACATATTAATGTACATTTGTGCCAAATTTGGTGCTTGTATCACAAAATGCACAATTCTTTTGAATATTTGGGCTAAGCCGCCCCACTATATCGGCCGGCCTCGAAGACCGAAATTGTGACGGTGTCACCCGAAAAATTTGAAATTACGAAATTTGAAAAAATTTGAAAAAAAAATTACGGAATTTCAAGTGGCCCAATATCTGAAAATGTTCGCAACATATTAATGTACATTTGTGCCAAATTTGGTGCTTGTATCACAAAATGCACAACAAGTTTGCTATGCTGCTACACTAATTGTTCCCTCATCATGTTCATTTCACGTACATGTATCAATACAAAGTCTTAATTTTTCTGCAGCAAGCAAGTCGAAAAGGCTAGAAACCATTCCTCCCCATCACTGCAAATACCAACAAATATTTTGCTTCAAAGACTTCTTTCTATTTGACTATTCGTCAAATATTAGAAGTTTATAAACTTCCTTTTTCTTTTCAAAATGGTTGACTTCGTTGGAGTAGCTTTGCAGGTGTGACATATTGGGTATATGTCCTGAGCTTGAGGTCCACTCAGCAAATCATCTGCCGATGCACAATGACAACAGACTGCTGCGAACACGCCAGAAGAATAGTAGGTCACCTCAACTGGCTGAACACATTGCAAGTCCTTCCTCACAAACACTCTCTTCAAAATATGCTCTCCCTCGGGATCTAAATCATGTGGCACAAAGTCTTCAAGGTCTGTCCCACAAGTGTAGTGAACTTGACTCAGGGCAGCATCCAGCTGATCTAGTTGCTCCTGTTTTAGCTTTCGTGCTGCATGCAGGACCCTAGGTTTATCACACTCCTGACAAGAAACTGTTCTTTTGACACGTGCTGACGTTTGTGCAGATGGATTAAAGGGTAGTCCATGGACCGTCTTTTGTCCTTCTTTGAGTGATGGGCAGTCACGTTCAGTTGTCGGAGTTCCATACACTTCAGTAAACCTCTTGTAGTGGAGTCCATGAGCAGCCATGATGGGATCGGGAAGGTGATGGAGCTTTTCAAACTCAGCTTCTGGCAGTCTTGGAGCTTTGTGGAATTGACATCCAGGATCAAAACACTTCTTCACACAGAAACTGTAATGTCTGACTTGGCAGTGCTTGTTAAAGAAGTTCTTCAGACTATCTGATTTGTTTAGGACTTTCATGGTGGCTTTTGGGGGCAAATCTGCATCGATCTGGTGGACATTGTCATGATGGGCATCCATTTCATCACGAGTGGCAGGACTAAAAGATTTAAAGGGGACGTCCTTCAACTTTAACTGGCGGAACAGGGCTGATATCTGGCAGAGGGTGTCCTGGAGGCTATCAGACAGTGGGTCATTGAGGGCTGGGTCCTTTGTGGCAGCTGTACGGATGTCTGTAACACTATTGCACTTGGCTAGCAAAGCCTCCATTTCTGGTGACATTTCCTGGCACATGACTCCAACAGCCTGCAGAGCTAAATTCAAAATCGACATCATTCGCTCACATGGATTTTTCCAGGAATGGCCAGGTGGTGTTCGTACTGCAATGACGGCATCAAAATCACCCTGAAGGAATAATGCAATGAGTGACAGCTGTACCGAGAGGTAGTTTACTCTGTGGTCTGGACCACCATCAGAATACAAGAACATCACTTCCTTCAATGGTTCTTCACCACATTTAAGAATCTTTATCATCTCTGTGGCATGGCGTAAGGGTGAGGAGGACTGGAAAACTGAATCCTTCAAGGCAGTGTAGACTTGACCCTGGTAAAAACTGCCCTCTATAGTCTCTGGAATGTCAATCTGAAGGACTACACTAGGTGTCAAGGTCATCTTGGTAAAGTCATGGTCCGACACCTCAAAGGACTGGTTTAGGCCGATCAGAACTTTCTTGCCCCTCTCGACTGCGGCAACTGGGTGTCCAGGTTCACCAACTTTCACTTTATGTTTGTCATCAACACACAGCATTTCTGAATGTCCTCGCAGCATGGCAGCCATCTCCTTTTGATATCGAAACAAAGCAGATGAATAGTGGGTGTCCTGATGTTCTTTGCACAACTGCCTCTGCTGTATCATAAATTTGATTTTAAGGCGGCCTGTGTACTGCAAAGATGCCTTTGATGTTGGTTTTTTTGGCCAGAACTGTAATCGAAGCCACTGCGGTGATGGTATGGGAACATCTGGAGGACACTCCTTTGAAACACATTCAAGTAGATTTGGGACAGACATAGCTGTTGCCAAGTGTCACAGTTCCATGACGTCTTTCCATGACGTTCCATGACGTCTATGGGGGTCTAACATCCAAAGTGTATCGCAGAGAACCCCCACAAAATGTTCTCCACGGTGTCGGTATTCCCTCCTCCAACCGAGGTCACCGGCACGCAAAAATATTAGGATGGAGTTGTAAAGTTCAAACTTCGCATTTTTTCGTGTCATGTCTCGAGCACGGGGCAGGCATTTTTCTGTGGCAGACTGCATCATGAGTTCAAAAGCATTAGTCACCGCGGCCCTCTTTTGAACAACTGGCATGTCTACCACAAATTTAAAATACTTCCCGAATTCCAGACAGTCACTAACTTGTTCCGTAAGGGGGATAGCTTGGAAAAATCCGCCGGGGGATAATCCAACCATCGCAGTGACCTTCGATCCAGCGTGTTCTGCGTCCAGGACAAATTGATCAGCACTGCCGGAGGCCAGAGTCCCATCGCACACCGATTCGTACACATAAAGAAGACTTGCCGAGCCATCACACGATACAATGCCGAAAGGTCGAAGAGTTTTCACTCCACAAACAAGAGGTACAGAAATAAGCAGCATATTTAGACCACAAAATAACTAAATTGACACAATGTTTGTCCTAGTTTTCACCACGCCGCCATTTTAATATACATGTGTTATGAGCTGGCAGCGCAATTCCCGCGAGGCGCGCATAATTTATGTTTAATGTGCTCTATATTGATCATTTGCTCTATATATAGACAGCGCGCGCTGTTGAAGGTACCGTTGGAAATTTTGAAAAAAAAAATTGTTGACGTGCAGGGGCAAAATCGACGCGCGCGCTGACCAGAGACCGTAAATATATATTTTTTGGTTACCTTCATGAAAGGCTTTATCCTTGGTCAGCCCAAGTTCACCTCGCAGGGCTATTTTAATTCGGCCTACTCAAAAAGGCTCGACTCAGACACACAATATACTCTCACGGCATAATTAAAGTACTGTATATAATCAAAATGTTTCAGAATTAAGGATAGTATCTCACGGACTAAATAAGTGTCAAATCTGGAGTAAAATCGGAAAACTTTTGGAATATTACCTATTTTTATAACCAAGTATATACAACTATCAGGGACCCTTTTCATGGTGGTTTCCCTCCCCTCCGCCCCCCCCCCTTACCCCAAAAAATCTTCCCCATTCTTCCCTGCTGCCCGGATTTATCAAGACAGCGTGGTCACTGTCAGAGTGCCGATCGGTCCCCATCGACCGGCCCTTTCCCTCTTGTCTCTCTCTATCTGTCTCTGTCTGTCTCTCTCACTCTGTCATAACCCCAACTTTGTGAAGGCGGAGGTACACCATCCTGGATCTGGGGGATCTGTGAGTCGCTCCTGCAAGATCTATCGGTTGGTTGTCTGTGCCACAGGCTTGTTTAACAGAAATGTCCGGGGCTATACAACAACAACAACAACAACAACACCAACAACAACCAAGTGTATTTATTCAATCAAAGCATTAAACTTAACTTTATATACTATTCGGACGATAATATCGAGTGAAGAAAACATTAAGGAATGTGCAGAAAGTGTAACTTCATTGATTGCAACAAAAATAATTAGCCAGCGGAATCGCTGTGCTTTACAAGCTGCTTTTCCAAGCCATGGCGACACAGTGGACAGAGGTTCTTTTTTTTTGGCAATTATGTACACAATCTCTTTTCTCACTCTTTTGTGGGATCCCCTTTCATTATATATAGTAATCCCTTGTTTTACGGAAGGGTTACGTTCTGCAAATTCCTTCTGTAAAGTGAATTCCCATAAATCCAAACAAAGTTTTCATTATAGTCCCATTATATAAGTGGAGCTAGGTTTCTACGGCACAAAATCTTAACTCGACGATGTAACACATACACTTAATAAGGCAACAAACTTTATTACAATACTTGAATAACTATCACTGCAATACTGTATAAGTGTACTAAAATGGAGATCAGTACTGTACACTAACCTGTGTTGCTTGTTGACCTCATTATAAAATGTAAAAATAAATTGTTATAGTGAGAAAAAAAAGAAAGATGGTTTGACTGACCACGACGACATGTGTGGCAGCTGGAGGAAGGGAGGAGATGAGTGCTGAGTGGTGGTGAACCGTGGGGTCTCCATTGCGATGGTGTTTCCCACAGCTCGTCCATCACATCTCCTGACACGCTGTGATCACCATCACTCAGCCACTACCTTCACTCGCTATACACATCCACCAACACCTCCACTCGCTACACACATCCGCCACTGCCTCCACTCGCTATACACATCCACTGCCGCCTCCACTCGTAACACACATCCACTGCCGCCTCCAATCGCTACACACATCCGCCACTGCCTCCACTCGCGACAAACGTCCATTGCCGCCTCCACTCGCTAGACACATCCACCGCCACCTCCACTCGCTAAACACATCCACCATCATCCACCGACACCTCCACTCGCTACACACATCCGCCACTGCCTCCACTCGCTATACACATCCACCGCCACCTCCACTCGCTAAACACATCCACAATCATCCACCGACACCTCCAATCGCTACACACATCCGCCACTGCCTCCAATCGCTACACACATCCACTGCCCCCTCCACACGCTACACACATCCACTGCCTCCACTCGCTATACACATCCACTGCCACCCCCACTCGCTACACACATCCACTGCCGCCTCCAATCGCTACACACATCCACTGCCCCCTCCACTCGCTACACATATCCACAAATGCCTCCACTCACGACACACATCCACTGCCGCCTCCAATCGCTACACACATCCACTGCCCCCTCCACTCGCTACACATATCCACAAATGCCTCCACTCGCGACACACATCCACTGCCGCCTCCAATCGCTACACACATCCACTGCCACCCCCACTCGCTACACACATCCACTGCCGCCTCCAATCGCTACACACATCCACTGCCCCCTCCACTCGCTACACACATCCACAAATGCCTCCACTGGCGACACACATCCACTGCCACCCCCACTCGCTACACACATCCACCAATGCCTCCACACATCCGCCAATGCCTCCACTCGCTACACACATCCACCACTCGTTAATATCGTTAATTACTTGCCGGAAAAGATTCCGGCAAGTATGTTCATCTGTTCGTTTGATTGTCTGTCTGTCTGTCTGTTTGCAGCACTACGTCTACACCGTTGCACGTAGAATCGCCAAACTTTGCACACATATTGGTCTTGCCCGGGAATACTGTGCCCAATTGATGACGTCGTTGGTCACGTGGTCTGGCCGCCATCTTTGAAAAATTTTTGCACCTCCATATCTCCGAAAGTGCTGAACAGAAAAAATTGAGACATGGCTCATTGTAAAGAACTCTCCATGGGGAATAAAATATGTTAATGATGACGTCATCAGTCACGTGGTTTGGCCGCCATCTTGGAAAAAACAAAAAACTTTGCACCTCCATATCTCCGAAAGTGCTGAATAGAAAAAATTGACATGGCTCATTGTAAAGAACTCTCGATGGGGAATAAAATATGTTAATGATGACGTCATAGGTCACGTGGTTCGGCCGCCATCTTGGAAAAGTCGAAAAATTTAGCACTTCCATATCTCCAAAAGTGCTGAATAGAAAAAATTGAGACATTGCTCATTGCAAAGAACTCTCCATGGGGAATACATTATGTTAATGACGTCATATGTCACGTGGTCGGCCGCCATCTTGGAAAAACGGCAAAACTTTGCACCACTATATCTCCAAAAGTGCTGAACAGAAAAAATTGAGACATGGCTCATTGTGAAGAACTCTCCATGGGGAATAAAATATGTTAATGATGTTGCCATCAGTCACGTGGTTCGGCCGCCATCTTGGAAAAATGGGAAAACTTTGCACCACTATATCTCCAAAAGTGTAGAATGGAAAAAATTGAGACATGGCTCATTGTAAAGAACTCTCCATGGGGAATAAAATATGTTAATGATGACGTCATCTTCATCTATCACGTGGTTCAGCCGCCATATTTGTTCTAAATGGCCGATAAAAAAGTACATTCCGGCAAGTCCTCGGTCTCTGACCGATTTTTCATCTGTTTGTTACTTGCCGGAAAAGATTCCGGCAAGTATGTTGATCTGTTCGTTTGTCTGTCTGTCTGTTTGTCTGTCTGTCTGTTTGTCTGTTTGCAGCACTACGTCTACACCGTTGCACGTAGAATCGCCAAACTTTGCACACGTATTTGTCTTGCCCTCTAATATATTGTGCCCAAATGATGACGTCATCAGTTACGTGGTTCGGCCGCCATCTTGGAAAAACCGAAAAACGTTGCACCTCCATATCTCTGAAAGTGCTCAATAGAAAAAATTGAGACATGGCCCATTGTAAAGAACTCTCCATGGGGAATGAAATATGTTAATGATGATGTCATCAGTCACGTGGTTCGGCCGCCATCTTGGAAAAACCGAAAAACCTCGCACCTCCATATCTCCGAAAGTGCTGAATAGAAAAAATTGAGACATGGCTCATTGTAAACAACTCTCCACGGGGAATAAAATATGTTAATGATGACATCATCGGTCACGTGGTTCGGCCGCCATATTTGTCCGAAATGGCCGATAAAAAAGTACATTCCGGCAAGTCCTCGGTCTCTGACCGATTTTTCATCTGTCTGTTTGTCTGTCTGTCTGTTTGTCTGTCTGTCTGTTTGTAGCACTGCGTCTACACCGTTGCACGTAGAATCGCCAAACTTTGCACACATATTGGTCTTGCCCTGGAATAGACTGTGCCCAATTGATGACGTCATCGGTCACGTGGTTCGGCCGCCATATTGGAAAAACCGAAAAATGTTGCACCTCTATACCTCCGAAAGTACACAACAGAAAAAAATGAGACATGGCTCATTGTAAAGAACTCTCCATGGGGCATAAAATATGTTAATGATGACGTCATCAGTCACGTGGTTCGGCCGCCATCTTGGAAAAACCGAAAAACTTTGCACCTCCATATCTCTGAAAGTACTGAATAGAAAAAATTGAGACATGGCTCATTGCAAAGAACTCTCCATGGGGAATAAAATATGTTAATGATGACTTCATCGGTCACGTGATTCGGCCGCCATCTTGGAAAATCCGAAAAACTTAGCACCTCTATCTCCGAAAGTGCTGAATAGAAAAAATTGAGACATGGCTCATTGCAAAGAATTCTCCACGGGGAATAAAATATGTTAATGATGACGTCATCGGTCACGTGGTTCGGCCACCTTATTTGTCCTAAATGGCCGATAAAAAAGTACATTCCGGCAAGCCCTCGGTCTCTGACCGATTTTTCATCTGTTTGTCTGTCTGTCTGTGTTTGCAGCACTACGTCTACACCGTTGCACGTAGAATCGCCAAACTTTGCACACATATTGGTCTTGCACTGGAATAGACTGTGCCCAATTGATGACGTCATCGGTCACGTGGTTCGGCCGCCATCTTGGAAAAACCGAAAAACTTTGCACCTCTATACCTCCGAAAGTACACAACAGAAAAAATTGAGACATGGCTCATTGCAAAGAACTCTCCATGGGGCATAAAATCTGTTAACGATGACGTCATCGGACACGTAGTTCGGCCGCCACCTTGGAAAAACCAAACAAATTGCACCACCATATCTCCAAAAGTGCTGAACAGAAAAAATGGAGACATGGCTCATTGTAAAGAACTCTCCATGTGGAATAAAATATGTTAATGATGACGTCATCAGTCACGTGGTTCGGCCGCCATCTTGGAAAAACCGAAAAACTTTGCACCTCCATATCTCTGAAAGTACTGAATAGAAAAAATTGAGACATGGCTCATTGCAAAGAACTCTCCATGGGGAATAAAATATGTTAATGATGACTTCATCGGTCACGTGATTCGGCCGCCATCTTGGAAAATCCGAAAAACTTAGCACCTCTATCTCCGAAAGTGCTGAATAGAAAAAATTGAGACATGGCTCATTGCAAAGAATTCTCCACGGGGAATAAAATATGTTAATGATGACGTCATCGGTCACGTGGTTCGGCCACCTTATTTGTCCTAAATGGCCGATAAAAAAGTACATTCCGGCAAGCCCTCGGTCTCTGACCGATTTTTCATCTGTTTGTCTGTCTGTCTGTGTTTGCAGCACTACGTCTACACCGTTGCACGTAGAATCGCCAAACTTTGCACACATATTGGTCTTGCCCTGTTATAGACTGTGCCCAATTGATGACGTCATCGGTCACGTGGTTCGTCCGCCATCTTGGAAAAACCGAAAAACTTTGCACCTCTATATCTCCGAAAGTACTGAACAGACAAAATTGAGACATGGCTCATTGTCAAGAACTCTCCATGGGGAATAAAATATGTTAATGATGACGTCATAGGTCACGTGGTTCGGCCGCCGTCTTGGAAAAACGGCAAAACTTTGCACCACTATATCTCCGAAAGTGCTGAAGAGAAAAAATTGAGATATGGCTCATTGTAAAGAACTCTCCATGGGGAATAAAATATGTTAATGATGACGTCATAGGTCACGTGGTTCGGCCGCCATCTTGGAAAAGCCGAAAAACATAGCACCTCCATAATCTCCAAAAGTGCTGAATAGAAAAAATTGAGACATGGCTCATTGCAAAGAATTCTCCATGGGGAATAAAATATGTTAATGATGACGTCATCGGTCACGTGGTTCAGCCACCTTATTTGTCCTAAATGGCCGATAAAAAAGTAAATTCCGGCAAGTCCTCGGTCTCTGACCGATTTTTCATCTTAATCGTCAATACTTCAAAAATTCTCCAATTTAAACTCAGATGGTGACATAATTTGTTTAAGTATGCTTCCCTATTGTCGAATTTTATATAAAATGTCGAAAAACCTGTGAAGTAATGCCAATACAATACGTACATATTCAAATCTCGCCTCCAAAGTTTTACATACACTACTAACTTGTTAAATATGACCTGAAGGCACCAATTAATGAACAAGACAGTTGAATTTAAATGCAGATCTACTTTTGCCCTCAGGTCGTGTTGCGTATGTAAAACTTATGAATAGAGAGGAAAACCGTTTTTAAATTCAAATTTCCGTTATATGAATTTTAGCCACTGCTTCTTCGTTTCCGTTCCAGCAAATTTCCGTAAAGTGAATTTCCGTAATGCGGTGGATTACTGTATCTTATCTTACTATAATTCACCAAATGTCCGTCTGTCTGTTCGAAGGTACCGTAAAAACTGCTGAACCGATCGCAAAGATATTTTGGGTGGGTAATCCTGGGACCCCTGGGAGTAAAATAGGCTATTTAGTTTTCCCAATTTCAGCTTTGGTCTCCAGCATTCTCAGGTTTGGACTCCCGCATAACATTCATGTTCACATAACGTTCATTGTGCCGATCTTCTCATTGTGACGATGTTGTGACGATGTATGTGTTCACGGTAGTGTTTGACGTGACGGTGTGAACGTAATTTCGTAATTGTTTTTCGTTTCGTAATCCTTTAATGAACGTTTAATGTTTAATGAACGTTTAATGCCCTTCGATGTCCGCGGCCGCAAGCACGCTACACTGGACGGGCCAGCGTGTACCTTGCCCTTCGCTGTCATGCTCAGGTAAAACGCTGAGCCCCATTGGTGATGGGGACTGGGGCTTGAGACAGTGTCCGACGAACGAGGAATTCCCAGTAAGCGCGAGTCATCAGCTCGCGTTGATCAAGTCCCTGCCGTTTGTACACACCGCCCGTCGCCGCACAAACATCACAATGAAACACAATCTCAATTCACAGTGATATGAACAGTGATGTCGCTTTTATTGAAATTCTGAAGATACTGTTTGGATTTTGATGATTTGTGTGATATGATTTGACGGATGTTTATATGAATCGTTTAAAATAAAAAAATTCTGCCTTCAATTTCTGATATTTTGCCTTTTAATTTCGGCTTCCCAATTGAAGCCCCGTTGCTCGTGCTATTAATAGAGCAAACGTATATGGTGATGTTTGTTACTTGCGAAAATCGAAGATTTTTCAAGCATATTGATTGGTTGGGTGTGTGTGGTGTGGTGTGTGGTGTGGTGTGGTGTGGTGTGTGTGTGTGTGTGCGCGCGCGCTCACTTATACTTGCTTACAGGTCACAATATGAAACCGATCTTCACGAAACTTCACCAAATGGTAGTTTGTGGTCCGACAAAATCCTATATATTTTTGAGGTCAAAAGGTCAAAAGGTCAACATAAGCCAAAAGGCCAACCACTTTTCTCAAGTTTCTAAAATCCTCAATTTTCATCCGATCGACTTGAAAGTTGAAAAGGATTTACATATCGGCTAACTGAATTCAACCACCAACCATTTTTGAGATCAATATAGGCCAAAAGGTCAACACAGGCCAAAGGTCAACCACTTTTTTTCCAATTTATAAAATCCTCAATTTTCATCTGATTGACTTAAAAATTGAATGGGATTTACAAATCAGGTAACTGAATTCAACCAACAACTATTTTTGAGGTCAACATAAGTCACAAGGTCAAAATAGGCCAAAGGTCAACTCCTTTTTTCAAATTTCTAAAATCCTCAATTTTCATCCGATTGATTTGAAATTTGAATAGGATTTGCATATCAGCAAACTGCATTCAACCACCAACTATTTTTGAGATGAACATAGGCCAAAAGGTCAACATAGGCCAAAAGCTCAACATCGGCCAGATTTCTAAAATCCTCAATTTTCATCCGATTGACTTGAAATCTGAATAGGATTTGCATATCAGCTTACTGAAACCAAACACCAACTATTTTAAGGTCAACATATGCCAAAGGTCAGCCACATCTTTCGTATTTCTAAAATCCTCAATTTTCATCCGATTGACTTGAAATTTGAATCGGATTTTCATATCAGCTAACTGAATTCAACCACGAACTATGTTTGAGATCAGCTTAGGCCAAAAGGTCAACAAACGCCAAAGGTCAACAACAATTTCAAATTTGTAAAATTCTCGATTTTCATCCAATTGACTTGAAATTTGACTGGGATTTTCATATCAGTGAACTGAATTCAACCACAAATTATTTTTGAGGTCAAAAGGATGCTCTACTGAATGCCATTCTACTTTGTTCTGTTTTGCCAAGTGTCGCTCTATGAGTGATTTTTCATCTGTCTGTTTGTCTGTATGTCAGTCGCCTACAGGTCACAATTTTCAACCGATCTTCACCAAATGGTAGGGTTGGTCATAAGCAAGAAGCCTATTGTTTTTGGGGTCAAAAGGTCAATAGGTTAACATAAGCCAAAGGTCACCAACTTTGTCAAATTTCTAAAATCCTCAATTTTCATTTGATCGACTTGAAATTTTAAGAGGATTTGCATTCCAGGTCACTGAATTCAACCACCAATTATTTTTGAGGTCAACAAAGGCCAACAACTTATTTTCGGGATTTCCCAAGTATCGTGTTATGAACGACTTATTTCTTGTTTGTTTGTTTGTGACCAAAAGTCTTCTTCTTCAAATAAAATTAACACCCAAAACAGTCCGTAAACTCTCAATTACGTACTCTTGGAATATACCTTTTGACCCTTTGGACTGCTGAGAACCCCTCAGACCTTTGATGACCCTTTAACCCCCCCCCCCCTCCCCAAGACCCTTAAGACCACCAAGACCAATGAAGACCCAAAATACCCTTAAAGACTGCAAAGACCCTGAATACCCAAAATACCATTAAAGACCCAAAGGACCCAAAAGACCCTGAAGACACCCCAAAGACCCAAAACACCTAAAAGACCCAAAACACCCTGAAGACCCAAAACACCCTGAAGACCCAAAACACCCTGAAGACCCAAAACACCCTGAAGACCCAAAACACCCTGAAGACCCAAAACACCCTGAACACCTAAAATACCCAAAATACCCTTAAAGGATCAGAGGATCCAAAAGGCCCAAAATTCTGAAAAGACCATGAGGACCCAAAATACCACAAAAACCAAAAAGACCCTTAAAGACCCAGAAGACCCAAAATACTCCAAAGACCCCAAGACACTTAAATCCAGTGATCCAGTAATCCAGTAAAAAAAAATCTTGCAAAATCCAGTAAAAAATAATCCTTCATTCCTCTTTTCTCCCACCTCTGGAACAAACTCCCACACTCTCTTCAGTCCCATTCCTCCCTCCAGGTCTTTAAGGGTGTAGTACTGGTGAAAAATTGAGAAAACTACATCGGTACCTTTGAGAGGCCTTTACACAAAAACAAAGTCAAGTTAATATCTAATTTTCAGTTTTTCTTGAAAGATATAATCTTGGCTTTAACTCAGACCAGTTTCAACGCTTCTTTGTCATATTACATGCATATAATTTGCATAAATTAGACCGTCAATAAAAAACAAGGAAAAACAAAGAACACATTTTTACTTCTATCTTCTATGTCACCTGTCATTCTTTTCACACAAAACTTGGTACATGTATTATACATGTGTTACTCTACTACCTGATGAGAGGATTTTGTGAAATTATGTCAAATGTTCACTAATTAGCTAATTATGCCAATTACCAGATAAAACTTGGATGTCCTTCAATAAATCCACAATGGCTACTCCTATAAACAAAAGCCTTCATCATTTTAAAGGAAGTGATATTCTGAATATCCTGTCCAAATTTCAGCCCAAAAGAATGATGCATTTCCCAAGTTATAACAAATTTCATGCAAAATATTATATTGAATTGAATTGAAATTTGAATTTTTCAATAATTAGGGGTACTTCTATGACCTCTAATAGCATGATTCTTGTTTATAAGACTACAAGGAAACTGTTCAGCTTTAAAAAAAAAAAAAAAAAAAATCACCTGTTCACCAGTACTACACCCTTAAGACAGCTGTTCACCACCATCTCTTGTCTTCCCCTATCCAAAACCTTGATATTTTCTACCCTCATTAATTCACCCCAGATCCACTTTTTTGAACTACCGACTTCTTTCCTGGAAGCCCAAGCAGTGCCCATTTGTTTTATACCTCTCCCCCCTACCCCTTCCCCAAGCCCTCTCCCTCCCACAGATCTCCCGATGTCCCTGTTCTCTACTGTTGTACTTGTGTGCTTCCCTCTCTCTCCCCATCTTGTCTCCCGCTCCCTTTATTATATGTTTGTGTCCGTTAATGTTTTTTTGACATTAATATTACCTCTTACACGAGCCTCGATCTTGTATACAAAAATAATAATAATAAAAAATTTTAAAATACCCTGAAGACCCAAAAGACCCAAAATACCCTGAAGACCCAAAATACCCCAAAGACCCTTGAAGGCACAGAGGATACAAAAGGCCCAAAATACTGAAAAGACCCTGAAAAACCAAAATACCACAAACACCAAAAAGACCCTTAAAGACCCAGAAGACCCAAAAGATTCGAAAGACCCCAAGACCCTTAAATCCAGTGATCCAGTAATCCAGCAAAAAAAATCTTGTAAAATCCAGTAAAAAATAATAAAGACCCAAAATACCCTGAAGACCCAAAACACCCCAAAGATCCAAAAGACCCTTAAAGACTCCGAAGAGCCAAAATACCCCGAAGACTCTTAAAGACCCAGAGGAACCAAAAGACCCCAAAGACCAAAATACCTGGAAGACCCAAAAGTCCCTGAAGACCCAATTTTGGCCGCTCTCCCCCACCAACACCCATCAAAATCCCCCCTCCACTATTCCCCTACTTCCCACCACGATCCCCAATCCACCATCAGCACCACTAACCCCAAAACACCATTGCCGCCATCCCTCACATCCTGAGAAAGCAGACATGGTCAAAGATGCCTATCCCTCTGAAACGACATGCGGTAAGACGCGCGAAGTGCACAGAGTCATGCTAGTACCTATAAAATATGAAAATAATATATACCTAAGTGATGTGTGCTGTACAATAAAGGCTCCTTCGTTCACTGCTGTTATGGCTGGAGGCCGTGTGCAGCAGGAAGAAAAAGCAGCTATAAATTGCTTTTTGTTCCATGTCTGAGGGGCAACTTGAAATCTCGCATACGTATAGACAACTATATGTATAGGGTGGACTCTGAGTAAAAAGTTCTCCATTAAATCTCTGTCCAACGCGGCGCTGTGGGGTGTTGAAGTTTGCTACCAGGGTCCAAAAAGCCACTTTTTGGCAATTCGGCCATTTTGCTGGACCCGTATCTCCAACACCACGAATGCATGGGCTATTGTACTTGGTGAACTTGAAGACTGGACAATATACTTTAAAAATTCAAAATCCTAAGGTTGTCCTTGCTTTATTAAAATAATTATAATGACTGAAACACAGCGATTTTTCATAAATAATCGCAACCACCCTCGTTTTCGATACGTCCAAGATTCCTAACTAATCACGGGAGAGAAATAATTTAATTACACATACATCAGAACACCCACTGTGAACGTCTGTAAAATGAGTATCAAGGTCTTGTAATCAATAAGGGTTCTGTTGTAGTTATTGCAATCAGGTACTTTAAAGTAAATAAGTAAGAATTTGAGTGACATTTGGAATTTTCGGCCTTTTCCATTCAGCCATTGCTTCAAGACTAGACAAGTCAGACAGTCTAAACTGCAGTTTCTGAGAGTTATCAGAACAGGGTCTTCAAAGAGGAAGCAACAATGTCGACCGTCAATTATGAAGGGAATAATCATGCCTGAAGTATTGCCCAAAGCATCATTATCTGCCACATTTTTGATGTACCAGTGGGTCCGATGGACCAAATTTTCATTGGTCCTCACACCTTGTAGCATACATGTCTGCCACATTCGGAGGATTGGGGGGAAGGGAGGGGTCTTTTGGTCCTCCTGGTCTTTTGGGTCTTCGAGGACTTTTGATTAGTTTGGGTATTTTGCATCCTTGAGGACCTTTGGGTCATCCTGGGTCTTTTGGTCCAAAGATTCTTAAGGATCCTGGGGATCATGAAGGGTCTTCAAAAGTCAAAGGGATCTCAGCAGTTTAAAAGGCTAAAAGGTACTTTACAACAGTATGTAATTAATTAAGAGACGTACTTAATTAAAAGACACAAAAAGCAGGACACACACTCACACACACACACACACGCGTGCGCACACACACACACACACACACACACACGTACACACACACACGCGCGTGCGCACACACACACACGCGTGTGCACACACACACACACACACACGTACACACACACACACGCGTGCGCACACACACACACACACACACACACACACACGTACACACACACACACTCACACACACACACGTACACACACACACGCGTGCGCACACACGCACACACACACACATACACACACACATCTTGTTTTTTTATTTTTTGTTTCTCACAATTCTATCTCATATGATTTTCAACTCTTATTTCTCTTTTTCAATTCTTATTTTAAAATGCATTTAATTAATTGTACAGTATTGGTTTTTCCTGAACTTAAATATCAATAATTTAAAGGATTGCTGTAAATGATGTTAATTTCACAACATCCCATATTCAACTGTATTTAAATTGTAAACCTCAAAACAAACCTCAAAACAAACTTCAAAACAAACCTCAAAACACACATACATATACACACACACACACACACACACACACACACACACACACACACACACACACACACACACACACACACACACACACACACACACACACACACACACACACACACACACACACACACACACACACACACACACACACACACGACCAGCGTGGATTGGCTCGCTATGCTTGCCTCACCGCACGTCGATGCAGACACAGGCTTTTTTTAAACTGAGGATAATGATCTGACTGAACTTCAGTTGCTGTGTCGTCATTATTTACACCAATCATAATACAAACATTTATTTTGTACAAATTTATTTGTAATATTGATGATATTATTTATTTGTAATTTCTTTGAAATCAAAAAAGGTCCAAGTGGTGCAAAGCTCGAAATGATCAAGGGTCCAAGCTGTCGAATCGGTCTGAAGGGTGTAAGGGGTCTAAATGGTGTTGAGGTCTAAGGGGTCGAAAGGGACTTAAAGGGTCTAAAGGTTTGAATGAATGAATGACTGAATGAATGAATGAATCTAAAGGTTTGAAGGGTATAAAAGGTTGGAAGGGTGAAGAGATCTCAAGGTGTCTAAACTCTAAAGTATTGAAAGGGTCTTAAAAGGTAAAAGTGGTCTTAAAGGTTTTGGGGGTCTTAAGGATCTTGGGGTCTAATAGGTCTAAAGGGTCTATATGGGTCTTCAGCGTCTTCAGTGTCTTCAGTGTCTTATGGGTCTTCAGTGTCTTATGGGTCTTCAGTGTCTTATGGGTCTTCAGTGTCTTATGGGTCTTCAGTGTCTTATGGGTCTTCAGTGTCTTATGGGTCTTCAGTGTCTTATGGGTCTTCAGTGACTTATGGGTCTTCAGTGTCTTATGGGTCTTCAGTGTCTTATGGGTCTTCAGTGTCTTATGGGTCTTCAGTATCTTATGGGTCTTCAGTGTCTTATGGGTCTTCAGTGTCTTATGGGTCTTCAGTGTCTTATGGGTCTTCAGTGTCTTTTGGATATTTTGGGTCTTTTGGATATTTTGGGTCTTTTGGATATTTTGGGTCTTTTGGATATTTTGGGTCTTTTGGATATTTTGGGTCTTTTTGGGTCTTTTGGATATTTTGGATCTTTTGGATCTTTTGGGTCTATTGGATATTTTGGGTATTTTGGATATTTTGGGTCTTTTGGGTATTTTGGGTCTTCAGGGCATTTTGAATCTTCAGGGCATTTTGAATCTTCAGGGTATTCTGGGTCTTCAGGGTTTTCTGGGTCTTCATGGTCTTTAAGGGTCTTTTTGGTATTTAAGGGTCTTTGGTGTCTTTTTGGTCTTTGCGGTCTTTTGAGTCCTCCGGGCCTTTAAGGGTCTTCGGGTTAATTTGGGTGCACTGGGTCTTTTTAGTCTGTAAGGTTCTTTGGGGTCCTTGTGGACTTTTTTGTGGGACTTTAAGGGTTTTGGGGGACTTAAAAGGTCTTCAACGGTATAAGGGATCTCAGCAGTCGAAAGCGTCAAAAGGTATATTCCAACAATATGTAATTAATAGACGTAAATAATTAATAGACAGGATGCAACCGATGTTCAAACAGTGCATTGTTGACATCAAATTAGCTTTTCAATTCTAAAATGTTGACATCAAGAAAGTTGACATCAAATTAACCCTTTGAGTACGGATGACGTCCAGTGCCGCAACCCGCGAAAAATTTTTGTGTACGGATGACGTTACTACACGTCATCAACTATAACTATAAATAGATAGTCAGTACGTGGTTGCATTCTAGTACCAAAATGCCAAATTAATCCGTACTGGGGGTATTTTTATCAAAAAAAAAAATCCCGTACTCAAACGGTTAAATACACAATCGCACAGCTTCACGGCTTTCCAGACGGACAGACGGACGGACCTGTATATTTATATATATATATATGGATATTCACGGTAAAATTATCCCACCGAATCTGTGAACGTACGGATATCTTGTTTCTTAACAGATATGTGCATGACTCGCAGTTGGGCAATTTTTTGACAGCTTTCTTTTGACATCCTAACAATTCACCCCTTTCATGGAGGACCCCATTGCTAGATAAATATAGCGCTTGTTCTGACAATACTGGCCGATGGTTGGCTGGGTGTAAATACTACTACGCCACGCAATCAACTCAATGCACCCGCGAGCGGGTTACACTATAAGAAAATAGTGCTGATTATTCATGGCAACTACTTAGTGTTGGACAATATTCATGATGCAAACTTTTTATATTGATGAGAAAATATGCTTCTGAAATTTATTCAAGTGGAGATAAGTTGCACCCTTTTAATGAAATGAAACTGAACGAAAGCTCAGACCTGCTCATGGTCTACTGGGCTTGTGGCGTATATAGAGCGTTGCAGCTCTGAAAACGCCACAAAACTTTAAAAGAAGACGAAGACGAGAAGGTCCCTCCTCCTCCATATTCAGTGGAGCAACAGGTGGAATTTGCGAATGATGGGCATTTTGAGAGACCTGTGTGCGGCCCCACAGTTTTCACCACGTCAGATTAGCAATGGTGCCTGAGGAGCTCATATCCATCTTATGTCTTATGGCCCTTCATCATGGGAAAGTTGACATCAAAAAGTTAACTCCCCCATGCCATCCTCCTGGGGCATGTTTCATTACCAACTAGAATGACAATGTAGAGAGCAGCATATCTCCGCCAGGCTAAACATTTTACCTTTTGTATCCCACTGATAGGCCAGTTCTGGATCCGGACCTGAACCAAAATCTAATCGGCTTGTTTTTGTCACCGAACAAACTCATCCACAACTTTTTGAAATATCATGCCATATATATTGTTTTTGGCACTATCACTCAATGATAAAGAATCACTTGTGAATTCAAAAAATTGTTGTATCCAGATCGTATTCAGACCTTCCCCAAAATTGAATCTGCTTGGAAAACAGCCAACATTACCGCTTTACACAAGAAAGGTGCAAAAACGGATCCTTGCAACAAGAGACCAATCAGCCTGCTCCCAATCATAAGCAAGGTCCATGGAATCAATCAGCAATTCTGATATTAAATCTTTCCTCTTCTCCAAAGGCTTGATCTCTGATCATCAATTTGGATTCAGACCAGGCCACTCTACCCTGGACATGCTGCTTCTGCTTTCTCAACAATGGATGGAGGTCCTCAACACCAAACAGGAAATCAGAGCTGTCTCCCTTGACATGTCACGTGCCTTCGATACGGTCTGGCATCCCGGACTGCTCACAAAACTCTCCTCCTATGGTATCCATGGAAACCTCCACGCATGGCCTGCCGACTTCTCTTCTCTTCTATCCTCTCATCCCAGTTATCCTTTTCTTATCTACGATTCCTTAAACTGCCACTATGCTAGTTGACTTCACAACATGTCATTAAACTCCTGCCTTCCTCTTTTCATGACACTTCCGGCTTCACCAAATCCCAACCCACATTTACGTTCTTGGCTACTACTCTAGACTTGATCATGTGCAACTTTTTCACCAACCCATTTCCTCCTCTTGCCCCCTTGCCTAAATTTCCTCCTCTAAATTTCTTACATTTCCTCCCATTTCCTCCTCTTGTCTTGCCTAAACGAACTACCAATAGTTCAGATCATATACAAAGTGCTATTTGGATATAATCTCCTACTAAACGGCTTGCCAGCTCAACTCTCAGGAGATATCCACTCTGCGCTGATGATGGCTAGTGAGCCGGAAACTGTCAGTGGATCCCTTCCCTTCCCAAGGGGAAGGGGCACTGTTGCTAAAGGGCACCATTGACAATCAATTATCAAGTCCGACGGGACTCCAGCAACGATCCAAAATGTGGAAACAATTTGTTCTATTCACGAAATAGGCATTTGAAACCTCAATGGAAAACTACTGTGCTCAGCTAGTGCCTGCGGCCGAACAAGCATAAGTGAGGAAGCACACAAAGGTTTCAAAATCAAACAAAACTGCACACAATGTTCGATTATGTGCGAGGCCACAAAATTAATGGAATAAATATGCTGCTGGGGAGCCGCCATCACAAAGTCCCATCCGTCAATACCATAGCCAATGCACTGTAATTATGAGATGCACCCGGCCCATCAAGAGCATCAAAACCAGTTTCAACAACAATACAAGATTATTGAATGTTGGAGCTGCAAAACGTGCAGTGCAGAACGTAACCTTTTTTAAATGACCACCATAAACAGGTGAAGAAATACCAGAGATTAAAGCATTCAACAAATGTAGGCCGCACAGCTAGCTGCAGTTGAAAGGAAATAGAATGTCGTATGCCCTGCTATTCCACATTCAGAGAAACCTTAAAGTATTGTCGCGTGGACCCTTCCGGTTAATACCAGGGACCGCAGAAGACCAGAACGGCTTTAACTGAGGCGACGATCAACACGGATTGTGCTATCAAACGCGGAAAGAAAAGAAGGGAAGAGGGAGAAGTGGGAGGGCGTAACTGTGGAAGGGGAACAAACTCAAACGGACACAAGATTTGCAGGGAATGGAAAATAATACAAGGGTTTATTAAAATAAAAGGTAAGGACAGGTAACAGCGATACTAATTCTAATTCTAAATTGGGATCCCACACACCAGACTGCAGATACGAGATGAGGGAATGAGTTACCAAAGAAACATGTTCGTCATGTATTTGTGAAATGGTGCGTCCTTATCTGTCTTGTCGTCTTGCGTCCGTCGACCAACGCGGCTGGTGTCCGGCCCCCGCTCGTGCACCACCAGGCTTTGAGCGATCCGCTCGCCACGGCCTTGTCTGTTCAGCGGCACACCACGAGGTCCCTCGCTCCAAGCTCCAAAGCACCGAGCACTGCTCCAAGCACCACGCGTCCAACGCCCTAAAAGCACCACGCGGCCAAAAGCACTGCCAGTGATCTCCACACGAGGTCCACCGCGAGAAGAGACAGGAGAGAGAACAGCGTCTTGACGAGGAAAGCCACAGGGAGGAATGCGACTGCACCGCTAAGAGCCAAGTCCAAGTCCAAGTGAGCTGCTGCTCCGAGCCAAGCGCGTCCTTTTTATAACCTTCCCGGTGACGTCAATCCTGGCGCGCTCCCAATCAGCATTGCGTAGCTTCCCGCCAGCCACCGAACCTTCCAGCGACTTCCCTCCAATGAACCACCTCCTTCTTAGTTGCGTCTTCGCGCCTTCGGTTGGCTGGAGGTTCATGCCTTCGGTTGGCTGGAGGTTCGCACCTACCGCGCTGACCAATCACAGGCCTCCTGGGCATGTTGCTATGCAAGTTCGTGATGCGACCAGTGGCAGCCATCATCGGCGGTGTCCTGGCCTGGTTTCCTGTCCGTTTTCTTCCAAAGTCATTGTCAGGGAAGGGAATTTAATTACTGTGTGCAATAAAGGGCCTATCTAAGTGGTTATAGGTGTACGTTGCCATAAGGGACAAAGGTTTGATTACCAGGTGTGACACAAGGGCTGTTATCTTTAATCCCTATAACTAACTAGCACACGAACATCCTGGTATGTTCACAGGTATACTCCTTAACCGACAAACCGGACTAAACACACAGAACCTATTACAAGGTAGATTCCCTATCGCGACAGATGAAGCATGTTACCTATTCAGATCTACCTGACTCGATATTCCTCTACCCCACAGACATAAGAGTATAATATTTATTCTTCATAGCAAGAGAGGTCTTGCTTTGACAGGGATAAACATGTCTTAGAAGCAAACAAGTCTTATGAGGCCAAACAAAAACATTGGACAAAAGTCAAGAACGATTACGTGAAAGTACAGAGTACAAAAAAAAAATATCCCCCTCTGACTAGAGTTTGATGCTGAAATATATTGCAAAAGGAGTCATCACCTCAAACAGCAGTCTCTCTGGACTTTGATGTAGAAGGGCCTTTAACAGCATAGCTAAAGAATATCTGACAGCAGAAACCATTCCATTTAGCTGTGCTCCAATATGATCCATGCAGACTGTGAATCAAATGGCAGCCATAATGAACGTAAGTTTGTGGCCGAAGGAGGAAAAACTGCAAATGTTGTCTACCTGGAAGCCTTTTGAAAAACTGGCTACCTTAAGGCACACAGAGTGGAAACCATGGACACACTTGTGTTCATAAAGGAACCTGCAGCATGACATGTTTGAATCGGTGGACACCATCGCCAACTGGAGGGCCCTGTTGAACTGACAGAACAGCTGCTGCTGCACCTTAATCATGGAACTCAAAAAACATGCAGTGTGCATGCTTCAAAAAAAACAACCCAGTAAAACCTGGCATCCTGCCAGTTCCATATACAGGTGGTGGACAAAATGGAAACACCAATGCAAAGTCACTTAAAAGAGTGTTGGCCACCCCATTGGGACACCACGTGTGACCAGTAGGGTCTGCATGTGCCGCGGCACACAGTCGACCAGAGTTAGGGATCATTCTTGTAAGAGAAAATCAATTAACTCACACCTGTTTGATGGAGGTGGAAAATGCTGTCTCAGGCGTCGTTCCAGAATATCCCATAAATGCTTGATTGGGTTCAGATCTGGTGACTGAGAAGGCCATGACATATGGACTTCTATCCAAAAGAAAGGTTCTAAAACTGATCCCCTCATCTACAAAACTATCGGACTTCTACCCATAAGCAAAGTAATGGAATCCATCATTGCGGCCTAGATCAGATCAGGCATTCTCCTTTCTCTAACTAGATAATCTCTGACAACTTTGGCATCTGACTGAGCTATTCCACCTCTGGATATATTACATCTTCTGCCGTCGTATGGATGTCCTGAACCACAAGCAAGAGGTTTGGCTCTTCTCTCTGGATGTCACTCAATCCTATGACACTGTTTGGCATCCAGCCTTGATTTATAAGTTGTCTTCATTTCTTATTCAAGGCCCCCTGTTAAAGTGGTTTTTTGATTTCCTTTACAAGTGCAAACAGTGGTCTTGGTATCCTTTCCAAAGATCTTTCTCTTCAGGCGGGAATTATTCAAGGGAGCATCTAAAGGTTATTCTTGATCTCTAATCGATGATCTAAACATTCACTTGAAAACCAACGCATCATTTTGTGCAGAACGGTTCATCCCTATTTTGAAAGGCTGACCATTGCCGATTTCCTTTGATCAGAAGTGGACAAGATAAGCTACTGGTAGCCACAAAGAACATGACATTCGATGCTGGCAATTCACACCCTCTCACATAAGCATTGGCAACAAAGGTTTCACTGCACTTCACTGGATAACCACTGCAGTCCTTGGAACTCCTTGGCCTCACAAGCTGCCATAGGCCCATAACCTTTGGTGGGTGGACCAGATCTCAAAACCTGCATCGAAGGCTAAATGCCATTTGGGTATTCTCCGTACAGCTAATGAATACCTGAGCCGCACCAAGGATTCCATATTGGGCTCCATAGAGTATGGCTCCTCACACAGCTAATGTTCCAGCTTCCCACCTTGCTCCTCATGGAGAGGTCAATGAGGCCTTCCACACCAATGCAATCTCAAGACAGAAGGAAGATAGGAAAGGAGTGTCATTTACCACCAGCAGCAAGTTTGTAAACTGCCTATTTCATTATTTGATTTCATTATTTGACATTACGATTATATTTATTATATTATTAACGTTATTATTACGAAAGCGATACAACTGCATTAATAAACCTGGGCTAATTTGTCTGAAGCGGTATGAAGGTGAGACATGAAGCCTAAGGCCTATACGTTCTGTGTCGTTGGAAGACCCGTAACACCTATACTTTTTGATATTTGATGGTCGTTTTAACAATTGGTTTGTTTGTGTTTCACACTGAATGAAAAACGTTAAGGTAGAGCATGGTGATCGTGATTAGTGTACATACATACATACATACATACGGACAGAAACACTGTTCTAGATGGCTTTGCCCCACGGGCTATGCCGTAAAGAAAAAAAACTATAAAATATATACAGCATTATCCCATTGGAAAATGATCAGCAATACAATAGAAATCAAGTCAAAAGTGAAATATTTCATGACAGTACATACATTTATATTTGCGTTCCGAGCTGAACATGTCAGCCACAATGTAAAGTCACTGTAATGCATCTCAGCATTTAAAATAAATAAATATTTCTGCAGAGTCCCAGGCCTAAAAAAACAAAAGCTAGTGCATGCTGAAAGGCCCAAGTAAACAAACAGACTGGAAAGCATTATGAGCACAACTCTGCTCAATTCATTAATCTTGCCATCACATGTATCGCATGCTTATCACGTGAAAAATGACTGAAGGAGGGGTATTTGCTCCCGATGTCCCTGTTCACTACTGTTGTTGTGCTTCCCTCTCTCACCCCATCTTGTCTCCTACTCCCTTTGCTGTATGTTCTGTGTGTTAGCTGTTATATGAGCCTTGACAAAGTATACAGAAAAAAGAATTCTTAAAATACAAGTTTTTCTCAGCTTAACATTGTATCATTTTCCACTCAGCTGACAAAACACACCATGAAAAAAAAGTTGTTAAAACAAGAAAAACCAACCTTGCTTGGAAAGGAGAAGAAGGCAACGCCGTCAATTAAATCCACCTCCATTTCTTCACTGGTGACAGTTGAGGTTACCTTGGCGCGTGCAATTGACGTTTTAATACCCGAGTCAGGTGACGCTTTGCTAAGCTTGGGTGAAGCCAAGGGTGAGGTCAAGGGTGAAGAAGAGCGTGATGTGAACGTGCTTGATGTAGCAGATGGAATTGGTGCAGGAGAAAGTGTTAATTCTGTGCATCGATCCTCATATTGTATTGTAGGCGGAGTCCACACGCCAGCACTGGAAACGGTATTACCCAGAAGCATTGCCGGCAGCACGCTGGCACTGCCACTCACAATGGCACCAGGGATCTGCGAATGTACAAGTGACTGCCCTATATTCCAGGGTGATGTCCAATCACGGTCTGATATACATTGTGGACTTTGTAACGCCGTCCTTTCTGGGCAAGATTCGACGGTAGGCGAACACGATTTTTGAAGAGGCTTTGAGAACTCAACTCCAGAATTCTCAATACATGAAGGTGCAAAGCGAGAATCGACTTCATTACAGTCTACCGCAGTATTTGACGTCTGGGTCGAAGTAAGCATCGTAGTGGGAAGTTCACTCACTTTGACTGTGGGGCAAGTAACGGAGCATAACTCCAGACTCACAAAAGGCTGTTGTTCTACTAGTTTTGATAAACTACTAGATTCAGAAGGCAGCTTCTCTTGATGCTTGTTATCCACTGCCACACCTTTCATGTTCGTCTTGCTGCACGTGGGCGTCACCTTTCCACTTCTCACTTTCGAGCCAACGGCATGAACGCAATTAATTTTACGAAAGTTGGAATCCATATCGGCTGTACATTCAGGAAGGCTCATGGAAGAAACCAAACCTTCGAGGAATGGGCAGTGCTGCAAAAGCACAAATGCCTTCCCTTTGCTCAGATCCATTTTGGTAAATGCGTCATTCATTGAGGGCGCAGCTTCAAGGTCACTGGATGACGCAGTGTGATGGTCAGACTGCTCTTCAGCAATCGCTTCGAGGGAATTGTTAAGTTGGGAAATTTCTGTTACTTTCTTGCCACTGGAAATACAACAGGGGTGGATGATCAACAACTTGAGAACAATTAAATTTGTGCAAACATTTTAAAAGATTATTAAAACTACATGTTCAACCACCATTATCCTTCACAAAGATAACCCACATTTGAAATGAATGAGCATGACCTAAAACAGGAAAGTAAACAATTAATACTTTTATTAACAGGACTGTATTTGGCACATGACATTGCAAAGATACACATCGGAGGTCTCGCGAGATCTCGGAGACGGTGGGAGGGATTTTCGAAGCTCCACACGGTCTCCACGTTTTTCGAAGTTAAGTCTGTTCACAATTGTATTTTGTCGAAACTGTATTTATCTTTCGGTGTGTGAAGTTATTGTGTGCAACTTTGGTTGTTTCTCGGTGTTTATCTTTCATAAATTGATCGTCTGTTTGCCGTGTCGCGAGCAAGGCCTTTGCCGCGTCGCGAACGATTTGAAATCGAAGTTAAGTGATTGTTCCCATTTGTATTTTCGTTAAAACTGTATCTATTTATGGTGTTGTACGTATATTGTGTCCCGACGAAGATTTTTCGGTGCAAATCTTTCATACCTGTATTGAAAATCGTGTTAATTCGTGTCGTGTCTTGAGGCCTTGTACAGTGTGCACTGTACAACCTTGAGGCTTTGTTTTTCTCTCAGCGGTCCGTCGTTTGTGATCCAATAACTTTCGTTCTCTGTATTCCCAGACTTTTCACCCATAGCCTACTTCCTTGTGTAAATCTCAACTCAAAAAAAAAAAAATAACATTTCCTTCTCTGTTCTCATTCGTTTATTCATTCTTATTCGTTCGTTCGTTCTTCGACCACGTGTTTCTCCCCCATTTCCCCAGATAGTTTTCACTCATTAACCTTCAATGTTTACACTTTCCCCTCAAGTTATGTATTCCGTCATATTTTATAACACCTTTTTCTTCTTCTTCTTTAAAAGGCTGCTTTCGACTTGCTCACCAAATCAATTCATCCCAAAAAAAATATCCATCTCCTATAGTGCCTTTTTTCTACATTCCCTAAACTCTCCTGCACTCCATCCTCCATCCAGCGTCCTTAAACGTATTTTTAACTCGAATGTCACAAGAAACTCATTTTGCAATAAATGTTCGTTTCCCATAAATCGTACACTTTCAAAAATCCAATCTCACCCCTCCCCTCCAAATCTTCCCCATAACCCCTCCCCTCCAAATCTTCCCCATCACCCCTCCCCTCCAAATCTTCCCCATCACCCCTCCCCTCCAAATCTTCCCCATCACCCATCCCTTTCAAATCTCCCCCCTTGCCCCCTCCCTCCTAAACTACCCCCTCACCCCTCCCCGCCAAGACGCCCCCTCGCCCCTCCCCTCCTAGACTCCTGCCTCACCCCTCCCCTCCAAATCTCCCCCATATCCCATCCCTTTCAAATCCCTCCCCTTGTCCCTTCCCTCCCAAACTCCCCCCTCACCCCTCCCCTTCAAATCTCCCCACCCTCATTGCTTCTCAATTTCCCCCCTCTCACTCCCCCTCCTCAAAGCGTCCTCCCCGCTTCTTCCCCCTTCAAACTCTCACCTCCATCTCCCCCAACCTTCTGCCTCGCTCTTCCCCCTCCTCAAATAACACCTCATTGTGGCTCACCCAATCACCATCAAACCTTTTGTCCGCCCCATCCTTCCCTTTCTCCGAGCTATTCTGAAATCTCTGACACACCTTCAACAGCTCTCCCTACCTCTTCCACCTCTTCCACATCTTACCCTACCCCTCCTCCCCCCTGTTCTGTATCTCATGCTCCCCCTTCCTCTTCATTAACGGTATGGACCTCAAACATCCGGGGCCTTCGTTCAAACTTAACTGACCTCTCCATACAGGTTGCTTCTGTCAAACCAGACGTGATCTGCTTAACAGAAACTTTCCTCCTTTATGTCTCTGATTCCATAGTATCTCTCCCGGGCTACTCCCTCCTCCGGTATGATAGACCTGAGCCTCGTCCTGGAGGCGGGGTTGCTATCTTTATCAAAAACTCTCTTCCTCACTCGCCCTGCACTGCACTCTCTCCACCTCACCCCCAGGAATACCTCTGGCTACGGCTTCCCCTTCGCTCCCACCTCTTGTTCATATGTGTGTTGTACCGTCCACCAAACAGTGATGACTCCATCTACATCTCGCTGTCTGATGATATGGACCAACTTCTATCTACTCATCCCAACTCTCTCTTCCTCATATGTGGTGATTTCAACTGTCATCATGCCAGTTGGCTGGGTGTGGGTACCTCTCTCACCAGCCATGGCTCCTCAGCAAAGGACTTCTGCGACTCACTGGGACTGACACAATCTGTCAATTTCCCGACCCGGATCTCAGTCAACGGAACATCTTCTCTTCTGGACTTGGTTATGACTAACTTCCCTGAAAATGTCTGCTGCTCTTCTTCTGCTCCGATCGGATCATCTGATCATGTCCTTGTTAAAGTGGACATCTCTCTGACCATCCTCAGGGAGCCTGCTCAGCGTCGACGAGTCTGGCATTTCACTCAGGCCAACTGGCACGGTCTTCAAGCAGCCATCAATCATCTGGACTGGTCTCCCATCTCTACCACCTCTGACATAAACTCATCCTGGGAATTCTTCCAAAGTAAATTGCTCTCTCTCATGCACAGATTTATCCCATCTCGTCTTCAGTTGTCATACCCTCCCTCCCGTCCATGGTACACGGAATCTTGTGGTGAGGCTGTTGCCCAGAAACAACTTGCCTTCGTCTCCTGGAAAGCAAATCCAACGGAAGGAAATCTCATTTCCTTTCACAAAGCCCGAAACAAGTGTGTGTCCACCCTCAGGAGAGCCAGGAAACAATATCTCTCCGTTCTCAAGACCGAACTCTCTTATCTGTCTCCCTCTTCCAAATCCTGGTGGCGTCTGGTCAAATCCGTTTCTGGTGTTTGTTCCCCCTCCATCCCCTCCCTTACCTCAAACGGCTACAAAGCTGACTCGGCACGTGAAAAAGCTGAATGCCTCAACTCTGTGTTTGCCTCTAAATCTTGTGTCCCAAACCCATCCCTCTCTGTACCCACCATACCCAGTCGTACCCTGCTGCTCCTGGACTCCGTGTCCTTTCCTCCTGACAAGGTGGAAAAGTTTCTGTCAACCCTCGACTCTGATTCTGCAACTGGACCCGACGGCATCAGCCCACGGGTCCTAAAATCCTGCTCTGCTGCTCTATCTCACCCTCTCTCTGTTCTCTTCACCCTCTCTTTTGCTCAAGGTCAACTGCCATCTGCTTGGAAATCAGCCAACATCACCGCTTTGCACAAAAAAGGTGCAAAAACAGATCCTAGCAACTACAGACCAATCAGCCTTCTCCCAATTATCAGCAAAGTCATGGAATCCATCATTGCTTCGGATATGAAATCTTTCCTCTTCTCCAATGGCTTGATCTCTGATCATCAATTTGGTTTCAGACCAGGTCACTCTACTCTGGACATGCTGCTTCTGCTGTCTCAACAATGGATGGAGGTCCTCAATGCCAAACAGGAAATTAGAGCTGTCTCCCTCGACATATCACGTGCCTTCGACACGGTCTGGCACCCCGCTCTGCTCACCAAACTCTCCTCCTTTGGTATCCATTGAAATCTCCACGCATGGCTGGCGGACTTCCTCTCTAGTCGTCGTCAACGTGTGGCCCTGAATGGGTTTCTCTCATCTCCTCTTCCTGTTCAGGCTGGAGTTCCCCAAGGCAGTGTTCTGGGCCCCGTGCTTTTTCTGGTCTTCATCAATGATCTCTCTGACTCTCTCGAAAATCCTCTCTATCTCTTTGCTGATGACTCCACTCTCTGCCGCTCCATTCCTCTTCCCTCAGATCGGCAGTCTGCTGCCTCCTCACTCTCTGAAGACCTGGACAAAATCACAGACTGGTCAAACAAGTGGAACATGTCTTTCAATCCTGACAAATCTCACACTCTTACTATGTCTCTCCGAAAAGATCGACTGGACAAGCCTCCCATCTACTTTCTCAACAATCCTCTCCAAGAAGTTCTGTCGCTCAAGATTTTGGGTCTCACTATCTGCCATGATCTTTCTTGGGAAAACCACATTTCCAAGCTGGCCTCCAAAGCCAGTCGCCGACTGGGCATCCTCCGTCGTGCGAAGTCCTTCCTCGGCACACCCGAGCTCCTCACCACATACAAGGCTTTCATCCGCAGCTCAATGGAATACTGTTCTCCCCTATGGGCCGGTGCTCCTGCCTCACACCTAGCTCGGCTTCACGCTGTTGAAACCAAAGCTTTCAGAATTATTGGAATCTCCCGCGATGAAGCTATCTCTGAGGGCCTTTCACTCACTCACCGCAGGCAGGTAGGTGGTCTTTCTGTCTTCTACCGACTCCTCTCCGGCCTTGCACCCCCAGCTCTCTCTGTGCTCTGTCCCCCAAATATTCCTACAGGTCGCACAAGATCTGCCAGCAACCCTCTGATGGTTAAACTGCCGAAATCTCGGCTCTCTGCTCACCTTCACTCTTTCATTCCTCTTTTCTCCTGCCTCTGGAACAAACTCCCTCACTCCCTTCAATCCCACTCCTCCCTCCAGGTCTTTAAAACAGCTGTTCACCACCATCTCTTATCTTCCCCCATCCAAAACCTTGATCTTTTCTACCCCCGCTAATTCACCCCAGATCCACCTTGTTTGAAATTCCAACTTCTTTCCTGGAAGTCCTGGCAGTGTCCATGTGTTTTATACCTCTCCCACCGCCCCCTTCCCATGCCCCCCCCCCCTTCCCATGCCCCCCCCCCCAAAGCCCTCGCCCTCTCTCAGATCTCTCGATGTCTCCATGTCTCTCGGTCCCTGCTCTCAAATGTTGTGTTTGTGTCCTTCCCCCTCTCTCCCCATCTTGTCTACCGCTCCCGATGTTATATGTTTTATGTGTCGGTTTGTCTTTCTGTGTGATTAATGTTCGCTCTTTCACGAGCCTCGATCTTGTATACAAAAAAAAAAAAAAAAAAAAAAAAAAAAAAAATCACTCCAACATGGGACAACACACACTTAAATACAAAACAAGGCAAATTATGATAAGCAGACATGAATTTTGGTGACCACTCAAGATGCACCAAATCCGAGGCGGATTTAAAGTTTTGGGGGCCACGGCCACAAAAATATTTAGGCCCAAAACATTCCCCAAATGAGAGCAAGGCGATTGTCACTAATATGCCACCGCATAGTCCCTGCCCATGGCAATGGGTAGACACCTTCGTTCACTGTCCTAAAAACAAGTTTGGTTTAAATCCCTTCAGCTGTTTTGAAGTATCACATTTTTACCATAGGACAAGTTTCACATCGATCAGTGAAGCATTTTTGGAGAAGATTTTTTTTAAATATCGGCTTCCAAGCTAATATGGTTGCCAAACCACGTGACATTTGTCATCAAATCTGCATATGTATGTATACTCTGCATATGTATGGGTAGGGGATCATGTTTGTGAAGTTTCATGTTGATCGGATAAGGTTCGTTTTTCTATCCACGATGGCTGCCAAACCACGTGACCTACAATGTCATAATTTTCAAACGATATTCAACAATGGTGTTGGATGACATTTGTAAAATTTCACATCAATAGGACAAGCGGTTTCAGAGATATAATTATTTAATATTTTCATTCAATCCAATATGACTGCCAAACCATGTGACCTATGAAGTCATAAATTTAATATTTCAATACAAATAGGTCAGAGAACATAATATGCATGCAATTCCAGATTTTTAGGATAAGGCATTCGATTAAAACCTTTTTGGCTAGTATACCACTTCACTGATGGTGTCATCATTATCATGGTATTGTTCCCATTTGGAAGTACTTGACAATGTGGCAAGTTTCAAATTTTTACATTCCGCGGTTTCCAATAATTATTTTTTAATCATTTGTGCTTAATCCAAGATGGCTGCCATACCGTGTGACCTGTGACCACAATTATCATATAAACATTCTGCATGGGTGTCACTCCCATCCTGAAAGTTTCGTCTCAATCGAACATATGGTTGCTGAGAAAAATGAGGTTTAGCCCGGACGGACGGACAACCCAAACACATAATGACTCCGGCCACCTTCAGGGGCCAAAGCATAAAAACACGAATACATGAAAATGCATTAATACTGTCGTGTCCCCGGGGTTAAGTCCCCAAGAGGACGAATGACCAAAATGAGCTTTAACTCGGATACCCAACCAATACCCAGCTTGGCGGTAGTGACACGCGCGGGAAGGTTTGAGGCCTGATCTGATCAGACCACACGCAGGGATTAATCTGAACCCACAAACACGAAGACGGGACAGCAAAATCCACAGTACAAGGAAAGTAAAATTCAACAAATAATGATTTAATGAAAATAAATGCAAATAACAGTGAAAGGTGAGATAAAACTAAAATTCCTAAATGATGGAGGAACCCTCCACTCAGACTCGTATATAAACAAGGGGAAAACGAAAGTAAAAATAAATTGGTTCACGAGTTATCAGAGTGACCACTATATTCGTCATTGTGTGTGTGTGTGTGTGTGTGTGTGTGTGTGTGTGTGTGTGTGTGTGTGTGTGTGTGTGTGTGTGTGTGTGTGTATGTGTGTGTGTGTGTGTGTGTGTGTGTGTGTGTGTGTGTGTGTGTGTGTGTGTCCACAGCATAACTACCCGATGATATCATCCGATCTTGATGAAACTTGGGTGGGAGGTTGATATCATGATCTAGTTGTGTCCTGCCTTGAGTGGGCATATTGCGCCCATTGTAGGCGGAGCGACGCCCAAAAAAGATGTCTTTTTAGGGGGTAATCGAGTTCAAGCTACATCTTCTCCGAGGGAGTTGGTGGAATCTGACAGTGGTTTCGGTATTTGGTTAGGCCAATGTCAAGTGTCTAGCCCTGTGGAGCTCGATTTTTCATTTTCGCCCCAAGGTCAAGGTCACAAGGTCACGAAATTTAGAAAAGTCAATTTTTGATCGTTTTATTACATTGTTCGCTTCCCGATAGGGTGAAATATCGTACATTATCTTATATTATCACATACATCATGAAATACAAGTTTTCCAACAAATTTAAGAATCTTTGACCTTTGAAGGTCACAAAGGTCAAATTTTCAAAGTCATCGGAATTGAACCGAATTTTCGGTATTGTGTGGCTAACTAACCTCATAACTGATTATACATTATTTTCTATCTCATTTCAAGGTCAGTAACCTTCGTTTGGACATTTCCAGGCCAGCACCACACACAATTACATACAGCTGGCTCTTAAAGGCCTGCGCACGCAGCGCATTGGGGCCCTTTGTAAATAGGCATGTACACTGCATGTCGGGGGCCGACACCTGCCAAGTGGGCCCCCGACCCCCCCAGTCCGGGCCTGTTTCGGTTATAGTCCGTCCATTGTCATTGAATACCGCTCGCTCGTGAACCATCGTCGTCTCCTGACTTGTTTGATGTTTATAGTGCCGGCACTTAGCGTTGTTGTTCAAGCGAGGCCAACGAATGAAGTCGGCAGCACAAAGGGGCCCACAGCCGCGCACAGGAAAGATGCATGCAATGGCACGAAGCTCCTCTGAGTCTCGCCACAGACGTGAAGGGATTGCGTGTTGCCGGTCCTCTCCCGCTCGTCCCCTTCCGACCGACGCGCCAAGGCCTCAGGAACGTCTCCACAGGCGTACACGAGGCCAAACAGCGACCGTTTGCTCGCGTGACCGAGAGAAGAGATTTAGCAAGGGCGAGACGTCTTCCTCTTCCTCCTCCCTCCAATTTCCAAAGTTTCACGAACAGACACGGCCCGAGACACAGCCGTTTGCCAGAGCGACTAAGACAAAGGGAAAGAGTGAGTGAACGACCGTTCCTCACGTAAAGCCAGGACCAGAAGAGAGATAAAAATGTGACCGTCTTCAACAAATGTCAGGACCAAGAGAGAAAGATGGCACGACAGCTTCTCTTTTTCTTCACTCTTGAATGTTCCACGCTGACATCACACTCTGTCCAATCTCCGAGCGCTACTCAATCACGAAGGCCGGGGCGTGTCCTCCCCATTATAAGTCGTCGAGGGGGTGGGGGGGGGGGGCGAGGGGGAGGGGTGAAGTCCAACCATCGTTCGGGAATGTTCAGATGACGTCGTTGGCCATGAGGCGGGGTTTGCGCGACGATCGGCAAATGTGCTGGGTGTTGGTTAGCCCTGGCGGCGTTGTGAGCGAATGAGTCCATTTACAGTGCGACTGTTGTAGGTATTGTGGCGGCCCTTTTTGATGCAATAACAAAGAAAGGAAAAATCACAGGGCAATTACACACTGGGGTTTATCCTTAAGCCATACCTAATTAGCATAGCGCCACCCCTCGTATGGAGACACATATACAATCTTACCCGGACAGTAGGCCTAACTTAATTTACAGCGAGGTGGGTTCTTCTTCTTCGCGACATTCGGAGCATTCTAAACCTACACGTTCTGAACTTCATCAAGGTATTTCATCCATACCCCAAAAACACAATACGTAGACTCCATTCAATGTTACACCGAGTTAATAAAGCACACACGAGGACTTTGTACATCTACTAGGACTAGGTACATCTACTAGGACTAGGTACATCTACGAGGACATGGTACATCTACTAGGACTAGGTACATCTACTAGGACTAGGTACATCTACGAGGACATGGTACATCTACTAGGACTAGGTACATCTACTAGGACTAGGTACATCCACCAGGATGAGGTACACTACTACTAGGACTTGGTACATCTACTAGGACTTGGTACATCTACTAGGACTTGGTACATCTACTAGGACTTGGTACATCTACTAGGACTTGGTACATCTACTAGGACTTGGTACATCTACATGACGAAGTTTGTATTTTGCACACCGCTCCTTTCCTATTCCATCTCGAGGCACTGCACGACGTCATCGCTGGACACCGAAGGGGGCCCGGCGATGACGTGCGCTGAAAGGGACTACTCAGTTTTCAGTCCATTTGTTTGGTTTTTTTTCTTTCTTCTTTATTTGTTTTTGTTTGTTTGTCCGGGCGATATCACAGCCATCGTTTGAGCAAGGAAGCTGAAATTTGGACAGGACAATGACCAAGTGATTTGGCTGTAAATGGTATGTTGGCTTTATTGATGAATCAATTAATCGATTAATTATTTAATTGATATACGTGGGAAAGTTACATGCCCAGACAGGCCGTTGATGCTCCTATGGTTGGCAGTGAGTGCCCCGGAAGCATTGACGGAAAGAGAGTGGCAATCATATGTGTGGGAAAGTTACATGCTCAGTCAGGGTCGCCCAGATAGCACAGATGGCAGAGCACTGGTAGTGTTTTCCAGAGGACCTTGGTTTGATTCCTGGTCTAGGCATGTAATTTCCCCACACATATCAATTTAATTATTTAATCCTGTTCATTAATCAAAACACTTGATTAATTTTTTTTTTTTTAAGTTACACATTCAAATCAAACGGTGGTGGTTTAGGTATTCTATAAGGCAATTGATTAATATTTTTAATTATTTTAAGATTATTATTTAGATTTTTTTAATTATTAATCACTTTTTTATTTTCTCTCACATCTGGGGATCTCAGGCACCTTTTGAGCTAGGAATCAATAATCGGACACTACAATGAAAAAGTGATTTGGCTGTAAGTGGTATTTTTGATTTATTGATCAATACATTTATCGATTAATTATTTAATTATATACTTATTATTGAATTCATTTTGTTGTTTGGGAATAAATCTGTTTGGTTTTAAAAGATTTAACAGTCTCGCGTTTCTCCTCAGCTCTGCATGAACATAACTGCCATAAATTGAACATCCCCTGAGGGAAATAAAGCCAGTTCAGTCCATCCATTCAGTGGCGGTTAATCGCCCTGAACAAAACAAATATATATATATATATATATATATATATATATATTTTCCTTGGGAAAGCTTTGTTAGTCCAAATGCTTGTTTCCTGTCTGCATCAGAGAAAACTGCTAATAGTACCCCAATTCATAAAAAGAGTACCAAACCAAATACTCTCATCTAGAGACCAGTCAGTCTTTTCCCAATCATAAGCAAAGTAATATAAATTGTATTTTTCAGTCTTCAATACTTTGTTGTCTTACTGACCGATCTCCGACCATGTTTGTTTTTTATGCCCAGGTTATTCTAGCATTGGTCAGGCAGTTTCTATAATACAAAAAGAAAAAAAAAATGTATTAATTCAAACTCAATCTAAAATGAGGGTAAAGGGTCATCTTACTGGAAATTTCCCAAGCATTCTATACAGTCATCCCTGCCCTGATTTGCCAATTGTCCGTGCATGGAAATAGCGATCAGATTTCCTCTGTGCTTGCAAGCAGCTAATTGCCTTGGATGGCATTCCTCTCAAGGCAAACGTCTCCAAAAGGTTTTCTTTTTTTGTTGTTTGTTTTTTTTTCAAAAAAGAAACAAAAAATATTTACTTCCGTTTTCAAGAGTTCAAATCCAAAATCATGGTACCCACCAATGGCATTTGGAAATTCACACCACTGGGAAATGAGATAGAAACTACATATCGATACATTACTAACATAATTGCCTTTGCCGATTTCGAGACTACTTTTGTACATGAGGCGATTCGTCAAATTGCCTTCGCCGATTTTGAGAATACTTTTGTGCATAAGGCAATTTTTCCAAAAATAAAAATCGCGTTTTTTGGATCGAAAATTAGTTTGATCGTCATGAAATTTTCTGGAGATGTTGGGTATAATTAGGTAATAGTGAAGAAAAATTTCATTGCAAAAAACGATCGAAGGCAATTATGTTAGTAACGTATTGATATACAGTCGTGGCCAAAAATATTGGCACCCTTGCACTTTTTTCAAATAATGCACCGTTTCTTCCAGAAAATTGTTGAACTAAAAAATACTTTGGTATCCACATTTGTATTTCTTTGGTTTGCAGTGGAACAAAACAAAAAAAGCTGAAAATTTTCTAAATCTTACCTTATTCCAAACATAAATCCTAAAATGGCCCGGCCAATATTATTGGCACCTTTTAGAAATTGTTAGAAATAATTAGATTTCAAGCAGGTGATTCTCCTTTACTTTGGAATTGAACTCACCTGTGATGAGTGGCAAATGCCTGCAATATAAAAATCACTCATTGAACCAGTTTGAATAGAGAAAAAAGAGTCATTCTGCTGTTTTGTATCACTGTGTGTATACACACATGCAATGCACAATGCGCATGGAGAAAACAAAGGAAACCAGAGAATTGTCTGAGGTCAGACACAAAATTGTAGCCAAGCATGGACAATCCCAAGGCTACAAGTCTATCTCCAGAGACCTTGATGTACCTGTGTCCACCGTATGCAATGTTATCAGGAAGTTTAAGGTACATGGCACTTTAGCCTACCTCCCTGGACATGGCCACAAGAGAAAACATGATCAAAGATTGCAGTGAAGGATTGCTCAAGTGGTGGATAAAGCACCTTGATCAATTGCCAAACAGATTCAAGCTGACCTTCAGACACAAGGTACGACAGTTTCACCTTACACCATCCGTCGCCAACTCAATGAAAGGGGGTTCTATGGAGGACCCCACTGTTGAGAGAGAGACTTAAGAGAGCCCAACTGGAGTTTGCCAAAACACACCGGAACAAGCCAAAATCCTTCTGGGAGAGTGTCCTGTGGACAGATGAGACTAAATTAGAGCTTTTTGGTAAAACACATCATCTCTATGTTTACAGAAAACAAAATGAAGCCTTCAAAGAAAAGAACACTTTCCCTACAGTCAAACATGGAGGATGTTCAGTGATGTTTTGGGGTTTCTGTGCTGACTCTGGCACTGGGTGCCTTGAATGTGTGCATGGCATCATGAAATCAGGATATTACCAAGGCATTTTGGAGCGTAATGTTCAAACTAGTGTCAGAAAGCTGGATCTCTGTCGAAGGCCATGGGTCTTGCAGCATGACAATGACCCCAAACACACTTCAAAAAGCACCCAGGAATGGTTCAAGACAAAACGCTGGACTGTTCCGAAGTGGCCAGCAATGAGTCCAGATCGAAATCCCATTGAACACCTGTGGGGAGATCTGAAAACACCAGTTGGGAGAAGGCACCCTTCAAATCTGGGAGAACTGGAACAGTTTGCACAAGAAAAGTGGGTGGGCCAAACTGCCAGTAGAGAGGTGTAGGAAGCTCTTTCATGGCTAATCAACTGGTGTTGGCCTAATGGTTAGGGCGGTGGGCTTGGGATCCTAAGGTCCTGAGTTCGAATCCCATTGAATTAAGGGCAGGTAGGGTTGACTCAGCCTGTCATCCTTGAGGTCGGCACAATGAGCACCAGATAACTGGTTATAGAGAGGCATTGCTTCAGCGGCAGATGCGCCCACATAAAAATGATGCAACCAGCAACCGGGTGGCTGCGCAGGAACCACCCATTCATGGCATGGAAGTGCTTGACTGTAGTTATTTTGTCCAAAGGCTGTGCTACCAAATATTAAGTCTTGGGTGTCAATAATTTTGTCAAAGCCCTTTCTTTTTATTTTCTGATTTATTAAGTTCTGAATCAAAAAACAAAGGCTCTATAATATCAACAGTGAACTAAATAATTGTGGAGACCAAATAATTTTGTCAATTTCAACGTATTTTTTGAGAAAATTGTGAGTTATTTGAAAAAAGTGCAAGGGTTCCAATAGTTTTGGCCATGACTGTACATGGACTAACATGTGTACCGGGTTTCGCCAAAATAAGACCATCCGTTCAATGTTAGGGTGGGGTTATTTGTTTTGAACTTTGCTTGGCCGAAAGTGAACTTTTGATCAAATAAACATCTGCAAATACAAACCTGAACTCAAGATTCAAATCTGGACAAATCCAGTGTCTACACTATAGGTTCTCAAAGTGGTCCCTACCGCCCCCCAGTGGGTGCTGGGAACTTTCAGGGGGGCGCTCCAGAGTCCACGGGCGGTAGGGGGGTGCTGGCAATGATTTGGGGGGCACTGGCGATTTAAAGGAGCAGCGGCGATTTGGAGCGCTCATTGGGCTTCCTGCAGTCTGAACAGGTTACCACGCGCCATTCGGCAAATTGGCCATCCAATCAACGACCACATTCTTCCCACCTCCGCATGGTTTTTATGATCACATATTCGCTGATGTCGTGTAGGTATTTTCTTGTCCATACATGCTCACGCAACAAACATGATAGTGTATGACACCAGCGAAATACTATTGGCCACCAATGCGGCCAATAGTACAACACTAATTTTTGTCACGTGGTGCCATTTCAACAAATCGGCTTGCAAGAATCTTTTTATGCGGGATATAACACACTCTATTCGTGCTGGACTATTCAACATGCCTGGTTCAACTTTACAGCCTGGCCTTGCCAGCACAGACATTGGGCAAGGTATGAACAGTCAGTGTTAGCGCTGGTGTTAGTCTTTCGACATTTTGGCATGTTGATTTCGTTATTCAAAAAAGCTTCACGTCCGGTCGGCTTCAAGATGTCGGCCTCAAAGAAAAAGTGTCGTCAGTATTCCGTTGAATACATCAAGTATGGATTCATTCCATCTCCGACGAACAAACAGTTACCGATGTGTTTGTTGTGTGGTATCACACTGTCCAATGAAGCAAAGAAACCATCTCGACTGAGCGAGCACATGAGTAAAACGCACAGCGATAAGGCTCGCGCAGAAAGATCCAATCTATTTCCAATTGCTGAAAGAGAAATTTGAGAAGCGATCCACGGTAACGACGATGTTCAAAGCCAGCCAAAAGCTCGTGGATAAAGGACTGGAAGCGTCGTATAAGCTGTCATTGCTCATCGCCAGATCTGGAAAACCGTATTCAATCGGCGAACAGTTGGTCAAACCAGCTGTTGGGGAAGTGATAAAAACCGTTATGGGCCAGGATCCGAATCCAGTTCTCTCGTCGATTGCGCTCAGCAATGATTCCGTGGCCAGGCGGATTGATGAAATGTCATCAGATGTAGAAGATAAGCTGTGTAGTGAGCTGAGAAGCACACACTTCGCCATCCAGCTGGATGAGTCCACTTTGCGTGACAGTGAGGCTCTGTTACTCTGCTACGTTCGCTTCATCCGTGATCAGGAAATGGTGGAAGAAATGTTGTTTGCCTGCTCTCTCCAAACCGATACGAAGGGTTCTTCCATCTTCCAAACATTGGAGAAGTACTTTACTGAAAAGAACATACCGATATAGAACATTCTCGCTTGCGCGACGGACGGGGCACCAGCGATGATTGGCCGCCAGCGTGGTTTTATTGCGCTTCTGAAGATCCAGGTACCGTCCGTGTTCGCCATTCACTGTGTCATGCACCGCCAGCATCTTGTAGCAAAAGCTCTCAGCACCAGACTTCATACATCACTCCAAACAGTAATCAAAGCAGTGAATCAAATAAAAACAAAGCAGTAAAGGTGTCGTCTCTGCATGATCGGCTGTTTCGTCAGCTTTGCCAGGAGAACGATGAGGCATTCGAGCGGCTCCTGTTGCATACCGAAGTTCGATGGTTGTCCAAAGGCGCTTGTTTGACCCGTTTCCATGCCCTCTTCTCAACAGTGGTCGAGTTTCTGTCGGAAATTGATACGGAGCTATCGGAGAAAGTGAATGCGATTGAGCATGATGTGGCTTACCTCACGGACATATTCAGTATACTGAATGATGTCAACAAACAACTCCAGGGTGACCATATGACGCTGATTAAAGCAAAGAAAGTGATCGGCGCGTTCGTAACCAAGGCGACTCTGCACAGGGAAACCCTCGGCCGCAGAGATATGTACTACTTTCCCCAGTTGGCAAAGGAAACTGCTGTTTCTGATGAAGAGCTGCTCGTTTATTGCAATCACCTTGAGAAGATTCATGGAGATATGGAGCAGCGTTTCAGAGACATGCTAGAACTGTCGGTGCCAGCATGGGTGATCAACCCATTCAAATGTGACATTCAAGATGTGAAGCACGAATTACAGGACGAAATCATCAACCTCCACAATGATGATGAGGCGAAGGCAAGATTCTCGCAGCATGAATACGGCAAATTCTGGATTCTGGAGCGGGGCGAATACCCCGCAATGCGGACAGAGGCAGAACTGCTGCTGATGGTGTTCCCCACATCATACCTCGTTGAAAGAGGGTTCAGCGCCGTGATGGTGCTGCTGACCAAGTATCGAAACCGCCTTGACATTACCAAGGGGGGCGATCTGCGTCTCTACCTCACTGAGATGGAGCCAGACGTTCGTAATCTCGCAGCGAGTCACCAGGCCCACCCTTCACACTAACGGTATTTGGGCCTGTGATAACAGATTCCCAGTTTGCCTCACCTGGACCTGTTCTGCTGAAACATTGTAGGTCGTGCAAAATAAAATAAAAAGTAAAGTAAAATAAAGTAAAATATTATTCAGAAAATATTTGGCTTCTGTTATTTTTGCTTCCTATCTACATAAATTCTGGGTGTCCGACCACGAACGATAGGACAAGCGGGGCATTGGGCCGGTCCAAGAGGGCAGAAGGGGGCGGTAGTCCAAAAAAGTTTGAGAACCACTGGTCTACACCATGCCCAATATTGTACAACACCAACACCATCACCATCACCTCCCCTCGTTCCATCACCAGTTGCAGCAATAATTACAAATCTAAGTCCAACAATCTACTAAGTCTTCCCAAGTTAGAATAACAGCCATACCTTTCACGTAAATCATCAAAATTTGAGCCATCTTCATCGATTTCCTGCTGCATCATTTGGTTCGCATTAATGTGTGTGTTGTTTTCATAATCATCACCTTCCTTCGTTTTTTCATCAGAAAAAACTACTTCATCAGAAAAAGCTACTTCATCAACTCCTTGGCCAGGAAGCAATGCTGGCAGCAAGTTTTCCTGAGACAGGCTCCCAGAAAGATCATTTTTACAGTCATCTGTAGGGCTCTTGATTGAGCACTCATCAGCACCAGAAGCTGTTGAATTGATGGAGCTCTTCCTCTGTAACTCCTGGAAGTAATCTGACTGTTTCGGACCCTTCGTGTCGAGATTGGTCCCAAGCTTGAGCTCTGTCATGAGGGTATTTTGGTAAGATGTAACAGCAGTAAACTCTGTCTGGGGAAAAATGAAATTTTTCTCCTTGTGAGTAATGGTGGAAGGTACAACATTGCTCTGAATGACATGCAGTCTTGGAGCATATCTGTGCATTGCACTGAGCAACAAGTACTCATTCTTCTGAAAATAATGGTTTGTAAGCTTCACCTGCAACACAGACATCACCAAAATAAGTCAAAAAATTACTTTCTCCACATTATACAGTTCATGGTGTGGAGGATGAGGAGAGCTAAATCGAAAAAAAAAGAAAATGAAAAGAAATGAAGGAAGAACAAAAAATTTGGGAAGAAAATGAGACAGGATACCACAGCGGTTTAAGTAGATATATAAGGTTGATAGGTAAGGTATAGATATATAGGTATAGATATATAGGTAAGGGCAAAAAAAGGGAAAGAATATGCATCGGATATAATAAAGTGAAGGGTCAAAAAGGAAAAGAAAAAGTTAAATGGTAAAGTTTTGATTTTTTTTTCTTTCTTAAATCAGTGTCTAAGTCTCAGATATTCAACCATTCTAGTAGTCTGGACAAAATGAAACGTACTTTTTTTCTATAGGCAATATCAAATACAGGTATATTCCATTAGCAGAGGATGCAAAAATGCTCAAACCATCAGATTTTGTAAACTAGAATGACACTCGGCCAAGCGCATACTTTGACCAGGCTGAACAGTTTACGTTTTGTATCCCACTGATAGGCCGGATCCGGACCTGAACCAAAATCAAATCGGCTTGTTCTCGTCACCAACTCAACTCATCCACAAAGTTTTGTCATAACGTATTCACAACTTTTTGAAATATCATGCTATACATCGCTTTTGGCCCAATCAATAAATGCTGAAGAATCACCTAAGAAATTTAAAAATAATTCGTATCCGTATCAGAAATCAGATCTTCGCCAAAATCAAATTGATTCGTCCTTGTCACAAACCCAACCTGTCCACAAAGTTTCGTCCGAATCCGTGGATAACTTTTTGAGATATCGTGCTATTTATCACTTTTGTCCCTATCTCTCAATGGTGAAGAATCACATAAAAATTCTCGGATCAGGATCTTCACCAAATTCTAATCATTTTGTCCTTGTCACATACCAAACCTCTCCAACAAATATCGTCTGAATCCATCCACAACTTTTTGAGATATCCTTTTCACAGACAGATGGACAGACAGAGGTGAAAACATAACTTCCGCCCACCTTCAGTGGCGGAGGTAAAAATCGGCACTCATAACTAGAACGGCACTCATACAGCATAAAGTCTCGCCTTTCTTTGCGTATTTGCGAATATTTGTAATAAAGTAAATGTGTGAACACTATTAGCCAATCAGCGTGGTAGACACTGCAAAGTGGGATGAAAAAGAGAGCTCATCATCACGACATGGGGAGAAGCTCGTGTGCTTTTCCATACAAGCCTTTTATCAATCGTGAGTCAATCAGCAAGGCAATAGTTATTATCTAATAGTTTAATGATTGACGACGAAGTAACATCAGGACTCAGTAAAGCATGTGTGTCCTTTGGAAGATCGACACTCTTTGGCATGAAAGTGGTATTCCCCTGGACACCAAGATCAGTGTCTATCGTACCGGTGTCTTATCGACAAAATCCTGTACAGATGTGAACCTTGGACACCCTACCATCACCATATCAAACACCTTGATCAATTCCACATGTGATGCCTTCATAAGATTATTGACATCACATGGCCAGACAGAATACCTAACACCTCAATCCTAGACCGCTGTCGTATCCATGGAATTGAGTATTTCCTGATGCAAGCCCAGCTTTGCTGGTCAGGCTACCTCACACACATGGAAGACCATAAAATCCGAAGAGCGCTTTTCTATGGACAACTCAAATTTGGGAAACAGTCACATGGTGGATAAGAAAGCATTATAAGGATGTCCTTAACTGCACTCAAATTTCGTGTCATTCCAGTTGTTACCTGGGAACATCAGGCCATAAGCACGCCAGCTTGGCGTAACATTTGCCGCAAAGGCCTGGACCACTTTGAATGTGGGAGACTTGCTATTGAGAGACAGCGGAAGCAAGAAAGGAAAACCTGCCAACGTCCATCTCCACAAGAACCAGTCTATACCTGCAATGTTTGTGGTAGATGCTGTGGGCCCCGCATTGGACTATGCAGCCATCACACAATGCTTAGTGAGTACGCCAACAAGGGGAAGAGATTCGACGAAAGCGATGACTCACAGTATCATGATCATCATGATCATCATGATCATTTAATCGTAACTTTTGTTCGACATCTTCTAGACAATTGAGCAAAATACATGTTCCCAGCCGGTGCTTTGCTTTACAATACATGTCCCCTGTCAGTAGTCCAGGAGCCAGAATCTGCTCATAATGGTTTCGTGCAACACCCACTACACAGTTGGTTTGTCACTTCCAGGTGATTGGGGAACATCTATAGAACAAATCCAGCCCTGGTGTACAGTTGAATTGTGGCAGCAACAAGAAATGGCAGCCACTTTTCTATGAGGGGGGTGGTGTCCGAGGCGTAAATCTGAGATTTTGACGGATTTCATTTATTTATTTTTTCTCAGCCCCTACAGGCAAGATACATCCAATTTTGTTGTGAAAGTTTCATTCATGAGTATGAGACATCTATATGTGTATGTTATATAATAGCTTTATATTTCACACCGACAGAGGATCCTGTCCGTGCTTGTGAACGGTTCATATGCTCCCTGTACACAACAGCTCAGGAAAGCAGGTGACACGGCGGACGAAATCAGATATTGGATGTTCTGCCAGAAAAGGCAGAGGAGTGAAGGCCTACCACCAACATCTGACAGTATTAGGCAACACATTTATCGAGCTAACTATCAGTCATTCATCTGGAAGAAGTCAATGCTCCCCAACCAAGCACTACCAAAGCCAGATGGTAATGGATGGAACATCGAAGATGGAACTCTCCAGCCCACCCTCATGATGAAAGACCCTGCTCCAGTTGGACCAGTTGAGCTGACCGCGTGCAAGTGTAAAGTGTCTGCATGTCAAGGCAGCCACGTATGTGCCTGCAAGAACAATAACATGCCATGCACAGAAGCCGGCACTTGCATGGGAGGTGAACAATGCAAAAACCCAAACAAAGAACCTACCACAAGCGACTCAGAAGATGATGATGAGGAAGATTAATGATGACATTTTCGTGATTTTATACCACTTAGAGGATGATTCAGTAGCAAAATATGTTTGTTTATTTTAATAATACAACAAACAACAGTTATATGTTAACATTGTAATGTTCAGTGAATGACTATGGTTATGATACGCAGCCAGATTTGACCTGGTGAGATATTTTTGCTGAGATTACTTGTGGACTTTTGGTCATAACAGGAATGGGGTTGATGATTTAAGGGGAAATGAAATCTATATTTTTCTGACTTTACTTAAGGATTGTCCAATTTTGTTTCTTGAAAAGATCATAAAGATATATCGTATTACAACCATAAATGCATTTGAACAACATAAAGATGATATTGCATAATTACAGTCGAAAAGCAAAAACTACATATTTCAGCGATTTTGTGTGTTTTGGGTACAATACAAGGTATTAAAAAAAATAAATTTAAATCATACTTGAACAGCACAACGAAAATCCCCTCATACTTCCCACTATCCTTGTAATTACAATGTTGAAGAATCCATATTGGAAGAGCTGAAAAAACAAAAAAAAATCGTCAATTTCGAGCTTTACGCTACCCCCTTAATAGAAAAGTGGCTGCCATTTATTGTTGCTGCCACAATTTAACTGTACATCAGGGCTGGATTTGTTCTGCAGATGTATCCCAAGCACCCTGAAATGACAAACCAACTGTGTAGTGGGTGTTGCACGAAATTCATTTTCTAGGCCTCTCTTGCAAACTGGCTCCTGGACTACAGTGCCAATTAGTGTTTTTTTAATATTCAATACATTTTAAAAACTGGTGAAATGCCGCAAAACTCGATCCTTTCTGTAACTTATCATAATAAAACACTGTAGAGTCGTAGCCAAAAATATTTGCATCCTTGCACTTTTTTCAAATATTGCACCATTTCTTCCAGAAAATTTTTGAAATAAAAAAAATATTTTGGTATCCACATTTGTATTTCTTTGGTTTGCAGTGGAACAAAACAAAAAAAAGCTGAAAAAAACCACTAAATCTTAGCTTATTCCACAAATAGATCCTAAAATGTCCCAGACAATATTATTGGCACCTTTTAGAAATTGTTAGAAATAATTAGATTTCAAGCAGGTAATTCTCCTTTACTTTGGAAATGAACTCACCTGTGGTGAGTTACAGGTGCCTGCAATATCAAAATCACTCATTCATCCAGTTGGAATAGAGAAAGGGAGTCATTCTGCTGTTTTGTGTCACTGTGTGTACCACAATGAGCATGGAAATAAGAAAGAAAACCAGAGAATTGTCTGAGGAGGTCAGACACAAGATTGTAGCCAAACATGGACAATCTCAAGGCTACAAGTCCATCTCCAGAGACCTTGATGTTTCTGTGTCCACCGTAGGCAATGTTATCAGGAAGTTTTAGGATCATGGCACTGTAGCCAACCTCCCTGGACTTGGTCGAAGCCACAAGAGAAAACTTGATCGAAGATTGAAGCTAAGGATTGTTTGAATGGTGAAGAAGCACCTCAATCAACTGTCAAACAGATTCAAGCTGACCTTCAGACACGAGGTATGACAGTTTCAACTCGCACCGTCCGTTGACAACTCAAATAAAGGGGATTCTCTGGTCAGAGACCCAGGAGGACCCCACTGCTGAGAGAAAGACACATAAGAAAGCCCAACTGGAGTTTACCAAAAACACACCTGAACAAGCCAAAAACCTTCTGGGAGAATGTCCTGGAGACATACGAGACCAAATTAGAGCTTTTTGGTAAAGCACATCATCTCTATGTTCACAGAAAACAAAATGAAGCCTTCAAAGAAAAGAACACCTTCCCTACAGTCAAGCATGGAGGAGGTTCAGTGATGTTTTGGGGTTGCTGTGCTGCCTCTGGCACTGGGTACCTTGAATGTGTGCATGGCATCATGAAATCAGGAGATTAACAAGGCATTTTGGAGCATAATGTTCACCCAGTGTCAGAAAGCTGTGTCTCTGCCGAAGGCCATGGGTTTGCAGCAAGACAATAACCCCAAACACACTTCAAAAAGCACCCAGGAATGGTTCAAGGCAGAACGCTGGACTGTTCTGAAGTGGCCAACAATGAGTCCAGATCTAAATCCCATTGAACACTTGTGGGGAGATCTGAAAACAGCAGTTGGGCGAAGGCACCCTTCAAATCTGGGGAGAACTGGAGCAGTTTGCACAAGAAGAGTGAGACAAACTGCCAGTAGAGAGGTGTAGGAAGCTCATTCATGGCTACAGGAAGTGCTTGGCTGCAGTTATTTTGTCCAAAGTCTGTGCTACCAAATATTAAGTCTTGGGTGTCAATAATTTTATCAATGCCATTTATTGTTATTTTCTGATGTAAAAGGATAAATTAAGTTCTGAATCAAAAACAAAGGTTCTGTCATATTTATAGTGAAATAAAGTATTGTGGAGACCAAATACTTTTGTCAATTTCAACATATTTTTAGAGACAATTGTGAGTTATTTGAAAAAAGTGCAAGGGTGCCAATCATTTTGGCCACGACTGTATAGTTTCAGTTGAATATGTTAAAGGGTAAGGAGAAAAAGTAAAGAAAACTGACTCATGTATAATCTACCATCTAAAACACAATGTCAGTTTGTGTGTTTGTACAGATGGCTGATGTCTGTCCCCCTTCAAAGGACAATTTGAGTCAGGTTTTAGAGGCCAATCTTTTTACACGAATGTGTGTTCACTACGGTCTATTTTTGAGGATAAAACATACTCAAAAACATTTTCCATAAAAGAGAGTTATGTCTCTTCTATTGCAATTGTAGACGGTGGCTTACAAACCGAGCCTCAAGGGCAGTGTACAGAAGTGCTTTTTTTAATAACAATAAATCCAAGGCAGAGGGAGGTGAAATTCTCTGCACATGAGCAAAACGAGTGTTCATTTACATCCGTATGATGTCTAATAAATAAATAAAACATAAGCACACCTGACACTAGGCTGAGGCTTCAGACTTTGGCACACTCACGAAGCTGTACCATTGAATAAACTTCCAACCCATCATTTTTGATGGGCTTTTTACAAGTATGTGATATTTTCTAAATCCAAAAGGCCATAACTACATTTAAAAAAATTGGCCAAATGCCACAAACTCAAACTTGTTCTGTAGCTTATCATAATAAAGCCTTTTTTTTTTTTTTATTCGAGGCTTGTATAAGAGCCAACACAGAACATACAATAAAGGGAGCAGGAGACAAGAGGAGGAGTGGGAGGAGAGGGAGAGGGGGAGAGAGAGAGAGAGGAAGAGAGAGGGAGAGAGGGAGAGAGAGAGAGAGGGAAGCACAACAGTAGGGAACAGGGACATAAGGAGATCTTTGGAAGAGAGAGGGCCGGGGCGGGGTATACGGGATACACAAGATGGACGTTGCAGGGGCTTTCAGGAAAGAAAACAGAATTTGAAGGGGGTGGGTTTAGGGTGCCTTAAAGGGGGTAGAAAAGATCAAGGTTTTGGATGAGGGAAAGACATGAGATTGTGGTAAACAGCTGTTTTAAAGACTTGGAGGGAGCAATGGGATTGAAAGGAGTGTGGGAATTTGTTCCAGAGACAGGAAAAAAGAGGAATGAAAGAGTGAAAGTGAGCAAAGAGTCTTGATTTTGGCAGTTTCACCAGAAGAGGGATGCTGATGCTGACAGTCTTTGTGCATCCTGCAGGGATATTTGGGGACAGAGCACAGACAGAGCTGGGGGAGTTAGGCTCACGAGGAGTCGGTAGAAGACAAAAAGACCACCTACCTGTCTGCGGTGAGTGAGTGAAAGGCCCTCGGAGATAGCTTCATCACGGGAGATTCCAATGATTCTGAAAGCTTTGGTTTCAACAGCGTGAAGCCGAGCTCGGTGTGAGGCAGGAGTACCAGCCCAAAGGGGATAGCGGTATTCCATTGAGCTGAAGATGAAAGCTTTGTATGCGGTGAGAAGCTCGGTATCATGGCAGATAGTGAGACCCAAAAGCTTGAGTGACAGAACTTCATTGAGAGGATTGTTGAGAAAGTATATGGGAGGGTTTTCCAAACGTGTTTTCAGAGAAACAAAGTGAGAGTGTGTGATTTGTCAGGATGGAAAGACATGTTCCACTTGTTTGACCTGTTTGTGATTTTATCCACGTCTGCAGAGAGTGAAGAGGATGCTGCCTGCTGATCTGAGGGTTGAGATATGGAGCAGCAGACAGTGGAGTCATCTGCAAAAAGATAGAGGATTTTCCAGAGAGTCGGAGAGATCATTGATGAAGATGAGAAAAAGCCCAGGGCCCAGAACACTACCTTGAGGAACTCCAGCCTGACAGGAAGTGGAGATGAGAAAATTCCATTTAGAGCAACACACTGACCACGACAGGAGAGGAAATCCACAAGCCATGAGTGGAGATTTCCATGAATACCATAATAGGAGAGTTTTATGAGCAGGCCGGGATGCCAGACCATATCGAAGGCACAAGATATGTCAAGGGAGACGGCTCTGATTTCCTCTCTGCCATTGAAGTTGTTGATACATCCATTGTTGAGACAGCAGAAGCAGCATGTCCAGAGTAGAGTGACCTGGTTTGAATCCAAATTGATGATTTGAGATGACCCATGTAACCAAGTTTCAGTGTAAATCTACAGTCACGTGAAAAAGTAAGTACACCCCATGTAAAGTTTTGACTTTTTCAACATATTTCAACATACAGCTATTTGATCTTCATTTCAACAATATTGATAGATAAAGGTGATATAATGTAACAAATATCATGAAACATTTACATTTTCTAGTCCATTGTATAATTTAAATAAACATAAATGCAAATTTCACCTGTGGAAAAAGTAAGTACACTTATCTTTATATATAAAGATATCTCTATATATAAAAAGTAAAGTATCTTTGACTACATTCACAATGTGTGGATAATATAACAAATAGATATTACTCAAATAGAATTCAAGCAAGTTTTATGCAACATGCAGCAGGAGGTGGACAAATAAAGCCTTGCACTGTACCTTGCAAAAGGTTATTTTTCTCTTCATCCAGTGGAGACCAAGTGATGGAGATTCTGGATGCAGATACAATTGATTGGGACATTCTGATGTGCTATGGACTACTGGAAAGCAAGCATCATCAAACATCTGATTGTGTTGCGAATCCACCGGTACCATATCCAGTGCCATAATATAGTCCATATTAGGGTCAAGGCCATCTATGTCAAACTGGCAATAGGGAAACATACGCCGCCCAGATCTCGCGATCAACATTTCCGTGCCATTGACGTGGAACATGGCCCAAAACCTATGGTTGACCAGAGTGACAGCTACCTTGCCTGAAGTCAAAGTAATTGGGTGGCCACCAGTTGGCAATCCACACCTGCAGCATGCATTATGGTGTTTTTTTAGCTTGGGAAGATCTTCCTGTGGAATCACCGATTCATGCTCGGTATTGTTCTGCTCGCCATTGCAAGTCGAGGTCCCCATACCTGGAAAGTCCTCTAAAGGCAAAACTGGGGAGCTGGAAGGTGATCCATCATTGTCTTCCCACCCCCATAACGTCTGCATAATCAACTTATTCTCCATTCACAAACTGGGCCTGACTATAGATCAAGATCTTTTGAAGGCAGCTTGTCTTGTGGCTTCTCACCAGGTCATTTCTTGCAATGAGCATACTTGCAAAATGTTCATACACGATGCTACTACGTCTGCAAGAGCAAGAAAAAAGGGAGAGGAGCATTAAGGTTTGTAAAATATTAGAAACAAGAATACAAGATGCTGTTATGAGAAATACTGTGGAAAATTGAGTTTACACGAGAGCAATGAGTCGTGCAAATTAGTTGCATGCAGATATTACGAGGGTCGGTACAAAAGTAATGCCTCTTATTTTTCAGTTTGTAACCAAAGGGTCATAGGAAAGCTACGTGAGATCACAATAAAAAGTTTGTATCCTAAACCCATTTTAAGTTGAGCGGCACTGTGATCACCAGATGACATAACACCACGCTTTCAAAATTGCTGCCTCGCTAGACGTACATACGAAGCAGAGAACGGTTATTGAATTTCTTACTGTGGATGAGGTTTTTTCAGTGTATATTCAAAGGCATTTTAAAAATGTGTACAGTGGGTGACTCTACCATTGATTTGAGCAATGTTAGATGTTGGGCAAAATGTTTCAAGAATGGGAAAATGGATGACGGCAAGCCTCAAAGTGGTCGACCTGCAACCGCAGTGACACTGGAAAACAAGTCAGATGATGAGCTCATTCAACAAGATCTCTTCAGCACAACACAGTAGTTGTGTGAGACAGTAGGGTATTGGAAAAACCAGCAGTCACAAGCATCATACAGGAACTTGGATACTCCAAGATGTGTGTGCAGTGAATCCCAGATTACCGTATTTTCCGGTGTATCAACCGCGGTTTTTTACCAACGGGAAAACCCTAAAAAATGGGGTGTGGTTGATACACAGTAACAGAAAAATTTGTGCATTGAAAAACTGTCATATCAACGGGACGTAATCTTTATATTACTTTGGGGTTGAGGGGATACAATGATGAATGATCGTCAATTACGTTACTAAGGTAGTTTCAACGCCGATTACTGCTGCCAGTCAAAATACAAGAAAGTTTGAAGTTTGTAATATTTGATTTTTCTATGCGTGTTTGTGAAAATGTGTACTTTCACCAGTCCTCTTTGAATGACAGGTCACATAGTGAATCGAGTGTGCTAAATAAAGACAGGATTAAGTCACAAAACAAAAGCGTCAACATGGTAAACAGGATGTTTTGCATGGGACATTATGACGTACCTATTGTCTAACCAACGCCGCGGTAACCTATTGAAGTCGGCTTTGATGCCGCCGCATGGGCTGGGCGAATGTATAAAACGGAGAGGTCAACGGGGAGTTTCACCATTCGTTCTATCCTGTTCGAGCTATCAAGACCAAGATTCACCATTCGCTTCTATCCTGACCAAGACCAAGCTTCACCATTCGCTTCTATCCTGACCAAGACCACGAGATGGCACCGGGGGTGGGAGGCTTCGGAATCTGGGAGGATGAAGTGGCAGTGACCGACGATGGAGAGGAGGATAACGACGATGATCTCGCCTACCCAGACTCGGATGATGATCTTCGTAATGTCTTCCCTGAAGAAACAGATGACGAGGACTTCTTCGGATTTTAGAGCCTAAACCCAACAGCCCTTTTCCGACGATGGAGAAGAGGATAACAACGACGAGGATCTCGCCTACCCCGACTCAGATTGGACTGAAGAAACGGCTGACGAGGACTTCTTCGGATTTTAGAGACTAAACCCAACGGCCCTTTTCAGGGCCCCATTGGCAAGTGTTACGTGGTCCTCCCGGTAACTACCTGGTCTTGGTGACCCCCGGACCGTGGGAGGGACCCCGCCAGAAAGATATATGGTTTATACGCTTTCGTAACGCAATCAATATGAATTCCGGTCAAGAAGAAACCCCACACCAAGGATCCGGAATAATCAATAATATATTCACTGAGCAATCAACAACCATCAACAATGCACAATCAATATTACAACCATGTGAACTCATCTACACAAACTCTAAGATGGCCATCTTAATCTTATACATTCCTCACGTGAGCCCCACTCCTGACTCCCTCCGTGGTCAATGTCTCTCCTCTCCGCACACGGGCGGTTGAACGAGCCCCGGGCGGACGTGCTCTAAACGTGCCGTCTCGGACTGGGGCCGCGGCTGCAGCGCACCTCCTTGCCAAGCCACGGGGCAAACCCAGCGCGGCGTCCAACGTGCGCGAGGCCCCAAGTGCGACCCTTACGCGTCCTTGTAGGTGGGCAAAAACCCAGCGCGGCTTCCGACGCGAGCGAGGCCCAACGTGCGGACCCGTACGCGTCTTTGTAGACGGGGCAAAACCCAGCGCGGCTTCCGACGCGAGCGAGGCCCAACGTGCGGACCCGTACGCGTCTTTGTAGACGGGGCAAACTGTCCCGGACGCTTGGTTTCGTGCACGAACTCACGGTGACTGGACGTGTCAAAAGGTATTTACCGCCCAGGTAACTCCTCTCGCCAGACGTTTCGCAACGGCGCGTTTTCCGCGCAGCGTAAGGTCGATTCCACCTTCTCGTCGTCGCGGGGCGAGGAAGAAGGAACCTTCCTTTCCCTCGTGTCTTTTTCTCCCTTCCCCGTCACTTCCGCTTCCGGCCACTTCCGTTTCCTGCCACTCTTTCAGAAGGGCTCCTGACCCTCCAACCACAACAACTACACAACAACTTAATATACTACACACGGAAGCAAAGACCTGCATGGTACTTCACATACATTCACATAAATATGTAACACTCCCCCCCTTCAAGAAAGAAAGTTTGAACCCAGCGAAAACTTTCTTTGCCGGCCAATTTGGAGAAACAAACCAGATAACTCAACCCCCCCACATTATCAGTTCCCCCCGGGCACAGTTATCACTTAAAAATAAAGCCAGTTAAGCCACTCGATAGCACTTTTCCGGGAGGCCAAGCCGAGTATTCACTACATGGATGCCTTTAGGAACGCGGAGTTCACGGTTAGTCCGTGCAGGAAAGTTCTCTACATGGGCGCCTTGAGGAACGTGGAGTTCACGGTTAGTCCGTGCAGGAAAGTTCTCTACATGGGCGCCTTGAGGAACGTGGAGTTCACGGTTAGTCCGTGCAGGAAAGTTCACTACATGGACGCCTTTAGGAACGGCGTTCACGGTTAATTCGTGTAGGAATCTTGGCTCGGCGGCTCCGCCGCCTTCAGTGCTTCAACTTCTCAGAACGTCCCTAATAATTAGGGTGGGACCACTGGTCCCTGTAGTCCCCTGAATACCGGTCTTCTTCTCGGCCACTACTTTGCCCATTCTTCCTTCGGGAGCGGCCGTAACTCAGGGAGCCTCCATAATAATATTGACTGCGGCCACCACCAAAACTACCGCCCAGTTGTCCTCTCCTGTAGACCTCTCGACGCCTACGAAATGCCTTCCCTACTGTTATGGTCCGACCCTCCAAATCCTTGCCATTCCAATTCTTCTCTGCCTCTCTGGCGTCTTTTGTGCTGGCAAACGTGACAAAGCCGAACCCTCTTGACTGTTGCGTTTCCCAGTCTCTTACCAACCGCACTTCCACCAGCGGCCCATATCTGTTGAAGACAGAGGTCAGAACTTCTTCCTCTGTTTTGAAGTTCAGTCCCCCTACAAATAACTTGGCACTTTTGTCACCATCCCGAGCTGGTGTGGTGTTATTTTCCCTGCTGGGCTCTTTATCAACCCTCAGGTTACCATAAACTTGACCCCCGGCCAAATCATTCCCGAGAACCACAGATACACCCTCTACAGGAAACGTGGCTTGTAAACCGACGGTGACCGGTCCTGACACCAAATCGGACTCCAACTGGATGACCTGAAGGGGAGCACTAACACCGCCCCCGATCCCCTGTAAACGAACACTATCCCCCGTTGCCGTCTCCTCGGACCATGGCAAAATGCCTTCAAGCATTAAAGATTGATGGGCCCCTGTGTCTCTCAATATCCTAACCGGTCTCCGGTTAGTCGAGGCTCCATCCAGTGACACAAACCCCTCGGAAATAAATGGTTGGTAACCCTCTTGATGGCGATTTCTTACGCTAGCCATCGCATTCGGAGTTGTAATAGTCGGACTCCGCTCTGGGTTGTCCCTTTTCATGAGGTAACAACTGGACATCAAGTGTCCAGGTTTTTTGCAAAACGCGCAAGTAGGCCCGGAGGAAAAACTCGGGGTCTGCCTCGGGCCCCCCGAACTATAAGTTTGTCTTGGGCCCGCATCCCTCTGATTTCGAACCGGTGGGGTATCATAGTTGTCCCCATAATCATCTCGAGGCCGCCGCCATGTATGGTCGTTCTCCGCACCTGCTGTTCCCCACCTCCCCTGCGGAGATCTAGGCGAGGAGTTAGGTTCGTGGACCCCTATTCGGTGGGTTAAGGCATAATCATCTGCCATGGTGGCTGCGTCCCACAACTTTGGTACCTTCTTTTCCTGCAGGTACACTTTGATGTCCTCGTGGACACACTGCTGGAATTCCTCCACCAGGATCAAGTCCCGCAATGTTTCGAAGTCTTTCCCGACTCCTTTTGACTCACACCACCGATCAAACATGTTTTCTTTCACTCTGGCAAACTCCACATGGGTCTCACTCTCCCTCTTCCTGGCATTCCTGAATTTTTGCCTGTAAGCTTCCGGAACCAACTCATAGGCTTTGAGGATGTGCTTCTTCAGTACCTCATAATCTGCACATTGGTCCATTGGTAGCGCCGAATAAATTTCCTGAGCTTTCCCCACCAGCACACTTTGCACGAGTATGGTCCATGCCTCCTCCGGCCAGTTTAATTGTCGAGCCACTTTCTCAAAGTGTGGAAAAAATTTCGCGACTTCTTTTTCACTGAACGGTGGAACCAGCCTCACATGTCTGCCCACATCCCAGGTTTTCTGGTTAGGTGTCGACCCCGTCAGCAAGGGTGGTGCCTCTCCCCGTTCTCTCATTAACTCCAGCTCCTTGAATTTGATTTCTTGCTGAAGCTGCATGTCACGTTCCTTTAATTCCCTTTCCGCTTTTCTCTCCTCTGCTTCGAGGTCCCTTGCAGCTCTCCTTTCCTCTGCTTGTTCCTTTTCTCTTCTTTCCTGGAGTTCTCTTTCCACTCTCCTTTCCTCTGCTTGTTTCTCTTCTCTCCTCTCCTCTGCTTTCCTTTCTTCTTCTGCTCTTTCCTTTTCTGCTTTCCTTTCTTCTTCTGCTCTTTCCTTTTCTGCTTTCCTTTCTTCTTCTGCTCTTTCCTTTTCTGCTTTCCTTTCTTCTTCTGCTAACCTTTCCTGGAGTTCTCGTTCCACTCTCCTTTCCTCTGCTTGTTTCTCTTCTCTCCTCTCTTCTGCTTTCCTTTCTTCTTCTTTTAACCTTTCCTGGAGTTCTCGTTCCACTCTCCTTTCCTCTGCTTGCTTCTCTTCTCTTCTCTCTTCTGCTTTCCTTTCTTCTTCTTTGATCCGTTCCTGGCTCCGTAATTGCAACTCCAGTTTCCGGAGCTCCACGTCTTCTGGTTCTTCGGGTAGCCACTCCCAGGCTAACTCGTCCCATGTTCCTAATCCCACCATAGATTGTATCACCGTGGCCTGCAACTCTGCCTTCCTCAAATTAGTTCGGACCTCCAAGTTAAAATGTTTGGCCAATTTCAAGAGATCCGACTTTAGCAACGCTCGGAACTGTGCCTCACTCGGGGTTACCCCAAAGTTCTGTGCCACAAACGCCATGGTGCCTATCGTTAACACCTGTTAACCTTCACCCCAAGACTTTCCCCAATTTCTCAAAAAAAAGATTACCAATTAATAATTAATTAATAAATTTTAATTACCAAAAATATTATTATTTTATTATTTTATACACTTTTAGATCCCGGACGAGCCCCCAATTCTGTTACGTGGTCCTCCCGGTAACTACCTGGTCTTGGTGACCCCCGGACCGTGGGAGGGACCCCGCCAGAAAGATATATGGTTTATACGCTTTCGTAACGCAATCAATATGAATTCCGGTCAAGAAGAAACCCCACACCAAGGATCCGGAATAATCAATAATATATTCACTGAGCAATCAACAACCATCAACAATGCACAATCAATATTACAACCATGTGAACTCATCTACACAAACTCTAAGATGGCCATCTTAATCTTATACATTCCTCACGTGAGCCCCACTCCTGACTCCCTCCGTGGTCAATGTCTCTCCTCTCCGCACACGGGCGGTTGAACGAGCCCCGGGCGGACGTGCTCTAAACGTGCCGTCTCGGACTGGGGCCGCGGCTGCAGCGCACCTCCTTGCCAAGCCACGGGGCAAACCCAGCGCGGCGTCCAACGTGCGCGAGGCCCCAAGTGCGACCCTTACGCGTCCTTGTAGGTGGGCAAAAACCCAGCGCGGCTTCCGACGCGAGCGAGGCCCAACGTGCGGACCCGTACGCGTCTTTGTAGACGGGGCAAAACCCAGCGCGGCTTCCGACGCGAGCGAGGCCCAACGTGCGGACCCGTACGCGTCTTTGTAGACGGGGCAAACTGTCCCGGACGCTTGGTTTCGTGCACGAACTCACGGTGACTGGACGTGTCAAAAGGTATTTACCGCCCAGGTAACTCCTCTCGCCAGACGTTTCGCAACGGCGCGTTTTCCGCGCAGCGTAAGGTCGATTCCACCTTCTCGTCGTCGCGGGGCGAGGAAGAAGGAACCTTCCTTTCCCTCGTGTCTTTTTCTCCCTTCCCCGTCACTTCCGCTTCCGGCCACTTCCGTTTCCTGCCACTCTTTCAGAAGGGCTCCTGACCCTCCAACCACAACAACTACACAACAACTTAATATACTACACACGGAAGCAAAGACCTGCATGGTACTTCACATACATTCACATAAATATGTAACACAAGAAAGAATAATTATGTTTTTTAAATTCTCTTTCAACTCATTTCATGTATTTTCACTCTTTCTCTGTCTTCAGTTTCTCTTTCCTTTCATCATATTTCGCTTTCCATTTAATTTATTTATTCTCTTCTCTTTTTTAAATTTTCCTGATTTTTTTTTTTTTCTCTCGAAAATCTGATTTTTTTTTTATTTTTTTTGAAGTCGAAAATTAGGGGTGCGGTTGATACACGGGTGCGGTTGATACACCGGAAAATACGGTAATAGATGGAAGAGCAAAAAGAAAATCGGAAGTGTATATGTATGAAAGTCTTCAAACGTTTGGAAGCTGAAGGTGAGGTATTTCTATCATACACAATTACAGACGAAGAGGGGGATTCACCATTATGAACTCAAAACCAATCAGCAGTCTCTGAAGTGGCACCATAAGACATCACCAGCAAATAATAGGTTTGGAATGCAGCCATGTGCGGCTAAAGTCATGACGTGTGTTTTGGGACACAGAGGGTGTTTTGGGACACAGAGGGAATCCTGCTTGTGGATGTTGTGCCAAAGGATGCCACAATTATCTTGGAGAGGTACAGCACCTTCAGGAAGTATTCACTCCCCTTGACCTTTTTACATTTATTGTTGTGTTGCAGCCCAAATTAAAAATGGATTGAATTGAAATTTTTGTCACTGATCTACAAATAATATTCCATAATGTCAAAGTCGTATTTTTTTTTTTTTTTCAGAGATTTTTACAAAATATTTTAAAATGCAATACAAAAATATCTCAACCCCCAAAGTCAATACTTTGTGGAAGCGCCTTTGGCAGCAATTACAGCTTTGAGTTGTCTTGGGAATGTCTATCAGCTTTGCACATCTGGATTTGGGGAGTTTCTCCCATTCTTCCTTGCAGATTTGCTCAAGCTCTGTCCAATTGGATGCGGAGCATCGGTGAACAGCAATCTTAAAGTCCTTCCACATATTCTCAATGGGATTCAAGTCTGGGCTTTGGCTGGGCCACTCAAGGACTTTCACGTCTGTTCTGAAGCCATTCCAGTGTTGCTTTGGTTGAATGCTTGTGGTCAGCATCCTGTTGGAACACGTAAATCTTCACCACAGCCTGAGGTCCTTTGCATTTTTTTTTTTTTTTTTTTGCATACAAGATCGAGGCTCGTGAAAGAGCTAACATTAATCACCAAAAAAAAACGGACACATAAAACATATAATAAGGGGAGTGGGAGACAAGATGGGGAGAGAGGGGGAAGCACACGAGCACAACATTTGAGAGCAGGTACATCAAGAGATCTGTGGGAGGGAGAGAGCTTGGGGGGGAGGAGGCATGGGCAGGGGGGGGGGGGGAGTAGGTTCTCAAGGTTCTAGAAAGTAGGTCTACGAGAAACGTACGAGAAACGTAGGCCTACGAGAAAGTAGCAAAGTAGGTCTGAAGTAGGTTCTCAAGGATTTGCCTGCATTTGGCTCCATTCATTGTTCGCTCTATCCTTACAAGTCTCCCAATCCCTTCCGCTGAAAAGCATCCCCATAGCATGATGCTGCCACCACCTTGCTTCATAGTAGGGATGGTGTCAGATGGGTGATGAACAGTACCTGGTTTCTAGAAGATGTAGCGCTTTACATTCAGGCCAAATAGTTCATTTTTGTCTCATCAGACCAAGGAATAATTTACCACTTGCTATAAGTCTTTCACAAGTCCTTTTGCAAACTCCAGGCGTGCTGTCATGTGCCTTTTTCTCAAAAGTGCCTTCTGTCTGGCCACTCTCCTATAATATAAAGCCTAGATTTGTGAACAGCTACAGAGTTGCCCTTCCGGCGGGTTCTCCCATCTCAGCGAAAGAACTCTGTAGTTCCGTCAAAGTGGTCATTGGGTTCTTTGCCACCTCGCTGACTAAAGTCCTGCTTGCCTGGTTGCTCAGTTTGGTCGGACAGCCAATCTCTAGGAAGAGTCTGGGTAGTTCCATACTGTGTGGATGGAGCTCAACGTGCACTTGCAAATTGTCAACACTCTATAAATTGTTTTATACCCTTCCCAAGATCTATGTCTCATCACAATTATATCTCGGAGTTCTTCTATCAAGTTCATCACAATTCTATCAAGGCAGACAGTACCTTGGATTTCATCGTCGAGTTTCTGCTCTGACATGCGGTTAACTTTGGGACCTTATATAGAAAGGTGTGTTTTTCTAAATAATGACTATTCAATTGAATTGGCCACAGGTGGACTCCAATCAAGTTGTAGAGACATCTCAAGGATGACCAAAGGAAAATGGATGCACCTGAGCTCAATTTGGAGTGTAATAAACAAGGGTTGAACACTTTCCAGCTTTTCATTTTTTATTATTTTGAAATATATATATATATATATATATATATATATATATATATATATATATATATATATATATATCTATATAATAATAGCGTAAGGACTCGACTTTGTTATCCCTTTTACGCCGCACCCAGTGACCCGATGCCCATGGCACTAATGGATTTACGATCTACGAACCGCGCTCTTTGTTTATCACGTACAGCCATACTCGAAAAATCTGAATTAGCCGACGTTGGGGCCCAAAAGCATCCGATTAACTGCCGATACGACGCTATCTTACGACGCCATCGTATTGGCGTCTGCTGGGGGAAGGCGAAGCAAGCCGTCCGCTGATTGGACAGGCGAAGGCGAAAGCAAGCCGTCCACCGAGTGGACAATCCAGAGCATGCATTTGTGCCGGTGTCGGCGATCGTTGTTCATATACGCACTCTTCATTCTCATCTTTCTTCCTAACTCTTACTCGGACAAGCAAATCCCCTATGCCATCCATAATGGTACACTCTATCCATACACCTCATCCTCCCTTCCGTGGATGTTCCACGGGTTTCGGCTAGTATATATATATATATATTGTTGCGGATATGAGAATTGTTTTTTTTTATTGTGTAGTACATTGTAAAATATCACCCTCCTTCCTCCAGTTGTGTATAAAGGTCAAAAGGGCGTCCCTTAATTAGGTCATATACAATCACGTTAGCCAATCATAGATTTCCTGCTTGTTGGTAGTTATTTCCTTATTCTGTGTATTAGGTTAAGGCTTTGTCTTCCATTAATTAATACTCCATTGCACCGAATTCAAATAGATAGATCCCCTTTCATTTTCATTCCCAAAGCCCCATTCCCAAAGCCTCTATTGCCAACTGCATTCGCCGCCATTGCCCATGTGCTCCAACTCGGAGAAGAAGGGCGTGGCCCGCACACCATCATCAAGAGGTGGAGCCAAGAAGCCCCTACGACCAACCAAGAATGAGTGGGTATGGCTCAATAGGGCGGGGTTATAAAACCTGTTGCATCAGCCCCCACCGAGAGTTGCGCTAGAGACGGCAGATGAGTCGAGACGAGCCCTTGGAGAGAGAAGGGAGACGCGTCCTGAGGTGAGCCAGAGAAGCAGCTTTGGCTCCACCAGCAGTTTTGGCTCCACCCATAGTTTTGGCTCCACCAGCAGCTTTGGCTGCACAAGCAGCGTTGACTCCACCAGGCAGCTTCGACCCGTCACCCCGCAGGAGCCAGATTGCGGTGGCATCGGTGGCCGTCGAGGTCCAGCCCGGCGTCCCGTGCGGGATCAAACTCCAGCCAGCCCCGTGCCTTCCTCCCCTTCTCTGCCATCCCAAACCATTCCAGCCAATCGTTCCTGCCTCCATTCCCCATTCGTGTGAGTCCGTCTTTGTTTGTTCTGTCCTGGGTTAAGTAAGACTGCATAGGTAAGCTAAGTTTCACTGTGTCCTTCTGGTCCGTCCCTCTTTCTGCTTTATTTTATTATCCTTCCTTCTCCTTGGTTTCTTTTGATTGTAAATAGTAATAATAACTCGTAATAATAATAATAGTAAACAGCCTCCTCACTCTCTGCAGACCTTGACAAAATCACAGACTGGGCAAACAAGTGGAACATGTCTTTCAATCCTGACAAATCTCACACTCTTACGATGTCTCTCCGAAAAGACCGACTGGACAACCCTCCCATCCACTTTCTGAATAATCCTCTCCAAGAAGTTCTGTCACTCAAGCTTTTGGGCCTCACTATCTGCCATGATCTTTCCTGGAAAAACCACATTTCAAATCTGGCCTCCAAAGCCAGTCGCCGACTGGGCATCCTCCGTCGTGCGAAGTCCTTCCTTGGCACACCTGAGCTCCTCACCACATACAAGGCTTTCATCCGCAGCTCAATGGAATACTGCTCTCCCCTCTGGGCTGGTGCTCCTGCCTCACACCTAGCTCGCCTTCGCGCTGTTGAAACCAAAGCATTCAGAATCATTGGAATCTCCCACGATGAAGCTAACTCCAAGGGCCTCTCACTCACTCACTCACCGCAGGCAGGTTGGTGGTCTTTCCGTCTTCTACCGACTCCTCTCTGGCCTTGCCCCCCCAGCTCTCTCTGGGCTCTGTCCCGCAAATATTCCTACAGGTCGCACAAGATCTGCCTGCAACCCTCTTTTGGTTAAACTGCCAAAATCAAGACTCTCTGCTCACCTTCACTCCTTCATTCCTCTTTTCTCCCGCCTCTGGAACAAACTCCCTCACTCTCTTCAATCCCACTCCACCCTCCAAGTCTTTAAAACAGCTGTTCACCACCATCTCTTATCTTCCCCCATCCAAAACCTTGATCTTTTCTACCCCCGCTAATTTCACCCCAATTCCACTTTTTGAAATAACAACTTCTGTCCTGGAAGTCCTTGGTGTCCTTGTGCTTTATACTTCTCCCTCCCCCCCCCCCCCTTCCCATGCCTCCTCCCCCCGGGCCCTCTCCCTTCCACACATCTCCCTGCTCTTGGATGTTGTGTTTGTGTGCTTCCCCTTTTCTCCCCATCTTGTCTTCCGCTCCCTCTTTTTGTGTATTTTGTTTGTCTGGTCGATTTGTTTGTGAAGTAAATGTTAGCTCTTTCACGAGCCTCGATTCAGTATACAAAAAAAAAAAAAAAAAAAAAAAAAAAAATCATATTCGTATTTCCTACCTCTTGTCTTCTTCTTCTTCACATCCGTCGTCTTTGTCTTTTCCAAATTGAATACCTGTGGCACGATTTGGCCAACGTTCAGAATCGGGTCTAGTCTTTGTTAACGGTTCGGGCCGTGGCTGCCATCCGCTCGGCAAATTAACATCTTATCCACGGTCACGAACGAAGCTGCTTACCGGCCTTTCCGGAGGTCGCGGTGCAGCTTCAGGGACCACGTCGGTCAGTGACAAGCGAGGGGACTAATCCCCCCTCAAAGGGGAACCATAGGCCGACGTTGGGTTCCGTAACAATATACAGTGAAACCTTGACTTACGAGTTTAATTCATTCTGTGACCGAGCTCGTAACTCAATTTGCTCGTTTCTCAAATTAAATTTCCCCATTAAAATGAATTGAAATGCTATTAATCCGTTCCAGCCCCCCAAAAACCACACCAATTTTTTTTGAAATACAGTATATATATATAAATATCTCGCGCTTTATATTTCACCTGTATGCAGCATACAAGTTGGCAGGATGGCCTGGACTGAAGGTACGCACACTTGACTCTAAACTGTCCAGCCTGGGTTTGAATCCCGACCCAGCTATAACCTGTCATGTCTGTGTTTCACAGGCAGGGTGATTCATCAATGTGTGTACCGCTAAACTGGGCGCCCCGTTTGCGTCGCATTAGTTGTTGGATCTTAAGGATCTCACCGTGTCTTCCACAAAGAGAAGGCGAGCTATCGCCGGCACTCTGAACAAGTTGTGGCCTGGCATGCTCTTCTCCTCTGCCGTTATATACGTCCTCCTCGGCATCTTTTTCCAGAAGAGCCCTGTCTCGTCACAGTTGAAGATTTGCTGGGGGATGTATCCTTCGGCTTCTATCAGTTCGGCAAAAGTTATAATAAAATCTTCAGCTGCCTTCACATCCGAGCTTGCTGCCTCACCATGCCTGACGACGGAGTGAATGCCGGTCCTCTTCTTTAAATTATCAAACCATCCCCGACTGGCTTTGAATGACTCTTCCGATGCCTCGTCCGTTGATGTTCCCGCCGTCTGCTGCACCAACCCGTAAATGTCTCGTGCCTTCTCACAGATGATGCTCTCGGTCATGGTATCTCCTGCGAGCTGCTTCTCCGTCAACCACACAAACAACAACTTCTCCATCTCTTCATGGACAGAGGTCTGGAGCTTTGAAATAATCTTAACGCCCTTGGCTGGCGTTATAGCCTTTATCGACTCCTTCTGCTTCAAAATCGTACATATCGTAGAAGTACTACGATCGTACTGCCTCGCCAAGTCGACAACACGCACACCTCGCTCATGTTTTTCGACGATTACGTGTTTTATATCCAAGTTCGCTCGCTCGTAACTCAGATCTCGGCTCGCATCACAAAGCAAAAATTCGACCGAGCGACGGCTCGCATCTCGGAAAACTCGTAAGTTGGTGCACTCGTAAGTCAAGGTTTCACTGTGTATATATATATATATATATATATATATATATATATATATATTGTTACGGGTCGCGGACAGATGTTATATTGACCGAGCGGTGGTGTATTACCGCGACCTAACAGGATCCCCGACTCACCCGATTCCACCCAAACGTTGGCCGGATCGCACCGCAGCTGCTCAATGAGGGAAAAGACAAAAACGACGAATGCAAAGAGGAAAACGAAGGCAAAGAAAGGTTTGGAAATACTACTGAATTTATTGACTATTTACACACAAGCAAAAAGAAAGCAGTCACGTTTATTTACAAGCACATAAGACGCAGGTGACACAGGGAAAATACTAGCTTATACAGACTTAATTAACCCAGGACAGAACAAACAGAACGGGGATGGGAAGGGGGAGATTTTGGGGATGGGAAGGAAAGGGGATCTATTCTCTTTCACTGGTGCAATGGAGTACTTCAATTAATGGGAGACACAGCTTTACTCTAAAACACAGAATAAGAGATAACTATCAACAGGGGTATTATATTACTTGGCTGATGTGTATGCTTGTGGACTAATTATGGGATGCCCTTTCACCTTTACACAGCTCCGGAGGTAGGGGGGCGCAGAATAAACAATAGTAATAATAGTACAGCACACAATAAAAAAAATACAGTCCTCATCTCCGCAACAATATATATATATACATATATATACATATATATATATATATATATATATATATATATATATATATATATATATATATATATATATATATATATATATATACAGTGGAACCTTGACTTACGAGTTTAATCCGTTCCGTGACCGAGCTCGTAAGTCAAATTGCTCGTATCTCAAATCAAATTTCCCCATTGAAATGCATTGAAATGCTATTAATCCGTTCCAGCCCGCCAAAAACCACACCAATTTTTTTTTAAATATACAGTATATATAAAAATATCTCGCGCTTTATATTTCACCTGTATGCAGCATACAAGTTGGCAGGATGGCCTGGACTGGAGGTACGCACACTTGACTCTAAAGTCTAAACTGTCCAGCCTGGGTTTGAATCCCGACCCAGCTATAACCTGTCATGGGTGAATCACAGGCAGGGTGATTCATCAATGGGTGTACCGCTAAACTGGGCGCCCCGTTTGCGTCCCATTAGTTGTTGGATGTTAAGGATCTCACCGTGTTTTCCACAAAGAGAAGGCGAGCTATCGCCGGCACTCTGAACAAGTTGACGGCAGAGATACTGTACTTGCACGGCATGATAACCACGTGTCGCACGATCTCTTGTCATGGTCCACAAGATTATCACAGAGAGGTGCAGCTTCCAGCGTTTCGAGATCTGATCCAGGCCTATCCAACGAGACCGGTCCCAGCGTTCTAGGCCCGGTGGTTGTCTCAGACGGACCCGACAACGGCAGTGTTCGTTTTAACTCGATTCGATTCGAGCGCCGACGTGCCGGCGAACAAAACCGGTCATATCTTTTGAACGCGTGGCTCGATTTTTACAAAATAAACTTTTTCTTGAAGGTCTGAACCGTGCGCTCAAAACGATACCGAGTTTGACCCTGAGAGAGCCGTTTTGCGCCGGCAAAGGCGCCTTGTGTGACGTGAGGACCACGTCGTGCTGCATAGATTATCATAAATTATCATATCATTATCGGCGGCGTTATATATCATTAGCGCTATACGACAGAGATACTGTACGTGCACGTCAAGATAACCACGTGACCGGAGCCCACCTGGCGGCGTAAACTCAAAATAACCGAAATGCGAAATCTAAAATGCAGCGCTATACTACGACAGAGATACTGTACGTGCACGGCAAGATAACCACGTGACCGGGTGGCGAAAGCTCGTAACTCGGATCTCGGCTCGCATCTCAAAGCAATAAACTGCCAGAGTGACGGCTCGTATCTCGAAAAACTCGTAAGTTGGGGCACTCGTAAGTCGAGGTTCCACTGTATATATATATATATATATATATATATATATATATATATATATATATATATATATATATATATATATATATATATATATATATATATATATATATACAGTCACGTGAAAAAGTAAGTACAACCCATGTAAAGTTTTGACTTTTTCAACATACAGCTATTTGATCTTCATTTCAACAATATTGATAGATAAAGGTGATATAATATAACAAATATCATGAAACATTTACATTTTGTAGTCCATTGTATAATTTAAATAAACATAAATGCAAATTTCGCATGTGGAAAAAGTAAGTACACCCTTGGCTCTAATAGTTGCTATTGCCCCCTTTGGCAGAAACAACCTCAAGTAGGCGTTTCTTATAACTGTCTACCAGTCTCTGACATCGACTGGGAGAAATTTTTGCCCACTCCTCCATGCAGAATTCTTTCAGCTGTGCGATGTTTGAGGGGTTTCTTGCATGTTTCTTGCATGCTCGTTTCAAATCCCCCCCACAACATCTCGATGGGATTTAGATCCGGGCTTTGACTTGGCCATTCCAGAACCCTCCATTTCTTTCTTTTCAGCCATTCCTTGGTGGATTTACTGGTATGTTTAGGGTCATTGTCATGTTGCAAGGTCCACCTTCGGTTGAGCTTCAACTTGCCGACAGATGGCCTCACATTATCCTCAAGCACCCTCTGGTGCAATGAAGAATTCATAGTGGATTCTATGATGGTGAGCTGCCCAGGCCCTGATGCAGCAAAACTGCCCCAAACCATAATATTTCCACCATCATGCTTTGCAGTTGGTATCAGGTTCTTGTGGTCAAATGCTGTCTTTGGTTTTTGCCAAACATGTCTTCTGGTACTGTGGCCAAATAGCTCTACCTTTGACTCATCTGTCCAGAGCACATTGTTCAAGAAGTGCTGGTCTTTGCCTAGGTATTCATTTTCAAACTTTAGTCTTGCCCTGATGTTCTTTCTGGACAGCAAAGGTTTCCTCCTGGCACACCTCCCATGTAGATCAAATTTGTGCAGCCTCTTTCTAATGGTAGACTCATGCACTTTGACATCAACAGTGGCAAGAGCTACCTGAAGGTCCCGTGATGAGATTCTGGGGTTCTTGGAGACTTCTTTCAGCATCTTGCGGTCTGCTCTCAGGCTGAACTTGCTGGGGCGACCTGGCCTGAACAAGTTGGCAGTTGTTTGGAATCTTCTCCACTTGTAGATGATCTTCCGGACAGTCGAATGATCGATTTCAAATTGTTTGGAGATCTTTTTAAATCCCTTCCCAGACTCGTTGGCATCTATAACATTCTTTCTGAAGGCCTCAGAGAGCTCTTTTGATCTAGGCATGGTGACGCCACACACTTGAAGAACAAAGAGCAAACCAAACTAAATGTCTGAGGTTTAAATAAGACAGGTTCCTCCAAGATCCTCTCTAATGATGTTCAAATCATTTGCACCTGACCTGGTGCACCTGATTCTAATTTTAGGTATTTGAAGTAGTGATAAATGTAGGGGTGTACTTACTTGTTCCACATGCGAAATTTGCATTTATGTTTATTTAAATTATACAATGGACTACAAAATGTAAATGTTTCATGATATTTGTTATATTATATCACCTTTATCTATCAATATTGTTGAAATGAAGATCAAATAGCTGTATGTTGAAAAAGTCAAAACTTTACATGGGGTGTACTAACTGTACTTACCTTTTCACATGACTGTATAATATATATATATATATATATATATATATATATATATATATATATATATATATATATATATATATATATATATATATTATATCTATCTATAATTCCAGTAATCTCTGTGTGTGTGTATGTGTGTGTGTATGTGTGTGTGTATGTCTGTGTGTCTGTGACCGCTGTTTCTCGACAACCACGGGTCCGATATACTTGAAACTTGCCAGGTATATTGCTGGGGACCTGAGGATGTGCCTTTTCAAGGTTTCATATTAATCGGAGAAGTAGTTACCGAGCTATGTCCAAAAAACGATTCAACCAATCAGAGAGCAGCGAGCTATCACGTGTGCCGAACGTGGCGAACAGACTCTGCCTCGGACGGCACATTTGAGAGCGTATTCATTTATTTCACGTTGGCAAACTATGTTGGCGTTAAACTATGTTTTAAAACTAATTAAAACTAATTTGCGATTCTTTCGCTTTCCTGCGCGTTTGTGCACGCTATGGCGATTTATTTACCAAACTCCGCAAGCCGTTCGCTTTGGACCAAACCATTTCATGTAAATAGAGGGGGGGGATTGTCACCGTACTCGCAAGCCGTTCGCTTTGGACCAAACCATTTCATGTAAATAGAGGGGGGGGGGATTGTCACCGTACTCGCAAGCCGTTCGCTTTGGACCAAACCATTTCATGTAAATAGAGGGGGGGGATTGTCACCGTACTCGCAAGCCGTTCGCTTTGGCTTTGCGAATGGACCAAACCATTTCATGTAAATAGAGGGGGGGGATATAATTTTAGATATATATATATAGTACGGGCATGCCCTAGTATACTCAAAGGCAAAAGTTATTGCGACACAAACAACAAACAGAATCAGTGTTAAACTTTGACTGCCGTGAATGAAATGTTTTTTTTGTTGTTGTTTGTTTTTTTGTATACTGAATCGAGGCTCGTGAAAGAGCTAAAAACAAATTACATGGAAAGATAAATGTTTCAAGGTATGGTAACGATCAACAGTCCATAAGAACAGCGCACCTGGCATTTGCAAATGAGCCACAACACAAGAGGGGCTTCCCAAGCAAGTTAACACGGTCAGTAGCGAGTGTGTCCACCTTATGCATTGATGCAGGCCTGGCACCTTTGCCTCATTGAGGCCACTAAACGTCGATGAAAGTCCTGGGGAAGATCATTCCATATCCAAGGAAGGATTTGGCGGAGTTCCCGCAGCGTTGTTGGAGGATTCGGATGACGTCGTAAACGTCGCTCCATTTCATCACAGACGTGTTCAATGGGTGACAAATCAGGGGGATCTTGCGGGCAGGGTAACACATTAACATTGTTCTGATTAAGATACTGCTGTGCAACTCGAGCAACGTGTGGTCTGGCGTTATCGTGTTGAAACGTCACTCCAGGGCCGTTCTGTTGCAAAAACGGTAAAGCGGCCATTTGCAAAATCTCGTCTCGGTACCTCACAGCATTCAAGTTCCCCTCAATCACAATCATTGGCGTCCTTGCTGCAGCTGTTATCCCACCCCAGATCATAACGACCCCCACCTCCAAAACGATCCCCTTCCAGAACACATGGCCTGATGTAAAGTTCACCTGTGCGCCTGTCGACACGTGTCCTGCCGTCAGCTCAGTGAAGAAGGAAACGTGACTCATCGGTGAAGAGAACTCTTCTCCACTCACGTGCTCCCCATCGCAAGTGTTGTCTGCTCCACTGGAGACGTCGACGTCGATGTTCTGGTGTCAGAATTGGCCGGCGGGCTGGGTTCCAGAACGATGAATAGAGGTGTTTTTCTGACTTCTGCACTTCTTAAGACTGCATTGAGTGGAAATGATAAGTGTCTGGTTGTCTGGCCTTTTAAAGTGAACATTGCTGGCCATTTTTCTCGAATGTCATGCTTCTTGCAAATTTTGTGCAATTCGAACAACTGCTTGGTTGCGTTTCTTCGACCATGTTAACACACTTTCTCTGGTTCAAATCCAAAAATTCATTCACAAGTTTCCCAATTAAAAAATTCCATGTCACAATAACTTCTGCCTCTGAGTATATACAGACTTGGCATTTAATATGGAATTTTTTTTTTTCTTGACTTGGGTTTACTTTCTGAACTCAGTATATAAATCTGGTGAGTTTATTTTGCACTTTGGTGATTTATTTGTTTAAAGAACCATGTCACCGATTGTCTGTCGCAGCAAGAAGTCAACAACAGGATTATATCACAGGTGGCGTGGCAAAATATACGGACAGGTGCATTTGATGATTGGCTTCACAGTCGGGTATACAAGGGTTGTTGCGTTCTGTATTAGTGGAAAACAACTGCTGCACATCTCCAAAAGTTATTGCCGCTTCCTCTGGAGATGATCCGTCAACTCGACAATGCTGTTTGTCATGGAGTGGTGGCTTTACGAAATTACGGCATGAAACAGCGTGCTATTGCTCGGCAGTATGGCATCACTCAAGATCAGGTGTCAAAGATCCAGAAACGAAATGCTCAGAGAAGTGTCCCTACTCCAATACTGAGTCCAGGACGTCCCCGCAGAACCACAAGGAGGGATGATCGCCAGCTGCACCGGTTAGTCCGCAATGGCCGTACCAAGTCAGCTAATTGGCTTAGGGCTGAGTGGCAGCAACTGACAAATGTGCCTGTATCCAGAAGGCCAGTCAACCAACGACTGGTTCAAGCAGGCTATCGTGCCAGGCGTCCCCTGAGAAAGCCATGCCTGACCAGAGAACACCGCCAGCGCTGATTGCAGTGGGCCAGAGAGCACCGTCAATGGCAGCCAGGACACTGGAATCACGTGATCTTCAGTGACGAGTCTAGATTTCTGGTCTATCGTCAAGATGGCCACGTCCGAGTGCGCAGACAAGTGCATGAAGCCTACAACAAAGATTGTATAGTGCCAAGAGTCCAAGCTGGAGGTGGTGGGGTGACCGTTTGGGCTGCTTTTCATGCAGGGGGCAAAACTGACCTGATTGTTCTGAATGGAAACCTGAACCAGTTCAAGTACAGGGCCATTCTGGAAGAAACATTGCTTCCATTTGCTCGTGCAGCCTTTCGAGGAAACTTTGTCTTCCAAGATGACAATGCATGGCCTCATCGTGCTCGCCTGATCCAACACTTTCTTGCTGACCATGGTGTAGAGCATATGGAGTGGCCTGCCATGTCCCCGGATATGAATCCGATAGAGAACTTGTGGGCAGAATTAACGCATCAAATCGACCACTTGGACCAGCAGCCGACCGCTGTGCGTGAATTGCAGCAGGCTATTGTCACTGCATGGCAAGCGATTCCTGTCCAAACCTTGGCAAATCTCGTGAACAGCATTGCCTCAATGTGTACGTGCTCTCCTGAATGCTCGTGGGGGTTACACGAAGTACTGAACTGTAATTTTACTGTCCATAATCCCAGTCGTAATTTAATTTGTTTTTGTTAAAAAAAAATTTGGCTAATGTGCAAAATAAAGAGCTACTTCTGGAAAACGTACAGAAGTTTAACACAGTACTGTCCATGAATTGAGTTCGATATCAGTTTACATCACCTTCAAGGATCAATTTATTTGTTTCGAAATGTCAAATGTGGTTTTTGTTTCTTTTAAAGGTCACATTAACAAAATCTAGAATAATTTCAACATAATTCCAATGAACTTTTGGTTCGAAGACATCTTGAAAACTAAGTTCACCCCAACAAAAAAAATATTCCATATTAAATGCCAAGTCTGTATATATATATGTATATATATATGTATATATATATACGTAGTGTGCTCAAAAAGTATCCGACCTTTATTCATAAAAGATACTCGCATCCAGATAAAAAATTTTTTATAATAATCTCGTTCAAAGTAGTCCCCTTGGGCTGCCACACACTTCTCCCAACGGTTCTGCCACTGTCGGAAGCAGCGCTGGAACGCCTCTTTTGGGATGGCGCGCAGCTGGTCCGTCGCATTCCGCATGATGTCTTCTCTGGAGTCGAAGAAGACGGTCAGCATGACTTTGACATTGCTGCGGACCTGCCTTGCTTTTTTTGGCCTCGGGGATGTTGGATGCTTCCATTGTGATGACTGCAACTTGGTTTCTGGGTCGTACCCATAAACCCAGGACTCATCGCCAGTGATCACTGTGTTGAGGAAGCTGGGATCGCTGTTCACAGTCTCCAGCATGTCCTGTGCGATCTCCAAACGGAGTTGCTTCTGCTCAATCGTTAGCAGCTTTGGTACGAACTTCGCTGAGATTCTCCTGAAGCCCAAATCCTCCTTCATAATGGAATTAACGGTGTTGAATCTTGCGGATCGTTTCCACTTGGGAATCGCCAAGCTTTACACAAAATTTGATGCAGTAGCGTTGTTCAAGTTTTTCCGTCATTTTGTCAAAAACGAAAATCCGACGGCGCTCACTTACATGTCCTCACTCATCGGCGGTCTGCCGTCGAATGACAGCTTCTGCAGGTGGGAAAAAATTCACACGTGCGCATTAGGATCGCCTACATACGTGCACCAATCAACGCCTCCCTAGCTTCTTCTTTTTTTTTACGCACGAAAAATAAAGGTCGGATACTTTTTGAACACAGTAGTATATATATATATATATTATATATATATATATATATACTGCCTCACACCGGCAGCTGGCTACGAGCGCAACTCCGCACCATTTTATGTGCGGTGGTTTAGAGGCGACGAACGACCGGCAAGCCTTACCAGCCATTTGGGAACGCAAAGCTGAGTGCCGGCCCATTACCAAAACATTATTTATTTTCTTTCATTAGCTTTTCCCCTTCCTTGTTTGTACACGTGACTGAGTGGAGACTTCTCAATTAGGAATTTTAGTTTTTCCTCACCTTTCATTATCACTTGCATTTATTTTCATTAAATCATTATTTGTCACATTTTACTTTTCTTGTGCTGTGGATTTTGCTGTCCCATCTGTGTTTATGGGTTCGGATAACCCCTCCGTGTGCTCCCGATCAGGTTAGACTTCAAACCTTCCCGCGCGTGTCACTACCGCCAAGTTGGGTATACGTCTTGGCGTAAAGCTCATTTTGGTCATTCGTCCTCTTGGGGTCTTAACCCAAAGTTACGACAATATAACTTAATATACAACTTAACAATACAATATAACTTAACAACAATATAACTTAACCCCAAGTAAACCCCCAAGTTAAGACAAGGGACACGACAATATGTTAAGAGATTTTCTTTTCTTCAGCAAACATTAAAATTGTCCTAGTATTATTTTGTTGCAAGTTAGTAGGCAGATGTCTGAACAGCTGACGGGAATGTTCTGTGATTACGAGTTATGAGGTTGCTGGTATGAAAAGTGCTGAAATTTGATCTGTAGGTGTCGTGAGAAATAGTAATTTAAACGTGGATACTGGTTTATATGAAGTTTGATTCACCAGTAAATAATATACGGTCGGGCCACCAAAAAAAAACCTATCTAGGTGGCCCAGGCAGACCACAAAAAAGAACAAGATGGTATTCACAGAATACTTACCCTCGCAGTCAACTTGATGCGAGCCAACTATTCTGTTTTTGAAGGGTTTTGATCTTTGATCCAATATGGCTGCCCGACCACATGAGCGATGACATCATAAATATATATTCTCTAATATAATTGTTGCGTAGGTCACGCTCAATAAATTTCAAACTGATCAGACGAAGCGTTGTTGAATTATGACATCATAATTAAGGCACCAATGACATCATGGTTAATACTTATTCCCCATATGGAGTACTTGACAATGAGCCATGTTTAAATTTTTTCCATGGAGTGGTTTCAGAGATAGATATGTGAACTTTTTCAAGATGGCACCTGTACCACATGACCTATAACGTCATAATTATCATTAAAATATTCCACAGGAGTTGTTCCTATGGTGAAAATTTCGTGTCAATCGGACCAAGAATTGCAGTGGAAAAAAAATCATTCTGATCGAAACAAGTGTTGTACTTGTTGAATTATGGTCATAATTAAGGTACAGATTACATCATAATTAACATATATTGTTCCCCATGGGGAGTGCTTGACAATGAGCCACGTTTCACAACTCCATAGATCTCAAATCCATTCATTTTCGAGATCCAAGACCCGTTCTCATCACAACTCCATAGATCTTGAATCCATTGATTTGCGAGACCATGTCACGTTCTCATCACAACGCCACAGATCATGAATCCAACGATTTGCAAGACCATGTCACGTTCTCATCACAACTCCAGAGATCTTGAATCCATCGATTTGCAAGACCATGTCACATTCTCATCACAACTCCATAGATCTTGAATATATTGATTCGCGAGACCATGTCACGTTCTCATCACAACTCCATCGATCTTGAATCAATGGATTTGCGAGACCATGCCACGTTCTCATCACAACTCCATAGATCTTGAACCCATCTATTTGCAAGACCATGTCATGTTCTCATCACAACTCCATAGATCTTGAATATATTGATTTGCAAGACCATGTCACGTTCTCATCACAACTCCATAGATCTTGAATATATTGATTTGCGAGACCATGTCACGTTCTCACCACAACTCCATAGATCTAGAATCCATTGATTTGCGAGACCATGTCACGTTCTCATCACAACGCCATAGATCTTGAATCGATTGATTTGCGAGATCATGTCACGTTTTCATCACAACTCCATAGATCTCAAATCCATCGATTTGCGAGACCATGTCACATTCCCATCACAACGCCATCGATCTTGAATCCATTGATTTGTGAGACAATGTCACATTCTCATCACAACTCCATAGATCTTGAATCCATCTATTTGCAAGACCATGTCACGTTCTCATCACAACTCCATATATCTCAAATCCATCGATTTGCGAGACCATGTCACATTCCCATCACAACTCCACAGATCTCGAATCCATTGATTTACAAGATACATGACATGTTCTCATCACAACTCCATAGACATGGAATCCATCGATCTGCGAGATCCATGTCACGTTCTCATCACAATTCCATAGATCTTGAATATATTGATTTGCGAGACCATGTCACGTTCTCATCACAACTCCATCGATCTTGAATCAATGGATTTGCGAGACCATGTCACGTTCTCATCAAAACTCCATAGATCTTGAACCCATCTATTTGCAAGACCATGTCATGTTCTCATCACAACTCCATAGATCTTGAATCAATGGATTTGCGAGACCATGTCACGTTCTCATCACAACTCCATAGATCTTGAATCCATTGATTTGTGAGACCATTTCACGTTCTCATCACAACGCCATAGATCTCAAATCCATCGATTTGCGAGACCATGTCACATTCCCATCACAACTCCACAGATCTCAAATCCATTGATTTACAAGATCCATGACATGTTCTCATCACAAGTCCATAGACATGGAATCGATCGATCTGTGAGATCCATGTCACGTTCTCATCACAACTCCATAGATCTTGAATATATTGATTTGCGAGACCATGTCACGTTCTCATCACAACTCCATGGATCTCGAATCCATTGATTTACGAGACCATTTCACGTTCTCATCACAACTCCATAGATTTCGAATCCATCGATTAGCGAGATCCATGACATGTTCTCATCACATCACAACTCCATGTATCTCAAATCCATTCATTTTTGAGATCCATGACATGTTGTCATCACAACTCCACAGATCTTGAATCCATAGATTTGTGAAATCCAGGACATGTTCTCATCACAATTCCATCGATGTCAAATTCATTGATTTGTGAAATCCATGACACGTTCTCATCACAACTCCATGGATCTCGAATCCATTGATTTACAAGATCCATGACATGTTCTCATCACAACATCATAGATCTCGAATCCATCGATCTGCGAGATCCATGTCACGTTCTCATCACAACTCCATAGACCGTGAATCCATCGATTTTCGAGATCCATGACACGTTCTCATCACAACTCCATAGACCTTGAATCCATCAATTTTCGAGATCCATGACACGTTCTCATCACAACTCCATAGATCTTGAATATATTGATTTGCGAGACCATGTCACGTTCTCATCACAACTCCATAGATCTTGAATATATTGATTTGCAAGACCATGTCACGTTCTCATCACAACTCCATAGATCTTGAACCCATCTATTTGCAAGACCATGTCATGTTCTCATCACAACTCCATAGATCTTGAATCCATCTATTTACAAGACCATGTCACGTTCTCATCACAACTCCAAAGATCTTGAATATATTGATTTGCGAGACCATGTCACATTCTCATCACAACTCCATAGATCTTGAATCAATGGATTTGCGAGACCATGTCACATTCTAATCACAACTCCATAGATCTTGAATATATTGATTTGCGAGACCATGTCACATTCTCATCACAACTCCATAGATCTTGAATATATTGATTTGCGAGACCATGTCACATTCTCATCACAACTCCATAGATCTTGAATCAATGGATTTGCGAGACCATGTCACGTTCTCATCACAACTTCATAGATCTTGAATCCATTGATTTGCGAGACCATGTCACGTTCTCATCACAATGCCGTAGATCTTGAATCCATCGATTTGCGAGACCATGTCATGTTCTCATCACAACTCCATAGATCTCAAATCCATCGATTTGCGAGACCATGTCATATTCCCATCACAACTCCACAAATCTCAAATCCATTGATTTACAGGATCCATGACATGTTCTCATCACAACTCCATGGATCTCGAATCCATTGATTTCCAAGGTCCATGACATGTTCTCATCACAACATCATAGATCTCGAATCCATCGATCTGCGAGATCCATGTCACGTTCTCATCACAACTCCATAGACCATGAATCCATCGATTTTCGAGATCCATGACACATTCTCATCACAACTCCATAGACCTTGAATCCATCAATTTTCGAGATCCATGACACGTTCTCATCACAACTCCATAGATCTTGAATATATTGATTTGCGAGACCATGTCACGTTCTCATCACAACTCCATAGATCTTGAATATATTGATTTGCAAGACCATGTCACGTTCTCATCACAACTCCATAGATCTTGAACCCATCTATTTGCAAGACCATGTCATGTTCTCATCACAACTCCATAGATCTTGAATCCATCTATTTACAAGACCATGTCACGTTCTCATCACAACTCCAAAGATCTTGAATATATCGATTTGCGAGACCATGTCACATTCTCATCACAACTCCATAGATCTTGAATCAATGGATTTGCGAGACCATGTCACATTCTAATCACAACTCCATAGATCTTGAATATATTGATTTGCGAGACCATGTCACATTCTCATCACAACTCCATAGATCTTGAATATATTGATTTGCGAGACCATGTCACATTCTCATCACAACTCCATAGATCTTGAATCAATGGATTTGCGAGACCATGTCACGTTCTCATCACAACTTCATAGATCTTGAATCCATTGATTTGCGAGACCATGTCACGTTCTCATCACAATGCCGTAGATCTTGAATCCATCTATTTGCGAGACCATGTCATGTTCTCATCACAACTCCATAGATCTCAAATCCATCGATTTGCGAGACCATGTCACATTCCCATCACAACTCCACAAATCTCAAATCCATTGATTTACAGGATCCATGACATGTTCTCATCACAACTCCATGGATCTCGAATCCATTGATTTACAAGGTCCATGACATGTTCTCATCACAACATCATAGATCTCGAATCCATCGATCTGCGAGATCCATGTCACGTTCTCATCACAACTCCATAGACCGTGAATCCATCGATTTTCGAGATCCATGACACGTTCTCATCACAACTCCATAGACCTTGAATCCATCAATTTTCGAGATCCATGACACGTTCTCATCACAACTCCATAGATCTTGAATATATTGATTTGCGAGACCATGTCACGTTCTCATCACAACTCCATAGATCTTGAATATATTGATTTGCAAGACCATGTCACGTTCTCATCACAACTCCATAGATCTTGAACCCATCTATTTGCAAGACCATGTCATGTTCTCATCACAACTCCATAGATCTTGAATCCATCTATTTACAAGACCATGTCATGTTCTCATCACAACTCCAAAGATCTTGAATATATTGATTTGCGAGACCATGTCACATTCTCATCACAACTCCATAGATCTTGAATCAATGGATTTGCGAGACCATGTCACATTCTAATCACAACTCCATAGATCTTGAATATATTGATTTGCGAGACCATGTCACATTCTCATCACAACTCCATAGATCTTGAATATATTGATTTGCGAGACCATGTCACATTCTCATCACAACTCCATAGATCTTGAATCAATGGATTTGCGAGACCATGTCACGTTCTCATCACAACTTCATAGATCTTGAATCCATTGATTTGCGAGACCATGTCACGTTCTCATCACAATGCCGTAGATCTTGAATCCATCGATTTGCGAGACCATGTCATGTTCTCATCACAACTCCATAGATCTCAAATCCATCGATTTGCGAGACCATGTCACATTCCCATCACAACTCCACAAATCTCAAATCCATTGATTTACAAGATCCATGACATGTTCTCATCACAACTCCATAGACATGGAATCCATCGATCTGCGAGATCCATGTCACGTTCTCATCACAACTCCACAGATCTTGAATCCATAGATTTGTGAAATCCAGGACATGTTCTCATCACAATTCCATCGATGTCAAATTCATTGATTTGTGAAATCCATGACACGTTCTCATCACAACTCCATAGATCTCGAATCCATTGATTTACAAGATCCATGACATGTTCTCATCACAACTCCATAGATCTCGAATCGATTGATTTACAAGATCCATGACATGTTCTCATCACAACTCCAGAGACATGGAATCCATCGATCTGTGAGATCCATGTCACGTTCTCATCACAACTCCATAGATTTTGAATCCATCGATTAGCGAGATCCATGACACGTTGTCATCACATCACAACTCCATGTATCTCAAATCCATTGATTTTTGAGATCCATGACACGTTGTCATCACAACTCCACAGATCTTGAATCCATCGATTTGTGAAATCCAGGACATGTTCTCATCACAATTCCTTGGATGTTAATTTCATTGATTTGTGAAATCCATGACACGTTCTCATCACAACTCCATAGATCTCGAATCCATCGATCTGCGAGATCCATGTCACATTCTCATCACAACTCCATAGATCTCGAATCCATCGATCTGCGAGATCCATGACACGTTCTCATCACAACGCCACAGATCTCGAATCCATCGATCTGCGAGATCCATGTCACGTTCTCATCACAACTCCATAGATCTCGAATCCATCGATCTGCGAGATCCATGACACGTTCTCATCACAACGCCACAGATCTCGAATCCATCGATCTGCGAGATCCATGTCACGTTCTCATCACAACTCCATCGATCTCGAATCCATCGATCTGCGAGATCCATGTCACGTTCTCATCACAACTCCATAGATCTCGAATCCATCGATCTGCGAGATCCATGACACGTTCTCGTCACAACTCCATAGATCTCGAATCCATCGATCTGCGAGATCCATGACACGTTCTCGTCACAACTCCATAGATCTCAACTCTTTTTCCGAAAGTCCCTGCCAGATGTGAAGTTCATCTCCGATCGTTCTCGTTTCTCGAGCCCGAATCCAACATCCAACTCGTATAATCAGATCGAGAGTTACAGACAGGTGTGATGAGTAAACCTGTTCGATTCATCGCCGCACAAGAAGCACCGATTTCCGCCTTCGCATCAATCGCCTTGCAAGAGTGAGCGTCACGGTCACGTGATCATGCGAGTCGCTTCTTCGCTGCCATCGGCGCAGGTAACCGGGACGACAACGCGCATCCGACTCCAACCTTACACAGCACGCACCACTACAACAAATAAATACCGCTCAACTACCCACATCGGCCATCGGCACCCTCACGCCGTTCGGCACCGACAGGTAGCACCACCAGGTGTTCGCGAAGAGGCCCCGGCGGTTTATCATGGGAGACGGGAGCGCTTTATTCTTCGGCAAAGCCCCACGGGCCGCACGAGGGTCGTTTCGCGGGCATTTTCCCGCCGTGGTCCCATCAACCGATCACAACAACACAACTACCTGAGGTAGCTGGCGCCGCGTACGTAACTCCGAACCCGCGCTCGCAGAGACCTCGTACCTGCCATTCCGGCCCAGGAGCACGTTTGTCCACGTTTGCAGGCCGCATGACGCACACGTAGTCGAGCTAGGCGGGCCGGGGTAGTCGTACATTGTAAAAGGACGGAAGCCTCGACCCGGTACGAACACCGTCGCGCATGATAAAGTCAGAGCGAGGAAATCTCACCTGTGTACCTTAGGCCTCCTGCTCCAACAACGAAGGAAGCGAAAAGCGAGTCCAAAATGAATCCTGAGCGAACGTCTACAAACTACGTACGTTGTTCAACTTGGACCAAGCGAGCGGCTTCCTGAGGCCCAAAATCACCACACTGTATAAACTACTAACACCGACGAGGAGCGACGCGGTCAACACCTGGTGTGACCTCAACCACCGAACATCGGCGACGACGTGGACCCCGAGCCCTTTCCTCCACACCACCACTAGACCCCCGAGCCCTTTCCTCCACACCACCACTAGATCCTCGGCCCTTCGACACCACCACTAGATCCTCGGCCCTTCGACACCACCACTAGATCCTCGGCCCTTCGACACCACCACTAGATCCTCGGCCCTTCGACACCACCACTAGATCCTCGGCCCTTCGACACCACCACTAGATCCTCGGCCCTGCCCGCACCGACATGGCGTCACCGCTTTGGCGCGAAGCGACACAAACCGAGATCGCGCACCAAGTCCAGGTCCACGGCGCCCGCGGGACCAACACGCACCGCGATTCGACATTAGCTGCAGCGAGGACCGCGACGGGCGACCTACCGTGTAGTCGCTGCGACACCAAGACCCCAGGTGGCGGCGCCTTGTCCGATTCTCTCACGTTCGGGTTCCGTGCGCCACGGGCCGCGCTCTCACTCTCTCGTCGACCTAGCTGCTGGCTCTCTCAGAAGATCGGAGACACCTTGCTCCGTGTCCGCCCAAGACGACCGGTCCGGCGCCACTCGCGCCGCACTCTTCCGTGTTTCACCAAACTGTGTGCTCGAGTACCGCGGCCATTTCCCGACTCACACGATCCCTCGAGGCACGTGGTTGCTACACGTCACGTGATAAGATTTCTCCCTTTTTTTTTCTTTTTTCTCTTCGACCCTCATCTGTCACGTGACGTCACTCCCAGCGCTACCCGGGTTTGGCCGCGTGGCGACATCACAACTTAAAAAAAAAAGTCTCTGTGGTCACCTCGACCATCATAAGGTAACGATCGGATAGTTTGGTGGGGGAGGCAAGTGGTATTCGCTGTAGTTATCTCGAACATCATGCGGGAATAACATGGTAGTTTGGGGGGCACGTGGTATTCGCTGTAGTAATCTCGAACATCATGCGGGAATAACATGGTAGTTTGGGGGGCACGTGGTATTCGCTGTAGTTATCTCGAACATCATGCGGGAATAACATGGTAGTTTGGGGGGCACGTGGTATTCGCTGTAGTAATCTCGAACATCATGCGGGAATAACATGGTAGTTTGGGGGGCACGTGGTATTCGCTGTAGTTATCTCGAACATCATGCGGGAATAACATGGTAGTTTGGGGGGCACGTGGTATTCGCTGTAGTAATCTCGAACATCATGCGGGAATAACATGGTAGTTTGGGGGGCACGTGGTATTCGCTGTAGTAATCTCGAACATCATGCGGGAATAACATGGTAGTTTGGGGGGCACGTGGTATTCCCTGTGGTTATCTCGAACATCATGCGGGAATAACATGGTAGTTTGGGGGGGCACGTGGTATTCCCTGTGGTTATCTCGAACATCATGTGGGAATAACATGGTAGTTTGGGGGACACGTGGTATTCGCTGTAGTTATCTCGAACATCATGTGGGAATAACATGGTAGTTTGGGGGGGGCAAGTGGTATTCGCTGGAGTTATCTCGAACATCATGCGGGAATAACATGGTAGTTTGGGGGGCACGTGGTATTCGCTGGAGTTATCTCGAACATCATGCGGGAATAACATGGTAGTTTGGGGGGCACGTGGTATTCCCTGTGGTTATCTCGAACTTCATGCGGGAATAACATGGTAGTTTGGAGGACACGTGGTATTCGCTGTAGTTATCTCGAACATCATGCGGGAATAACATGGTAGTTTGGGGGGCAAGTGGTATTCGCTGTAGTTATCTCGAACATCATGCGGGAATAACATGGTAGTTTGGGGGGCACGTGGTATTCCCTGTGGTTATCTCGAACATCATGCGGGAATAACATGGTAGTTTGGGGGGCACGTGGTATTCCCTGTGGTTAGGTCGAACATCATGCGGGAATAACATGGTAGTTTGGGGGGCACGTGGTATTCCCTGTGGTTAGGTCGAACATCATGCAGGAATAACATGGTAGTTTGGGGGGCACGTGGTATTCCCTGTGGTTATCTCGAACATCATGCGGGAATAACATGGTAGTTTGGGGAGCACGTGGTATTCCCTGTGGTTATCTCAAACATCATGTGGGAATAACATGGTAGTTTGGGGGGCACGTGGTATTCCCTGTGGTTATCTCGAACATCATGCGGGAATAACATGGTAGTTTGGGGAGCACGTGGTATTCCCTGTGGTTATCTCAAACATCATGCGGGAATAACATGGTAGTTTGGGGGGCACGTGGTATTCCCTGTGGTTAGGTCGAACATCATGCGGGAATAACATGGTAGTTTGGGGGGGCACGTGGTATTCGCTGTGGTTATCTCGAACATCATGCGGGAATAACATGGTAGTTTGGGGGGCACGTGGTATTCCCTGTGGTTATCTCGAACATCATGCGGGAATAACATGGTAGTTTGGGGAGCACGTGGTATTCCCTGTGGTTATCTCAAACATCATGCGGGAATAACATGGTTGTTTGGGGGGCACGTGGTATTCCCTGTGGTTAGGTCGAACATCATGCGGGAATAACATGGTAGTTTGGGGGGCACGTGGTATTCGCTGTGGTTATATCGAACATCATGCGGGAATAACATGGTAGTTTTGGAGGCACGTGGTATTCCCTGTGGTTATGTCGAACATCATGCGGGAATAACATGGTAGTTTGGGGAGCACGTGGTATTCCCTGTGGTTATCTCGAACATCATGCGGGAATAACATGGTAGTTTGGGGGGCACGTGGTATTCCCTGTGGTTATCTCGAACATCATGCGGGAATAACATGGTAGTTTGGGGAGCACGTGGTATTCCCTGTGGTTATCTCGAACATCATGCGGGAATAACATGGTAGTTTGGGGAGCACGTGGTATTCCCTGTGGTTAGGTCGAACATCATGCGGTAATAACATGGTAGTTTGGGAGGCAAGTGGTATTCGCTGTTGTTATCTCGAACATCATGCGGGAATAACATGGTAGTTTGGGGGGCAAGTGGTATTCCCTGTGGTTAGGTCGAACATCATGCGGTAATAACATGGTAGTTTGGGAGGCAAGTGGTATTCGCTGTAGTTATCTCGAACATCATGCGGGAATAACATGGTAGTTTGGGGGGCAAGTGGTATTCCCTGTGGTTTATCTCGAACATCATGCCGGAATAACATGGTAGTTTGGGGGGCACGTGGTATTTGCTGTAGTAATCTCGAACATCATGCGGTAATAACATGGTAGTTTGGGGGGCACGTGGTATTCCCTGTGGTTTATCTCGAACATCATGCGGGAATAACATGGTAGTTTGGGGGGGACGTGGTATTCGCTGTAGTAATCTCGAACATCATGCGGTAATAACATGGTAGTTTGGGGTGCACGTGGTATTCCCTGTGGTTTTATCTCGAACATCATGCCGGAATAACATGGTAGTTTGGGGGGCACGTGGTATTCCCTGTGGTTTATCTCGAACATCATGCGGGAATAACATGGTAGTTTGGGGGGCACGTGGTATTCCCTGTGGTTTATCTCGAACATCATGCGGTAATAACATGGTAGTTTGGGGGGCACGTGGTATCCCCTGTGGTTTATTTCGAAGATTGGGCTTTCGGAGATTTTCGAGGTGCAAAGTTTTTCCTTTTTTCCAAGATGGCGGCCGAACCACGTGACCGATGACATCATCATTAACATATTTTATTCCACATGGAGAGTTCTTTACAATGAGCCATGTCTCAATTTTTTCTATTCAGCACTTTCGGAGATATGGAGGTGCAAAGTTTTTCGGTTTTTCCAAGATAGCGGCTGAACCACGTGACCGATGACGTCATCAATTTGGCACAGTCTATTCCAGGGCAAGACAAATATGTGTGCAAATTTTGGCGATTCTACGTGCAACGGTGTAGACATAGTGCTGCGCACAGACAGACAGATGAAAAATCGGTCAGAGACCGAGGACTTGCCGGAATTTACTTTTTTATCGGCCATTGAGGACAAATATGGCGGTCGAACCACGTGACCGATGACGTCATCATTAACATATTTTATTCCCCTTGGAGAGTTCTTTACAATGAGCCATGTCTCAATTTTTTCTGTTCAGAACTTTTGGAGATATAGAGGTGCTGTTTTCCGGCTTTTCCGAGATGGCGGCCGAACCACGTGACTGATGACGTCATCATTAACATATTTTATTCCCCTTGGAGAGTTCTTTACAATGAGCCATGTCTCAATTTTTTCTGTTCAGCACTTTTGGAGATATAGAGGTGCTGTTTTTCGGCTTTTCCAAGATGGCGACCGAACCACGTGACCTATGACGTCATCATTAACATATTTTATTCCCCATGGAGAGTTCGTTACAATGAGCCATGTCTCAATTTTTTCTATTCAGCACTTTCGGAGATATGGAGGTGCTAGGTTTTTCGGTTTTTCCAAGATGGCGGCCGAACCACGTGACCTATGACGTCATCATTAATACATTTTATTCCCCATGGAAAGTTCTTTACAATGAGCCACGTCTCAATTTTTTCTATTCAGCACTTTCGGAGATATGGAGGTGCAAAGTTTTTCGGTTTTTCCAAGTTGGCGGCCGAACCACGTGACCGATGACGTCATCATTAACATATTTTATTTGGCATGGAGAGTTCTTTGAAATGAGCCATGTCTCAATTTTTTCTGTTCAGCACTTTTGGAGATGTGGAGGTGCAAAGTTTTTCGTTTTTTCCAAGATGGCGGCCGAACCATGTGACCTATGACGTCATCATTAACATATTTTATTCCCCATGGAGAGTTCTTTACAATGAGCTATGTCTCAATTTTTTCTGTTCAGCACTTTTGGAGATATAGTGGTGCAAACTTTTGCCGTGTTTCCAAGATGGCGGCCGAACCACGTGACTGATGACGTCATCAATAACATGTTTTATTCCCCATGGAGAGTTCTTTACAATGAGCCATGTCTCAATTTTTTCGGTTCAGCACTTTTGGAGATATAGTGGTGCAAAGTTTTGCCATTTTTCCAAAATGGCGGCCGAACCACGTGACCGATGACGTCATCATTAACATATTTTATTCCCCATGGAGAGTTCTTTACAATGAGCCATGTCTCAATTTTTTCAATTCAGTACTTTCGGAGATATGGAGGTGCAAATTTTTTCGGTTTTTCCAAGATGGCGGCCGTACCACGTGCCGATGACGTCAACATTAACACATTTTATTCCCCTTGGAGAGTTCGTTACAATGAGCCATGTCTCAATTTTTTCTATTCAGCACTTTCGGAGATATGGAGGTGCTAGGTTTTTCGGTTTTTCCAAGATGGCGGCCGAACCACGTGACCTATAACATCATCATTAACATATTTTATTCCCCATGGAGAGTTCGTTACAATGAGCCATGTCTCAATTTTTTCTATTCAGCACTTTCGGAGATATGGAGGTGCTAGGTTTTTCGGTTTTTCCAAGATGGCGGCCGAACCACGTGACCTATGACGTCATCATTAACATATTTTATTCCCCATTGAGAGTTCTTTCCAATGAGCCATGTCTCAATTTTTTCTATTCAGCACTTTCGGAGATATGGAGGTGCAAAGTTTTTCGGATTTTCCAAGATGGCGGCAGATCCACGTGACTGATGACGTCATCATTAACATATTTTATTCCCCCTGGAGAGTTCTTTCCAATGAGCCATGTCTCAATTTTTTCTATTCAGCACTTCCGGAGATATATCGAGGTGCAAAGTTTTTGGGTTTTTCCAATATGGCGGCCGAACCACGTGACCGATGACGTCATTATTAACATATTTTATTCCCCATGAAGAGTTCTTTACAATGAGCCATGTCTCATTTTTTCTATTCAGCACTTTTGGAGATCTGGAGGTGCAAAGTTTTTCGGTTTTTCCAAGATGGCGGCCGGACCACGTAACCGATGACGTCACCATTAACATGTTTTATTCCCCATGGAGAGTTCTTTACAATGACCCATGTCTCAATTTTTTCTATTCAGCACTTTCAGAGAAATGGAGGAGCAAAATTTTTCGGTTTTTCCAAGATGGCGGCCGAACCACGTGACATATGACGTCATCATTAACATATTTTATTCCCCATGGAGAGTTCTTTACAATGAGCCATGTCTCAATTTTTTCTGTTCAGTACTTTCAGAGGTATAGTGGTACAAAGTTTGCCCGTTTTTCCAAGATGGCGGCCGAACCACGTGACTGATGACATCATCATTAACATATTTTGTTCCCCATGGAGAGTTCTTTACAATGAGCCATGTCTCAATTTTTTCTGTTCAGTACTTTCGGAGATATAGTGGTGCAAAATTTTTCGTTTTTTCCAAGATGGCGGCCGAACCACGTGACCTATGACGTCATCATTAACATATTTTATTCCCCATGGAGAGTTCTTTACAATGAGCTATGACTCAATTTTTTCTGTTCAGCACTTTTGGAGATATAGTGCTGCAAATTTTGCCATTTTTCCAAAATGGCGGCCGAACCACGTGACCGATGACGTCATCATTAACATATTTTATTCCCCATGGAGAATTCTTTACAATGAGCCATGTCTCAATTTTTTCTATTCAGTACTTTCGGAGATATGGAGGTGCAAATTTTTTCGGTTTTTCCAAGATGGCGGCCGAACCACGTCACCGATGACTTCAACATTAACATATTTTATTCCACTTGGAGAGTTCTTTACAATGAGCTATGACTCAATTTTTTCTGTTCAGCACTTTTGGAGATATAGTGCTGCAAATTTTGCCATTTTTCCAAAATGGCGGCCGAACCACGTGACCGATGACGTCATCATTAACATATTTTATTCCCCATGGAGAATTCTTTACAATGAGCCATGTCTCAATTTTTTCTATTCAGCACTTTTGGAGATATAGATGTGCTGTTTTCGGCTTTTCCAAGATGGCGGCCGAACCACGTGACCTATGACGTCATCATTAACATATTTTATTCCCCATGGAGAGTTCGTTACAATGAGCCATGTCTCAAGTTTTTTCTATTCAGCACTTTCGGAGATATGGAGGTGCTAGTTTTTTCGGTTTTTCAAAAATGGCGGCCGAACCACGTGACCTATGACATCGTCATTAATATATTTTATTCCCCATTGAGAGTTCTTTACAATGAGCCATGTCTCAATTTTTTCGGTTCAGCACTTTTGGAGATATAGTGGTGCAAACTTTTGCCGTTTTTCCAAGATGGCGGCCGAACCACGTGACTGATGACGTCATCATTAACGTATTTTATTCCGCATGGAGAGTTCTTTACAATGAGCCATGTCTCAATTTTTTCTATTCAGGACTTTCGGAGATATGGAGGTGCAATTTTTTGGGGTTTTTCCAAGATGGCGGCCGAACCACGTGACCTATGACGTCATCATTAATATATTTTATTCCCCATGGAGAGTTCTTTACAATGAGCCATGTCTCAATTTTTTCTATTCAGCACTTTTGGAGATATGGAGGTGCTAAGTTTTTCGGTTTTTCCAAGATGGCAGCCGACCACGTGACATATGACATCATCATTAACATATTTTATTCACCATGGAGAGTTCTTTACAATGAGCCATGTCTCAATTTTTTCTATTCAGTACTTTCGGAGATATAGTGGTGCAAAGTTTTTCGGTTTTTCCAATGTGGCGGCCGAATCACGTGACCGATGACATCATCATTAACATATTTTATTCCCCATGGAGAGTTCTTTACAATGAGCCATGTCTCAATTTTTTCTATTCAGCACTTTTGGAGATATGGAGGTGCAAAGTTTTTCGGTTTTTCCAAGATGGCGGCCGAACCACGTGACATTTGACGTCATCAATTGGGCACAGTCTATTCCTGGGCACGACCAATATGTGTGCAAAGTTTGGCGATTCTACGTGCAACAGTGTAGACGTCGTGCTGCAAACAGGCAGACAGACAGACAGACAGATGAAAAATCGGTCAGAGACCGAGGACTTGCCGGAATTTACTTTATCGGCCATTTAGGACAAATATGGCGGCCGAACCACATGGCCGATGACGTCATCATTAACATATTTTATGCCCCTTGGAGAGTTCTTTACAATGAGCCATGTCTCAATTTTTTCTGTTCAGCACTTTCGGAGATATCGAGGTGCAAAGTTTTTCCAAGATGGCGGCCGAACCACGTGACCGATGACGTCATCATTAACATATTTTATTCCCCATTGAGAGTTCTTTCCAATGAGCCATGTCTCAATTTTTTCTATTCAGCACTTTCGGAGATATGGAGGTGCAAAGTTTTTCGGATTTTCCAAGATGGCGGCAGATCCACGTGACTGATGACGTCATCATTAACATATTTTATTCCCCCTGGAGAGTTCTTTCCAATGAGCCATGTCTCAATTTTTTCTATTCAGCACTTTCAGAGATATGGAGGTGCAAAGTTTTTCGTTTTTTCCAAGATGGCGGCCGAACCACGTGACTGATGACATCATCATTAACATATTTTATTCCACATGGAGAGTTCTTTCCAATGAGCCATGTCTCAATTTGTTCTATTCAGCACTTCCGGAGATATGGAGGTGCAAAGTTTTTCGGTTTTTCCAAGATGGCGGCCGAAACACGTGACCGATGACGTCATAAATTGGGCACAGTCTTTTCCAGGGCAAGACGAATATTTGTGCAAAGTTTGGCGATTCTCCGTGCAACGGTGTAGACGCAGTGCTGCAAACAGACAGATGAAAAATCGGTCAGAGACCGAGGACTTGCCGGAATTTACTTTTTTATCGGCCATTGAGGACAAATATGGCGGTCGAACCACGTGACCGATGACGTCATCATTAACATGTTTTATTCCCCTTGGAGAGTTCTTTACAATGAGCCATGTCTCAATTTTTTCTGTTCAGAACTTTTGGAGATATAGAGGTGCTGTTTTCCGGCTTTTCCGAGATGGCGGCCGAACCACGTGACTGATGACGTCATCATTAACATATTTTATTCCCCTTGGAGAGTTCTTTACAATGAGCCATGTCTCAATTTTTTCTGTTCAGCACTTTTGGAGATATAGAGGTGCTGTTTTTCGGCTTTTCCAAGATGGCGGCCGAACCACGTGACCTATGACGTCATCATTAACATATTTTATTCCCCATGGAGAGTTCGTTACAATGAGCCATGTCTCAATTTTTTCTATTCAGCACTTTCGGAGATATGGAGGTGCAAAATTTTTCGGATTTTCCAAGATGGCGGCAGATCCACGTGACTGATGACGTCATCATTAACATATTTTATTCCCCCTGGAGAGTTCTTTCCAATGAGCCATGTCTCAATTTTTTCTATTCAGCACTTCCGGAGATATATCGAGGTGCTAAGTTTTTGGGTTTTTCCAATATGGCGGCCGAACCACGTGACCGATGACGTCATTATTAATATATTTTATTCCCCATGGAGAGTTCTTTACAATGAGCCATGTCTCATTTTTTCTATTCAGCACTTTTGGAGATCTGGAGGTGCAAAGTTTTTCGGTTTTTCCAAGATGGCGGTCGGACCACGTAACCGATGACGTCACCATTAACATGTTTTATTCCCCATGGAGAGTTCTTTACAATGAGCCATGTCTCAATTTTTTCTATTCAGCACTTTCAGAGAAATGGAGGAGCAAAATTTTTCGGTTTTTCCAAGATGGCGGCCGAACCACGTGACATATGACGTCATCATTAACATATTTTATTCCCCATGGAGACTTCTTTACAATGAGCCATGTCTCAATTTTTCTGTTCAGTACTTTCAGAGGTATAGTGGTACAAAGTTTGCCCGTTTTTCCAAGATGGCGGCCGAACCACGTGACTGATGACATCATCATTAACATATTTTGTTCCCCATGGAGAGTTCTTTACAATGAGCCATGTCTCAATTTTTTCTGTTCAGTACTTTCGGAGATATAGTGGTGCAAAATTTTTCGTTTTTTCCAAGATGGCGGCCGAACCACGTGAGCTATGACGTCATCATTAACATATTTTATTCCCCATGGAGAGTTCTTTACAATGAGCTATGACTCAATTTTTTCTGTTCAGCACTTTTGGAGATATAGTGCTGCAAATTTTGCCATTTTTCCAAAATGGCGGCCGAACCACGTGACCGATGACGTCATCATTAACATATTTTATTCCCCATGGAGAATTCTTTACAATGAGCCATGTCTCAATTTTTTCTATTCAGTACTTTCGGAGATATGGAGGTGCAAATTTTTTCGGTTTTTCCAAGATGGCGGCCGAACCACGTCACCGATGACTTCAACATTAACATATTTTATTCCACTTGGAGAGTTCTTTACAATGAGCCATGTCTCAATTTTTTCTATTCAGCACTTTTGGAGATATAGATGTGCTGTTTTCGGCTTTTCCAAGATGGCGGCCGAACCACGTGACCTATGACGTCATCATTAACATATTTTATTCCCCATGGAGAGTTCGTTACAATGAGCCATGTCTCAAGTTTTTTCTATTCAGCACTTTCGGAGATATGGAGGTGCTAGTTTTTTCGGTTTTTCCAAGATGGCGGCCGAACCACGTGACCTATGACATCGTCATTAATATATTTTATTCCCCATTGAGAGTTCTTTACAATGAGCCATGTCTCAATTTTTTCGGTTCAGCACTTTTGGAGATATAGTGGTGCAAACTTTTGCCGTTTTTCCAAGATGGCGGCCGAACCACGTGACCGATGACGTCATCATTAACATATTTTATTCCGCATGGAGAGTTCTTTACAATGAGCCATGTCTCAATTTTTTCTATTCAGGACTTTCGGAGATATGGAGGTGCAATTTTTTGGGGTTTTTCCAAGATGGCGGCCGAACCACGTGACCTATGACGTCATCATTAATATATTTTATTCCCCATGGAGAGTTCTTTACAATGAGCCATGTCTCAATTTTTTCTATTCAGCACTTTTGGAGATATGGAGGTGCTAAGTTTTTCGGTTTTTCCAAGATGGCAGCCGACCACGTGACATATGACATCATCATTAACATATTTTATTCACCATGGAGAGTTCTTTACAATGAGCCATGTCTCAATTTTTTCTATTCAGTACTTTCGGAGATATAGTGGTGCAAAGTTTTTCGGTTTTTCCAATGTGGCGGCCGAATCACGTGACCGATGACATCATCATTAACATATTTTATTCCCCATGGAGAGTTCTTTACAATGAGCCATGTCTCAATTTTTTCTATTCAGCACTTTTGGAGATATGGAGGTGCAAAGTTTTTCGGATTTTCCAAGATGGCGGCCGAACCACGTGACATTTGACGTCATCAATTGGGCACAGTCTATTCCTGGGCACGACCAATATGTGTGCAAAGTTTGGCGATTCTACGTGCAACAGTGTAGACGTCGTGCTGCAAACAGGCAGACAGACAGACAGACAGATGAAAAATCGGTCAGAGACCGAGGACTTGCCGGAATTTACTTTATCGGCCATTTAGGACAAATATGGCGGCCGAACCACATTGCCGATGACGTCATCATTAACATATTTTATGCCCCTTGGAGAGTTCTTTACAATGAGCCATGTCTCAATTTTTTCTGTTCAGCACTTTCGGAGATATCGAGGTGCAAAGTTTTTCCAAGATGGCGGCCGAACCACGTGACCGATGACGTCATCATTAACATATTTTATTCCCCATTGAGAGTTCTTTCCAATGAGCCATGTCTCAATTTTTTCTATTCAGCACTTTCGGAGATATGGAGGTGCAAAGTTTTTCGGATTTTCCAAGATGGCGGCAGATCCACGTGACTGATGACGTCATCATTAACATATTTTATTCCCCCTGGAGAGTTCTTTCCAATGAGCCATGTCTCAATTTGTTCTATTCAGCACTTCCGGAGATATGGAGGTGCAAAGTTTTTCGGTTTTTCCAAGATGGCGGCCGAAACACGTGACCGATGACGTCATAAATTGGGCACAGTCTTTTCCAGGGCAAGACGAATATTTGTGCAAAGCTTGGCGATTCTCCGTGCAACGGTGTAGACGCAGTGCTGCAAACAGACAGATGAAAAATCGGTCAGAGACCGAGGACTTGCCGGAATTTACTTTTTTATCGGCTATTGAGGACAAATATGGCGGTCGAACCACGTGACCGATGACGTCATCATTAACATATTTTATTCCCCTTGGAGAGTTCTTTACAATGAGCCATGTCTCAATTTTTTCTGTTCAGAACTTTTGGAGATATAGAGGTGCTGTTTTCCGGCTTTTCCGAGATGGCGGCCGAACCACGTGACCTATGACGTCATCATTAACATATTTTATTCCCCATGGAGAGTTCGTTACAATGAGCCATGTCTCAATTTTTTCTATTCAGCACTTTCGGAGATATGGAGGTGCTAGGTTTTTCGGTTTTTCCAAGATGGCGGCCGAACCACGTGACCTATGACGTCATCATTAATACATTTTATTCCCCATGGAAAGTTCTTTACAATGAGCCACGTCTCAATTTTTTCTATTCAGCACTTTCGGAGATATGGAGGTGCAAAGTTTTTCGGTTTTTCCAAGTTGGCGGCCGAACCACGTGACCGATGACGTCATCATTAACATATTTTATTTGGCATGGAGAGTTCTTTGAAATGAGCCATGTCTCAATTTTTTCTGTTCAGCACTTTTGGAGATGTGGAGGTGCAAAGTTTTTCGTTTTTTCCAAGATGGCGGCCGAACCATGTGACCTATGACGTCATCATTAACATATTTTATTCCCCATGGAGAGTTCTTTACAATGAGCTATGTCTCAATTTTTTCTGTTCAGCACTTTTGGAGATATAGTGGTGCAAACTTTTGCCGTGTTTCCAAGATGGCGGCCGAACCACGTGACTGATGACGTCATCAATAACATATTTTATTCCCCATGGAGAGTTCTTTACAACGAGCCATGTCTCAATTTTTTCAGTTCAGCACTTTTGGAGATATAGTGGTGCAAAGTTTTGCCATTTTTCCAAAGTGGCGGCCGAACCACGTGACCGATGACGTCATCATTAACATATTTTATTCCCCATGGAGAGTTCTTTACAATGAGCCATGTCTCATTTTTTCTATTCAGCACTTTTGGAGATCTGGAGGTGCAAAGTTTTTCGGTTTTTCCAAGATGGCGGCCGGACCACGTAACCGATGACGTCACCATTAACATGTTTTATTCCCCATGGAGAGTTCTTTACAATGAGCCATGTCTCAATTTTTTCTATTCAGCACTTTCAGAGAAATGGAGGAGCAAAATTTTTCGGTTTTTCCAAGATGGCGGCCGAACCACGTGACATATGACGTCATCATTAACATATTTTATTCCCCATGGAGACTTCTTTACAATGAGCCATGTCTCAATTTTTTCTGTTCAGTACTTTCAGAGGTATAGTGGTACAAAGTTTGCCCGTTTTTCCAAGATGGCGGCCGAACCACGTGACTGATGACATCATCATTAACATATTTTGTTCCCCATGGAGAGTTCTTTACAATGAGCCATGTCTCAATTTTTTCTGTTCAGCACTTTTGGAGATATGGAGGTGCAAATTTTTTCGGTTTTTCCAAGATGGCGGCCGAACCACGTCACCGATGACTTCAACATTAACATATTTTATTCCACTTGGAGAGTTCTTTACAATGAGCCATGTCTCAATTTTTTCTATTCAGCACTTTTGGAGATATAGATGTGCTGTTTTCGGCTTTTCCAAGATGGCGGCCGAACCACGTGACCTATGACGTCATCATTAACATATTTTATTCCCCATGGAGAGTTCGTTACAATGAGCCATGTCTCAAGTTTTTTCTATTCAGCACTTTCGGAGATATGGAGGTGCTAGTTTTTTCGGTTTTTCCAAGATGGCGGCCGAACCACGTGACCTATGACATCGTCATTAATATATTTTATTCCCCATTGAGAGTTCTTTACAATGAGCCATGTCTCAATTTTTTCGGTTCAGCACTTTTGGAGATATAGTGGTGCAAACTTTTGCCGTTTTTCCAAGATGGCGGCCGAACCACGTGACTGATGACGTCATCATTAACGTATTTTATTCCGCATGGAGAGTTCTTTACAATGAGCCATGTCTCAATTTTTTCGGTTCAGCACTTTTGGAGATATAGTGGTGCAAAGTTTTGCCATTTTTCCAAAATGGCGGCCGAACCACGTGACCGATGACGTCATCATTAACATATTTTATTCCTCGTGGAGAGTTCTTTACAATGAGCCATGTCTCAATTTTTTCTATTCAGCACTTTCGGAGATATGGAGGTGCAATTTTTTGGGGTTTTTCCAAGATGGCGGCCGAACCACGTGACCTATGACGTCATCATTAATATATTTTATTCCCCATGGAGAGTTCTTTACAATGAGCCATGTCTCAATTTTTTCTATTCAGCACTTTTGGAGATATGGAGGTGCTAAGTTTTTCGGTTTTTCCAAGATGGCAGCCGACCACGTGACATATGACATCATCATTAACATATTTTATTCACCATGGAGAGTTCTTTACAATGAGCCATGTCTCAATTTTTTCTATTCAGTACTTTCGGAGATATAGTGGTGCAAAGTTTTTCGGTTTTTCCAATGTGGCGGCCGAATCACGTGACCGATGACATCATCATTAACATATTTTATTCCCCATGGAGAGTTCTTTACAATGAGCCATGTCTCAATTTTTTCTATTCAGCACTTTTGGAGATATGGAGGTGCAAAGTTTTTCGGTTTTTCCAAGATGGCGGCCGAACCACGTGACATTTGACGTCATCAATTGGGCACAGTCTATTCCTGGGCACGACCAATATGTGTGCAAAGTTTGGCGATTCTACGTGCAACAGTGTAGACGTCGTGCTGCAAACAGGCAGACAGACAGACAGACAGATGAAAAATCGGTCAGAGACCGAGGACTTGCCGGAATTTACTTTATCGGCCATTTAGGACAAATATGGCGGCCGAACCACATGGCCGATGACGTCATCATTAACATATTTTATGCCCCTTGGAGAGTTCTTTACAATGAGCCATGTCTCAATTTTTTCTGTTCAGCACTTTCGGAGATATCGAGGTGCAAAGTTTTTCCAAGATGGCGGCCGAACCACGTGACCGATGACGTCATCATTAACATATTTTATTCCCCATTGAGAGTTCTTTCCAATGAGCCATGTCTCAATTTTTTCTATTCAGCACTTTCGGAGATATGGAGGTGCAAAATTTTTCGGATTTTCCAAGATGGCGGCAGATCCACGTGACTGATGACGTCATCATTAACATATTTTATTCCCCATGGAGAGTTCTTTCCAATGAGCCATGTGTCAATTTTTTCTATTCAGCACTTTCAGAGATATGGAGGTGCAAAGTTTTTCGTTTTTTCCAAGATGGCGGCCGAACCACGTGAGTGATGACATCATCATTAACATATTTTATTCCACATGGAGAGTTCTTTCCAATGAGCCATGTCTCAATTTGTTCTATTCAGCACTTCCGGAGATATGGAGGTGCAAAGTTTTTCGGTTTTTCCAAGATGGCGGCCGAAACACGTGACCGATGACGTCATAAATTGGGCACAGTCTTTTCCAGGGCAAGACGAATATTTGTGCAAAGTTTGGCGATTCTCCGTGCAACGGTGTAGACGCAGTGCTGCAAACAGACAGATGAAAAATCGGTCAGAGACCGAGGACTTGCCGGAATTTACTTTTTTATCGGCCATTGAGGACAAATATGGCGGTCGAACCACGTGACCGATGACGTCATCATTAACATATTTTATTCCCCTTGGAGAGTTCTTTACAATGAGCCATGTCTCAATTTTTTCTGTTCAGAACTTTTGGAGATATAGAGGTGCTGTTTTCCGGCTTTTCCGAGATGGCGGCCGAACCACGTGACCGATGACGTCATCATTAACATATTTTATTCCCCTTGGAGAGTTCTTTACAATGAGCCATGTCTCAATTTTTTCTGTTCAGCACTTTTGGAGATATAGAGGTGCTGTTTTTCGGCTTTTCCAAGATGGCGGCCGAACCACGTGACCTATGACGTCATCATTAACATATTTTATTCCCCATGGAGAGTTCGTTACAATGAGCCATGTCTCAATTTTTTCTATTCAGCACTTTCGGAGATATGGAGGTGCTAGGTTTTTCGGTTTTTCCAAGATGGCGGCCGAACCACGTGACCTATGACGTCATCATCAATACATTTTATTCCCCATGGAAAGTTCTTTACAATGAGCCACGTCTCAATTTTTTCTATTCAGCACTTTCGGAGATATGGAGGTGCAAAGTTTTTCGGTTTTTCCAAGTTGGCGGCCGAACCACGTGACCGATGACGTCATCATTAACATATTTTATTTGGCATGGAGAGTTCTTTGAAATGAGCCATGTCTCAATTTTTTCTGTTCAGCACTTTTGGAGATGTGGAGGTGCAAAGTTTTTCGTTTTTTCCAAGATGGCGGCCGAACCATGTGACCTATTACGTCATCATTAACATATTTTATTCCCCATGGAGAGTTCTTTACAATGAGCTATGTCTCAATTTTTTCTGTTCAGCACTTTTGGAGATATAGTGGTGCAAACTTTTGCCGTGTTTCCAAGATGGCGGCCGAACCACGTGACTGATGACGTCATCAATAACATATTTTATTCCCCATGGAGAGTTCTTTACAATGAGCTATGACTCAATTTTTTCTGTTCAGCACTTTTGGAGATATAGTGCTGCAAATTTTGCCATTTTTCCAAAATGGCGGCCGAACCACGTGACCGATGACGTCATCATTAACATATTTTATTCCCCATGGAGAATTCTTTACAATGAGCCATGTCTCAATTTTTTCTATTCAGTACTTTCGGAGATATGGAGGTGCAAATTTTTTCGGTTTTTCCAAGATGGCGGCCGAACCACGTCACCGATGACTTCAACATTAACATATTTTATTCCACTTGGAGAGTTCTTTACAATGAGCCATGTCTCAATTTTTTCTATTCAGCACTTTTGGAGATATAGATGTGCTGTTTTCGGCTTTTCCAAGATGGCGGCCGAACCACGTGACCTATGACGTCATCATTAACATATTTTATTCCCCATGGAGAGTTCGTTACAATGAGCCATGTCTCAAGTTTTTTCTATTCAGCACTTTCGGAGATATGGAGGTGCTAGTTTTTTCGGTTTTTCCAAGATGGCGGCCGAACCACGTGACCTATGACATCGTCATTAATATATTTTATTCCCCATTGAGAGTTCTTTACAATGAGCCATGTCTCAATTTTTTCGGTTCAGCACTTTTGGAGATATAGTGGTGCAAACTTTTGCCGTTTTTCCAAGATGGCGGCCGAACCACGTGACCGATGACGTCATCATTAACATATTTTATTCCGCATGGAGAGTTCTTTACAATGAGCCATGTCTCAATTTTTTCTATTCAGGACTTTTGGAGATATGGAGGTGCAATTTTTTGGGGTTTTTCCAAGATGGCGGCCGAACCACGTGACCTATGACGTCATCATTAATATATTTTATTCCCCATGGAGAGTTCTTTACAATGAGCCATGTCTCAATTTTTTCTATTCAGCACTTTTGGAGATATGGAGGTGCTAAGTTTTTCGGTTTTTCCAAGATGGCAGCCGACCACGTGACATATGACATCATCATTAACATATTTTATTCACCATGGAGAGTTCTTTACAATGAGCCATGTCTCAATTTTTTCTATTCAGTACTTTCGGAGATATAGTGGTGCAAAGTTTTTCGGTTTTTCCAATGTGGCGGCCGAATCACGTGACCGATGACATCATCATTAACATATTTTATTCCCCATGGAGAGTTCTTTACAATGAGCCATGTCTCAATTTTTTCTATTCAGCACTTTTGGAGATATGGAGGTGCAAAGTTTTTCGGATTTTCCAAGATGGCGGCCGAACCACGTGACATTTGACGTCATCAATTGGGCACAGTCTATTCCTGGGCACGACCAATATGTGTGCAAAGTTTGGCGATTCTACGTGCAACAGTGTAGACGTCGTGCTGCAAACAGGCAGACAGACAGACAGACAGATGAAAAATCGGTCAGAGACCGAGGACTTGCCGGAATTTACTTTATCGGCCATTTAGGACAAATATGGCGGCCGAACCACATTGCCGATGACGTCATCATTAACATATTTTATGCCCCTTGGAGAGTTCTTTACAATGAGCCATGTCTCAATTTTTTCTGTTCAGCACTTTCGGAGATATCGAGGTGCAAAGTTTTTCCAAGATGGCGGCCGAACCACGTGACCGATGACGTCATCATTAACATATTTTATTCCCCATTGAGAGTTCTTTCCAATGAGCCATGTCTCAATTTTTTCTATTCAGCACTTTCGGAGATATGGAGGTGCAAAGTTTTTCGGATTTTCCAAGATGGCGGCAGATCCACGTGACTGATGACGTCATCATTAACATATTTTATTCCCCCTGGAGAGTTCTTTCCAATGAGCCATGTCTCAATTTGTTCTATTCAGCACTTCCGGAGATATGGAGGTGCAAAGTTTTTCGGTTTTTCCAAGATGGCGGCCGAAACACGTGACCGATGACGTCATAAATTGGGCACAGTCTTTTCCAGGGCAAGACGAATATTTGTGCAAAGCTTGGCGATTCTCCGTGCAACGGTGTAGACGCAGTGCTGCAAACAGACAGATGAAAAATCGGTCAGAGACCGAGGACTTGCCGGAATTTACTTTTTTATCGGCCATTGAGGACAAATATGGCGGTCGAACCACGTGACCGATGACGTCATCATTAACATATTTTATTCCCCTTGGAGAGTTCTTTACAATGAGCCATGTCTCAATTTTTTCTGTTCAGAACTTTTGGAGATATAGAGGTGCTGTTTTCCGGCTTTTCCGAGATGGCGGCCGAACCACGTGACTGATGACGTCATCATTAACATATTTTATTCCCCTTGGAGAGTTCTTTACAATGAGCCATGTCTCAATTTTTTCTGTGCAGCACTTTTGGAGATATAGAGGTGCTGTTTTTCGGCTTTTCCAAGATGGCGGCCGAACCACGTGACCTATGACGTCATCATTAACATATTTTATTCCCCATGGAGAGTTCGTTACAATGAGCCATGTCTCAATTTTTTCTATTCAGCACTTTCGGAGATATGGAGGTGCTAGGTTTTTCGGTTTTTCCAAGATGGCGGCCGAACCACGTGACCTATGACGTCATCATTAATACATTTTATTCCCCATGGAAAGTTCTTTACAATGAGCCACGTCTCAATTTTTTCTATTCAGCACTTTCGGAGATATGGAGGTGCAAAGTTTTTCGGTTTTTCCAAGTTGGCGGCCGAACCACGTGACCGATGACGTCATCATTAACATATTTTATTTGGCATGGAGAGTTCTTTGAAATGAGCCATGTCTCAATTTTTTCTGTTCAGCACTTTTGGAGATGTGGAGGTGCAAAGTTTTTCGTTTTTTCCAAGATGGCGGCCGAACCATGTGACCTATGACGTCATCATTAACATATTTTATTCCCCATGGAGAGTTCTTTACAATGAGCTATGTCTCAATTTTTTCTGTTCAGCACTTTTGGAGATATAGTGGTGCAAACTTTTGCCGTGTTTCCAAGATGGCGGCCGAACCACGTGACTGATGACGTCATCAATAACATATTTTATTCCCCATGGAGAGTTCTTTACAACGAGCCATGTCTCAATTTTTTCGGTTCAGCACTTTTGGAGATATAGTGGTGCAAAGTTTTGCCATTTTTCCAAAGTGGCGGCCGAACCACGTGACCGATGACGCCATCATTAACATATTTTATTCCCCATGGAGAGTTTTTTACAATGAGCCATGTCTCAATTTTTTCTATTCAGCACTTTTGGAGATATAGATGTGCTGTTTTCGGCTTTTCCAAGATGGCGGCCGAACCACGTGACCTATGACGTCATCATTAACATATTTTATTCCCCATGGAGAGTTCGTTACAATGAGCCATGTCTCATTTTTTCTATTCAGCACTTTTGGAGATCTGGAGGTGCAAAGTTTTTCGGTTTTTCCAAGATGGCGGCCGGACCACGTAACCGATGACGTCACCATTAACATGTTTTATTCCCCATGGAGAGTTCTTTACAATGAGCCATGTCTCAATTTTTTCTATTCAGCACTTTCAGAGAAATGGAGGAGCAAAATTTTTCGGTTTTTCCAAGATGGCGGCCGAACCACGTGACATATGACGTCATCATTAACATATTTTATTCCCCATGGAGACTTCTTTACAATGAGCCATGTCTCAATTTTTTCTGTTCAGTACTTTCAGAGGTATAGTGGTACAAAGTTTGCCCGTTTTTCCAAGATGGCGGCCGAACCACGTGACTGATGACATCATCATTAACATATTTTGTTCCCCATGGAGAGTTCTTTACAATGAGCCATGTCTCAATTTTTTCTGTTCAGCACTTTTGGAGATATGGAGGTGCAAATTTTTTCGGTTTTTCCAAGATGGCGGCCGAACCACGTCACCGATGACTTCAACATTAACATATTTTATTCCACTTGGAGAGTTCTTTACAATGAGCCATGTCTCAATTTTTTCTATTCAGCACTTTTGGAGATATAGATGTGCTGTTTTCGGCTTTTCCAAGATGGCGGCCGAACCACGTGACCTATGACGTCATCATTAACATATTTTATTCCCCATGGAGAGTTCGTTACAATGAGCCATGTCTCAAGTTTTTTCTATTCAGCACTTTCGGAGATATGGAGGTGCTAGTTTTTTCGGTTTTTCCAAGATGGCGGCCGAACCACGTGACCTATGACATCGTCATTAATATATTTTATTCCCCATTGAGAGTTCTTTACAATGAGCCATGTCTCAATTTTTTCGGTTCAGCACTTTTGGAGATATAGTGGTGCAAACTTTTGCCGTTTTTCCAAGATGGCGGCCGAACCACGTGACTGATGACGTCATCATTAACGTATTTTATTCCGCATGGAGAGTTCTTTACAATGAGCCATGTCTCAATTTTTTCGGTTCAGCACTTTTGGAGATATAGTGGTGCAAAGTTTTGCCATTTTTCCAAAATGGCGGCCGAACCACGTGACCGATGACGTCATCATTAACATATTTTATTCCTCGTGGAGAGTTCTTTACAATGAGCCGTGTCTCAATTTTTTCTATTCAGCACTTTCGGAGATATGGAGGTGCAATTTTTTGGGGTTTTTCCAAGATGGCGGCCGAACCACGTGACCTATGACGTCATCATTAATATATTTTATTCCCCATGGAGAGTTCTTTACAATGAGCCATGTCTCAATTTTTTCTATTCAGCACTTTTGGAGATATGGAGGTGCTAAGTTTTTCGGTTTTTCCAAGATGGCAGCCGACCACGTGACATATGACATCATCATTAACATATTTTATTCACCATGGAGAGTTCTTTACAATGAGCCATGTCTCAATTTTTTCTATTCAGTACTTTCGGAGATATAGTGGTGCAAAGTTTTTCGGTTTTTCCAATGTGGCGGCCGAATCACGTGACCGATGACATCATCATTAACATATTTTATTCCCCATGGAGAGTTCTTTACAATGAGCCATGTCTCAATTTTTTCTATTCAGCACTTTTGGAGATATGGAGGTGCAAAGTTTTTCGGTTTTTCCAAGATGGCGGCCGAACCACGTGACATTTGACGTCATCAATTGGGCACAGTCTATTCCTGGGCACGACCAATATGTGTGCAAAGTTTGGCGATTCTACGTGCAACAGTGTAGACGTCGTGCTGCAAACAGGCAGACAGACAGACAGACAGATGAAAAATCGGTCAGAGACCGAGGACTTGCCGGAATTTACTTTATCGGCCATTTAGGACAAATATGGCGGCCGAACCACATGGCCGATGACGTCATCATTAACATATTTTATGCCCCTTGGAGAGTTCTTTACAATGAGCCATGTCTCAATTTTTTCTGTTCAGCACTTTCGGAGATATCGAGGTGCAAAGTTTTTCCAAGATGGCGGCCGAACCACGTGACCGATGACGTCATCATTAACATATTTTATTCCCCATTGAGAGTTCTTTCCAATGAGCCATGTCTCAATTTTTTCTATTCAGCACTTTCGGAGATATGGAGGTGCAAAATTTTTCGGATTTTCCAAGATGGCGGCAGATCCACGTGACTGATGACGTCATCATTAACATATTTTATTCCCCATGGAGAGTTCTTTCCAAGGAGCCATGTGTCAATTTTTTCTATTCAGCACTTTCAGAGATATGGAGGTGCAAAGTTTTTCGTTTTTTCCAAGATGGCGGCCGAACCACGTGAGTGATGACATCATCATTAACATATTTTATTCCACATGGAGAGTTCTTTCCAATGAGCCATGTCTCAATTTGTTCTATTCAGCACTTCCGGAGATATGGAGGTGCAAAGTTTTTCGGTTTTTCCAAGATGGCGGCCGAAACACGTGACCGATGACGTCATAAATTGGGCACAGTCTTTTCCAGGGCAAGACGAATATTTGTGCAAAGTTTGGCGATTCTCCGTGCAACGGTGTAGACGCAGTGCTGCAAACAGACAGATGAAAAATCGGTCAGAGACCGAGGACTTGCCGGAATTTACTTTTTTATCGGCCATTGAGGACAAATATGGCGGTCGAACCACGTGACCGATGACGTCATCATTAACATATTTTATTCCCCTTGGAGAGTTCTTTACAATGAGCCATGTCTCAATTTTTTCTGTTCAGAACTTTTGGAGATATAGAGGTGCTGTTTTCCGGCTTTTCCGAGATGGCGGCCGAACCACGTGACCGATGACGTCATCATTAACATATTTTATTCCCCTTGGAGAGTTCTTTACAATGAGCCATGTCTCAATTTTTTCTGTTCAGCACTTTTGGAGATATAGAGGTGCTGTTTTTCGGCTTTTCCAAGATGGCGGCCGAACCACGTGACCTATGACGTCATCATTAACATATTTTATTCCCCATGGAGAGTTCGTTACAATGAGCCATGTCTCAATTTTTTCTATTCAGCACTTTCGGAGATATGGAGGTGCTAGGTTTTTCGGTTTTTCCAAGATGGCGGCCGAACCACGTGACCTATGACGTCATCATTAATACATTTTATTCCCCATGGAAAGTTCTTTACAATGAGCCACGTCTCAATTTTTTCTATTCAGCACTTTCGGAGATATGGAGGTGCAAAGTTTTTCGGTTTTTCCAAGTTGGCGGCCGAACCACGTGACCGATGACGTCATCATTAACATATTTTATTTGGCATGGAGAGTTCTTTGAAATGAGCCATGTCTCAATTTTTTCTGTTCAGCACTTTTGGAGATGTGGAGGTGCAAAGTTTTTCGTTTTTTCCAAGATGGCGGCCGAACCATGTGACCTATTACGTCATCATTAACATATTTTATTCCCCATGGAGAGTTCTTTACAATGAGCTATGTCTCAATTTTTTCTGTTCAGCACTTTTGGAGATATAGTGGTGCAAACTTTTGCCGTGTTTCCAAGATGGCGGCCGAACCACGTGACTGATGACGTCATCAATAACATATTTTATTCCCCATGGAGAGTTCTTTACAATGAGCCATGTCTCAATTTTTTCGGTTCAGCACTTTTGGAGATATAGTGGTGCAAAGTTTTGCCATTTTTCCAAAATGGCGGCCGAACCACGTGACCGATGACGTCATCATTAACATATTTTATTCCCCATGGAGAGTTCTTTACAATGAGCTATGTCTCAATTTTTTCAATTCAGTACTTTCGGAGATATGGAGGTGCAAATTTTTTCGGTTTTTCCAAGATGGCGGCCGAACCACGTGCCGATGACGTCAACATTAACATATTTTATTCCCCTTGGAGAGTTCTTTACAATGAGCCATGTCTCAATTTTTTCTATTCAGCACTTTTGGAGATATAGATGTGCTGTTTTTGGCTTTTCCAAGATGGCGGCCGAACCACGTGACCTATAACATCATCATTAACATATTTTATTCCCCATGGAGAGTTCGTTACAATGAGCCATGTCTCAATTTTTTCTATTCAGCACTTTCGGAGATATGGAGGTGCTAGGTTTTTCGGTTTTTCCAAGATGGCGGCCGAACCACGTGACCTATGACGTCATCATTAACATATTTTATTCCCCATTGAGAGTTCTTTACAATGAGCCATGTCTCAATTTTTTCGGTTCAGCACTTTTGGAGATATAGTGGTGCAAAGTTTTGCCATTTTTGCAAAATGGCGGCCGAACCACGTGACCGATGACGTCATCATTAACATATTTTATTCCACATGGAGAGTTTTTTACAATGAGCCATGTCTCAATTTTTTCTATTCAGCACTTCCGGAGATATATCGAGGTGCAAAGTTTTTGGGTTTTCCCAATATGGCGGCCGAACCACGTGACCGATGACGTCATTATTAACATATTTTATTCCCCATGGAGAGTTCTTTACAATGAGCCATGTCTCATTTTTTCTATTCAGCACTTTTGGAGATCTGGAGGTGCAAAGTTTTTCGGTTTTTCCAAGATGGCGGCCGGACCACGTAACCGATGACGTCACCATTAACATGTTTTATTCCCCATGGAGAGTTCTTTACAATGAGCCATGTCTCAATTTTTTCTATTCAGCACTTTCAGAGAAATGGAGGAGCAAAATTTTTCGGTTTTTCCAAGATGGCGGCCGAACCACGTGACATATGACGTCATCATTAACATATTTTATTCCCCATGGAGACTTCTTTACAATGAGCCATGTCTCAATTTTTTCTGTTCAGCACTTTCGGAGATATGGAGGTGCAAAGTTTTTCGGTTTTTCCAAGTTGGCGGCCGAACCACGTGACCGATGACGTCATCATTAACATATTTTATTTGGCATGGAGAGTTCTTTGAAATGAGCCATGTCTCAATTTTTTCTGTTCAGCACTTTTGGAGATGTGGAGGTGCAAAGTTTTTCGTTTTTTCCAAGATGGCGGCCGAACCATGTGACCTATTACGTCATCATTAACATATTTTATTCCCCATGGAGAGTTCTTTACAATGAGCTATGTCTCAATTTTTTCTGTTCAGCACTTTTGGAGATATAGTGGTGCAAACTTTTGCCGTGTTTCCAAGATGGCGGCCGAACCACGTGACTGATGACGTCATCAATAACATATTTTATTCCCCATGGAGAGTTCTTTACAATGAGCTATGACTCAATTTTTTCTGTTCAGCACTTTTGGGGATATAGTGCTGCAAATTTTGCCATTTTTCCAAAATGGCGGCCGAACCACGTGACCGATGACGTCATCATTAACATATTTTATTCCCCATGGAGAATTCTTTACAATGAGCCATGTCTCAATTTTTTCTATTCAGTACTTTCGGAGATATGGAGGTGCAAATTTTTTCGGTTTTTCCAAGATGGCGGCCGAACCACGTCACCGATGACTTCAACATTAACATATTTTATTCCACTTGGAGAGTTCTTTACAATGAGCCATGTCTCAATTTTTTCTATTCAGCACTTTTGGAGATATAGATGTGCTGTTTTCGGCTTTTCCAAGATGGCGGCCGAACCACGTGACCTATGACGTCATCATTAACATATTTTATTCCCCATGGAGAGTTCGTTACAATGAGCCATGTCTCAAGTTTTTTCTATTCAGCACTTTCGGAGATATGGAGGTGCTAGTTTTTTCGGTTTTTCCAAGATGGCGGCCGAACCACGTGACCTATGACATCGTCATTAATATATTTTATTCCCCATTGAGAGTTCTTTACAATGAGCCATGTCTCAATTTTTTCGGTTCAGCACTTTTGGAGATATAGTGGTGCAAACTTTTGCCGTTTTTCCAAGATGGCGGCCGAACCACGTGACCGATGACGTCATCATTAACATATTTTATTCCGCATGGAGAGTTCTTTACAATGAGCCATGTCTCAATTTTTTCTATTCAGGACTTTCGGAGATATGGAGGTGCAATTTTTTGGGGTTTTTCCAAGATGGCGGCCGAACCACGTGACCTATGACGTCATCATTAATATATTTTATTCCCCATGGAGAGTTCTTTACAATGAGCCATGTCTCAATTTTTTCTATTCAGCACTTTTGGAGATATGGAGGTGCTAAGTTTTTCGGTTTTTCCAAGATGGCAGCCGACCACGTGACATATGACATCATCATTAACATATTTTATTCACCATGGAGAGTTCTTTACAATGAGCCATGTCTCAATTTTTTCTATTCAGTACTTTCGGAGATATAGTGGTGCAAAGTTTTTCGGTTTTTCCAATGTGGCGGCCGAATCACGTGACCGATGACATCATCATTAACATATTTTATTCCCCATGGAGAGTTCTTTACAATGAGCCATGTCTCAATTTTTTCTATTCAGCACTTTTGGAGATATGGAGGTGCAAAGTTTTTCGGTTTTTCCAAGATGGCGGCCGAACCACGTGACATTTGACGTCATCAATTGGGCACAGTCTATTCCTGGGCACGACCAATATGTGTGCAAAGTTTGGCGATTCTACGTGCAACAGTGTAGACGTCGTGCTGCAAACAGGCAGACAGACAGACAGACAGATGAAAAATCGGTCAGAGACCGAGGACTTGCCGGAATTTACTTTATCGGCCATTTAGGACAAATATGGCGGCCGAACCACATGGCCGATGACGTCATCATTAACATATTTTATGCCCCTTGGAGAGTTCTTTACAATGAGCCATGTCTCAATTTTTTCTGTTCAGCACTTTCGGAGATATCGAGGTGCAAAGTTTTTCCAAGATGGCGGCCGAACCACGTGACCGATGACGTCATCATTAACATATTTTATTCCCCATTGAGAGTTCTTTCCAATGAGCCATGTCTCAATTTTTTCTATTCAGCACTTTCGGAGATATGGAGGTGCAAAATTTTTCGGATTTTCCAAGATGGCGGCAGATCCACGTGACTGATGACGTCATCATTAACATATTTTATTCCCCATGGAGAGTTCTTTCCAAGGAGCCATGTGTCAATTTTTTCTATTCAGCACTTTCAGAGATATGGAGGTGCAAAGTTTTTCGTTTTTTCCAAGATGGCGGCCGAACCACGTGAGTGATGACATCATCATTAACATATTTTATTCCACATGGAGAGTTCTTTCCAATGAGCCATGTCTCAATTTGTTCTATTCAGCACTTCCGGAGATATGGAGGTGCAAAGTTTTTCGGTTTTTCCAAGATGGCGGCCGAAACACGTGACCGATGACGTCATAAATTGGGCACAGTCTTTTCCAGGGCAAGACGAATATTTGTGCAAAGTTTGGCGATTCTCCGTGCAACGGTGTAGACGCAGTGCTGCAAACAGACAGATGAAAAATCGGTCAGAGACCGAGGACTTGCCGGAATTTACTTTTTTATCGGCCATTGAGGACAAATATGGCGGTCGAACCACGTGACCGATGACGTCATCATTAACATATTTTATTCCCCTTGGAGAGTTCTTTACAATGAGCCATGTCTCAATTTTTTCTGTTCAGAACTTTTGGAGATATAGAGGTGCTGTTTTCCGGCTTTTCCGAGATGGCGGCCGAACCACGTGACCGATGACGTCATCATTAACATATTTTATTCCCCTTGGAGAGTTCTTTACAATGAGCCATGTCTCAATTTTTTCTGTTCAGCACTTTTGGAGATATAGAGGTGCTGTTTTTCGGCTTTTCCAAGATGGCGGCCGAACCACGTGACCTATGACGTCATCATTAACATATTTTATTCCCCATGGAGAGTTCGTTACAATGAGCCATGTCTCAATTTTTTCTATTCAGCACTTTCGGAGATATGGAGGTGCTAGGTTTTTCGGTTTTTCCAAGATGGCGGCCGAACCACGTGACCTATGACGTCATCATTAATACATTTTATTCCCCATGGAAAGTTCTTTACAATGAGCCACGTCTCAATTTTTTCTATTCAGCACTTTCGGAGATATGGAGGTGCAAAGTTTTTCGGTTTTTCCAAGTTGGCGGCCGAACCACGTGACCGATGACGTCATCATTAACATATTTTATTTGGCATGGAGAGTTCTTTGAAATGAGCCATGTCTCAATTTTTTCTGTTCAGCACTTTTGGAGATGTGGAGGTGCAAAGTTTTTCGTTTTTTCCAAGATGGCGGCCGAACCATGTGACCTATTACGTCATCATTAACATATTTTATTCCCCATGGAGAGTTCTTTACAATGAGCTATGTCTCAATTTTTTCTGTTCAGCACTTTTGGAGATATAGTGGTGCAAACTTTTGCCGTGTTTCCAAGATGGCGGCCGAACCACGTGACTGATGACGTCATCAATAACATATTTTATTCCCCATGGAGAGTTCTTTACAATGAGCCATGTCTCAATTTTTTCGGTTCAGCACTTTTGGAGATATAGTGGTGCAAAGTTTTGCCATTTTTCCAAAATGGCGGCCGAACCACGTGACCGATGACGTCATCATTAACATATTTTATTCCCCATGGAGAGTTCTTTACAATGAGCTATGTCTCAATTTTTTCAATTCAGTACTTTCGGAGATATGGAGGTGCAAATTTTTTCGGTTTTTCCAAGATGGCGGCCGAACCACGTGCCGATGACGTCAACATTAACATATTTTATTCCCCTTGGAGAGTTCTTTACAATGAGCCATGTCTCAATTTTTTCTATTCAGCACTTTTGGAGATATAGATGTGCTGTTTTTGGCTTTTCCAAGATGGCGGCCGAACCACGTGACCTATAACATCATCATTAACATATTTTATTCCCCATGGAGAGTTCGTTACAATGAGCCATGTCTCAATTTTTTCTATTCAGCACTTTCGGAGATATGGAGGTGCTAGGTTTTTCGGTTTTTCCAAGATGGCGGCCGAACCACGTGACCTATGACGTCATCATTAACATATTTTATTCCCCATTGAGAGTTCTTTACAATGAGCCATGTCTCAATTTTTTCGGTTCAGCACTTTTGGAGATATAGTGGTGCAAAGTTTTGCCATTTTTGCAAAATGGCGGCCGAACCACGTGACCGATGACGTCATCATTAACATATTTTATTCCACATGGAGAGTTTTTTACAATGAGCCATGTCTCAATTTTTTCTATTCAGCACTTCCGGAGATATATCGAGGTGCAAAGTTTTTGGGTTTTCCCAATATGGCGGCCGAACCACGTGACCGATGACGTCATTATTAACATATTTTATTCCCCATGGAGAGTTCTTTACAATGAGCCATGTCTCATTTTTTCTATTCAGCACTTTTGGAGATCTGGAGGTGCAAAGTTTTTCGGTTTTTCCAAGATGGCGGCCGGACCACGTAACCGATGACGTCACCATTAACATGTTTTATTCCCCATGGAGAGTTCTTTACAATGAGCCATGTCTCAATTTTTTCTATTCAGCACTTTCGGAGATATGGAGGTGCAAAGTTTTTCGGTTTTTCCAAGTTGGCGGCCGAACCACGTGACCGATGACGTCATCATTAACATATTTTATTTGGCATGGAGAGTTCTTTGAAATGAGCCATGTCTCAATTTTTTCTGTTCAGCACTTTTGGAGATGTGGAGGTGCAAAGTTTTTCGTTTTTTCCAAGATGGCGGCCGAACCATGTGACCTATTACGTCATCATTAACATATTTTATTCCCCATGGAGAGTTCTTTACAATGAGCTATGTCTCAATTTTTTCTGTTCAGCACTTTTGGAGATATAGTGGTGCAAACTTTTGCCGTGTTTCCAAGATGGCGGCCGAACCACGTGACTGATGACGTCATCAATAACATATTTTATTCCCCATGGAGAGTTCTTTACAATGAGCTATGACTCAATTTTTTCTGTTCAGCACTTTTGGAGATATAGTGCTGCAAATTTTGCCATTTTTCCAAAATGGCGGCCGAACCACGTGACCGATGACGTCATCATTAACATATTTTATTCCCCATGGAGAATTCTTTACAATGAGCCATGTCTCAATTTTTTCTATTCAGTACTTTCGGAGATATGGAGGTGCAAATTTTTTCGGTTTTTCCAAGATGGCGGCCGAACCACGTCACCGATGACTTCAACATTAACATATTTTATTCCACTTGGAGAGTTCTTTACAATGAGCCATGTCTCAATTTTTTCTATTCAGCACTTTTGGAGATATAGATGTGCTGTTTTCGGCTTTTCCAAGATGGCGGCCGAACCACGTGACCTATGACGTCATCATTAACATATTTTATTCCCCATGGAGAGTTCGTTACAATGAGCCATGTCTCAAGTTTTTTCTATTCAGCACTTTCGGAGATATGGAGGTGCTAGTTTTTTCGGTTTTTCCAAGATGGCGGCCGAACCACGTGACCTATGACATCGTCATTAATATATTTTATTCCCCATTGAGAGTTCTTTACAATGAGCCAGCCATGTCTCAATTTTTTCGGTTCAGCACTTTTGGAGATATAGTGGTGCAAACTTTTGCCGTTTTTCCAAGATGGCGGCCGAACCACGTGACCGATGACGTCATCATTAACATATTTTATTCCGCATGGAGAGTTCTTTACAATGAGCCATGTCTCAATTTTTTCTATTCAGGACTTTCGGAGATATGGAGGTGCAATTTTTTGGGGTTTTTCCAAGATGGCGGCCGAACCACGTGACCTATGACGTCATCATTAATATATTTTATTCCCCATGGAGAGTTCTTTACAATGAGCCATGTCTCAATTTTTTCTATTCAGCACTTTTGGAGATATGGAGGTGCTAAGTTTTTCGGTTTTTCCAAGATGGCAGCCGACCACGTGACATATGACATCATCATTAACATATTTTATTCACCATGGAGAGTTCTTTACAATGAGCCATGTCTCAATTTTTTCTATTCAGTACTTTCGGAGATATAGTGGTGCAAAGTTTTTCGGTTTTTCCAATGTGGCGGCCGAATCACGTGACCGATGACATCATCATTAACATATTTTATTCCCCATGGAGAGTTCTTTACAATGAGCCATGTCTCAATTTTTTCTATTCAGCACTTTTGGAGATATGGAGGTGCAAAGTTTTTCGGATTTTCCAAGATGGCGGCCGAACCACGTGACATTTGACGTCATCAATTGGGCACAGTCTATTCCTGGGCACGACCAATATGTGTGCAAAGTTTGGCGATTCTACGTGCAACAGTGTAGACGTCGTGCTGCAAACAGGCAGACAGACAGACAGACAGATGAAAAATCGGTCAGAGACCGAGGACTTGCCGGAATTTACTTTATCGGCCATTTAGGACAAATATGGCGGCCGAACCACATTGCCGATGACGTCATCATTAACATATTTTATGCCCCTTGGAGAGTTCTTTACAATGAGCCATGTCTCAATTTTTTCTGTTCAGCACTTTCGGAGATATCGAGGTGCAAAGTTTTTCCAAGATGGCGGCCGAACCACGTGACCGATGACGTCATCATTAACATATTTTATTCCCCATTGAGAGTTCTTTCCAATGAGCCATGTCTCAATTTTTTCTATTCAGCACTTTCGGAGATATGGAGGTGCAAAGTTTTTCGGATTTTCCAAGATGGCGGCAGATCCACGTGACTGATGACGTCATCATTAACATATTTTATTCCCCCTGGAGAGTTCTTTCCAATGAGCCATGTCTCAATTTGTTCTATTCAGCACTTCCGGAGATATGGAGGTGCAAAGTTTTTCGGTTTTTCCAAGATGGCGGCCGAAACACGTGACCGATGACGTCATAAATTGGGCACAGTCTTTTCCAGGGCAAGACGAATATTTGTGCAAAGCTTGGCGATTCTCCGTGCAACGGTGTAGACGCAGTGCTGCAAACAGACAGATGAAAAATCGGTCAGAGACCGAGGACTTGCCGGAATTTACTTTTTTATCGGCCATTGAGGACAAATATGGCGGTCGAACCACGTGACCGATGACGTCATCATTAACATATTTTATTCCCCTTGGAGAGTTCTTTACAATGAGCCATGTCTCAATTTTTTCTGTTCAGAACTTTTGGAGATATAGAGGTGCTGTTTTCCGGCTTTTCCGAGATGGCGGCCGAACCACGTGACTGATGACGTCATCATTAACATATTTTATTCCCCTTGGAGAGTTCTTTACAATGAGCCATGTCTCAATTTTTTCTGTGCAGCACTTTTGGAGATATAGAGGTGCTGTTTTTCGGCTTTTCCAAGATGGCGGCCGAACCACGTGACCTATGACGTCATCATTAACATATTTTATTCCCCATGGAGAGTTCGTTACAATGAGCCATGTCTCAATTTTTTCTATTCAGCACTTTCGGAGATATGGAGGTGCTAGGTTTTTCGGTTTTTCCAAGATGGCGGCCGAACCACGTGACCTATGACGTCATCATTAATACATTTTATTCCCCATGGAAAGTTCTTTACAATGAGCCACGTCTCAATTTTTTCTATTCAGCACTTTCGGAGATATGGAGGTGCAAAGTTTTTCGGTTTTTCCAAGTTGGCGGCCGAACCACGTGACCGATGACGTCATCATTAACATATTTTATTTGGCATGGAGAGTTCTTTGAAATGAGCCATGTCTCAATTTTTTCTGTTCAGCACTTTTGGAGATGTGGAGGTGCAAAGTTTTTCGTTTTTTCCAAGATGGCGGCCGAACCATGTGACCTATGACGTCATCATTAACATATTTTATTCCCCATGGAGAGTTCTTTACAATGAGCTATGTCTCAATTTTTTCTGTTCAGCACTTTTGGAGATATAGTGGTGCAAACTTTTGCCGTGTTTCCAAGATGGCGGCCGAACCACGTGACTGATGACGTCATCAATAACATATTTTATTCCCCATGGAGAGTTCTTTACAACGAGCCATGTCTCAATTTTTTCGGTTCAGCACTTTTGGAGATATAGTGGTGCAAAGTTTTGCCATTTTTCCAAAGTGGCGGCCGAACCACGTGACCGATGACGCCATCATTAACATATTTTATTCCCCATGGAGAGTTTTTTACAATGAGCCATGTCTCAATTTTTTCTATTCAGCACTTTTGGAGATATAGATGTGCTGTTTTCGGCTTTTCCAAGATGGCGGCCGAACCACGTGACCTATGACGTCATCATTAACATATTTTATTCCCCATGGAGAGTTCGTTACAATGAGCCATGTCTCATTTTTTCTATTCAGCACTTTTGGAGATCTGGAGGTGCAAAGTTTTTCGGTTTTTCCAAGATGGCGGCCGGACCACGTAACCGATGACGTCACCATTAACATGTTTTATTCCCCATGGAGAGTTCTTTACAATGAGCCATGTCTCAATTTTTTCTATTCAGCACTTTCAGAGAAATGGAGGAGCAAAATTTTTCGGTTTTTCCAAGATGGCGGCCGAACCACGTGACATATGACGTCATCATTAACATATTTTATTCCCCATGGAGACTTCTTTACAATGAGCCATGTCTCAATTTTTTCTGTTCAGTACTTTCAGAGGTATAGTGGTACAAAGTTTGCCCGTTTTTCCAAGATGGCGGCCGAACCACGTGACTGATGACATCATCATTAACATATTTTGTTCCCCATGGAGAGTTCTTTACAATGAGCCATGTCTCAATTTTTTCTGTTCAGCACTTTTGGAGATATGGAGGTGCAAATTTTTTCGGTTTTTCCAAGATGGCGGCCGAACCACGTCACCGATGACTTCAACATTAACATATTTTATTCCACTTGGAGAGTTCTTTACAATGAGCCATGTCTCAATTTTTTCTATTCAGCACTTTTGGAGATATAGATGTGCTGTTTTCGGCTTTTCCAAGATGGCGGCCGAACCACGTGACCTATGACGTCATCATTAACATATTTTATTCCCCATGGAGAGTTCGTTACAATGAGCCATGTCTCAAGTTTTTTCTATTCAGCACTTTCGGAGATATGGAGGTGCTAGTTTTTTCGGTTTTTCCAAGATGGCGGCCGAACCACGTGACCTATGACATCGTCATTAATATATTTTATTCCCCATTGAGAGTTCTTTACAATGAGCCATGTCTCAATTTTTTCGGTTCAGCACTTTTGGAGATATAGTGGTGCAAACTTTTGCCGTTTTTCCAAGATGGCGGCCGAACCACGTGACTGATGACGTCATCATTAACGTATTTTATTCCGCATGGAGAGTTCTTTACAATGAGCCATGTCTCAATTTTTTCGGTTCAGCACTTTTGGAGATATAGTGGTGCAAAGTTTTGCCATTTTTCCAAAATGGCGGCCGAACCACGTGACCGATGACGTCATCATTAACATATTTTATTCCTCGTGGAGAGTTCTTTACAATGAGCCGTGTCTCAATTTTTTCTATTCAGCACTTTCGGAGATATGGAGGTGCAATTTTTTGGGGTTTTTCCAAGATGGCGGCCGAACCACGTGACCTATGACGTCATCATTAATATATTTTATTCCCCATGGAGAGTTCTTTACAATGAGCCATGTCTCAATTTTTTCTATTCAGCACTTTTGGAGATATGGAGGTGCTAAGTTTTTCGGTTTTTCCAAGATGGCAGCCGACCACGTGACATATGACATCATCATTAACATATTTTATTCACCATGGAGAGTTCTTTACAATGAGCCATGTCTCAATTTTTTCTATTCAGTACTTTCGGAGATATAGTGGTGCAAAGTTTTTCGGTTTTTCCAATGTGGCGGCCGAATCACGTGACCGATGACATCATCATTAACATATTTTATTCCCCATGGAGAGTTCTTTACAATGAGCCATGTCTCAATTTTTTCTATTCAGCACTTTTGGAGATATGGAGGTGCAAAGTTTTTCGGTTTTTCCAAGATGGCGGCCGAACCACGTGACATTTGACGTCATCAATTGGGCACAGTCTATTCCTGGGCACGACCAATATGTGTGCAAAGTTTGGCGATTCTACGTGCAACAGTGTAGACGTCGTGCTGCAAACAGGCAGACAGACAGACAGACAGATGAAAAATCGGTCAGAGACCGAGGACTTGCCGGAATTTACTTTATCGGCCATTTAGGACAAATATGGCGGCCGAACCACATGGCCGATGACGTCATCATTAACATATTTTATGCCCCTTGGAGAGTTCTTTACAATGAGCCATGTCTCAATTTTTTCTGTTCAGCACTTTCGGAGATATCGAGGTGCAAAGTTTTTCCAAGATGGCGGCCGAACCACGTGACCGATGACGTCATCATTAACATATTTTATTCCCCATTGAGAGTTCTTTCCAATGAGCCATGTCTCAATTTTTTCTATTCAGCACTTTCGGAGATATGGAGGTGCAAAATTTTTCGGATTTTCCAAGATGGCGGCAGATCCACGTGACTGATGACGTCATCATTAACATATTTTATTCCCCATGGAGAGTTCTTTCCAAGGAGCCATGTGTCAATTTTTTCTATTCAGCACTTTCAGAGATATGGAGGTGCAAAGTTTTTCGTTTTTTCCAAGATGGCGGCCGAACCACGTGAGTGATGACATCATCATTAACATATTTTATTCCACATGGAGAGTTCTTTCCAATGAGCCATGTCTCAATTTGTTCTATTCAGCACTTCCGGAGATATGGAGGTGCAAAGTTTTTCGGTTTTTCCAAGATGGCGGCCGAAACACGTGACCGATGACGTCATAAATTGGGCACAGTCTTTTCCAGGGCAAGACGAATATTTGTGCAAAGTTTGGCGATTCTCCGTGCAACGGTGTAGACGCAGTGCTGCAAACAGACAGATGAAAAATCGGTCAGAGACCGAGGACTTGCCGGAATTTACTTTTTTATCGGCCATTGAGGACAAATATGGCGGTCGAACCACGTGACCGATGACGTCATCATTAACATATTTTATTCCCCTTGGAGAGTTCTTTACAATGAGCCATGTCTCAATTTTTTCTGTTCAGAACTTTTGGAGATATAGAGGTGCTGTTTTCCGGCTTTTCCGAGATGGCGGCCGAACCACGTGACCGATGACGTCATCATTAACATATTTTATTCCCCTTGGAGAGTTCTTTACAATGAGCCATGTCTCAATTTTTTCTGTTCAGCACTTTTGGAGATATAGAGGTGCTGTTTTTCGGCTTTTCCAAGATGGCGGCCGAACCACGTGACCTATGACGTCATCATTAACATATTTTATTCCCCATGGAGAGTTCGTTACAATGAGCCATGTCTCAATTTTTTCTATTCAGCACTTTCGGAGATATGGAGGTGCTAGGTTTTTCGGTTTTTCCAAGATGGCGGCCGAACCACGTGACCTATGACGTCATCATTAATACATTTTATTCCCCATGGAAAGTTCTTTACAATGAGCCACGTCTCAATTTTTTCTATTCAGCACTTTCGGAGATATGGAGGTGCAAAGTTTTTCGGTTTTTCCAAGTTGGCGGCCGAACCACGTGACCGATGACGTCATCATTAACATATTTTATTTGGCATGGAGAGTTCTTTGAAATGAGCCATGTCTCAATTTTTTCTGTTCAGCACTTTTGGAGATGTGGAGGTGCAAAGTTTTTCGTTTTTTCCAAGATGGCGGCCGAACCATGTGACCTATTACGTCATCATTAACATATTTTATTCCCCATGGAGAGTTCTTTACAATGAGCTATGTCTCAATTTTTTCTGTTCAGCACTTTTGGAGATATAGTGGTGCAAACTTTTGCCGTGTTTCCAAGATGGCGGCCGAACCACGTGACTGATGACGTCATCAATAACATATTTTATTCCCCATGGAGAGTTCTTTACAATGAGCCATGTCTCAATTTTTTCGGTTCAGCACTTTTGGAGATATAGTGGTGCAAAGTTTTGCCATTTTTCCAAAATGGCGGCCGAACCACGTGACCGATGACGTCATCATTAACATATTTTATTCCCCATGGAGAGTTCTTTACAATGAGCTATGTCTCAATTTTTTCAATTCAGTACTTTCGGAGATATGGAGGTGCAAATTTTTTCGGTTTTTCCAAGATGGCGGCCGAACCACGTGCCGATGACGTCAACATTAACATATTTTATTCCCCTTGGAGAGTTCTTTACAATGAGCCATGTCTCAATTTTTTCTATTCAGCACTTTTGGAGATATAGATGTGCTGTTTTTGGCTTTTCCAAGATGGCGGCCGAACCACGTGACCTATAACATCATCATTAACATATTTTATTCCCCATGGAGAGTTCGTTACAATGAGCCATGTCTCAATTTTTTCTATTCAGCACTTTCGGAGATATGGAGGTGCTAGGTTTTTCGGTTTTTCCAAGATGGCGGCCGAACCACGTGACCTATGACGTCATCATTAACATATTTTATTCCCCATTGAGAGTTCTTTACAATGAGCCATGTCTCAATTTTTTCGGTTCAGCACTTTTGGAGATATAGTGGTGCAAAGTTTTGCCATTTTTGCAAAATGGCGGCCGAACCACGTGACCGATGACGTCATCATTAACATATTTTATTCCACATGGAGAGTTTTTTACAATGAGCCATGTCTCAATTTTTTCTATTCAGCACTTCCGGAGATATATCGAGGTGCAAAGTTTTTGGGTTTTCCCAATATGGCGGCCGAACCACGTGACCGATGACGTCATTATTAACATATTTTATTCCCCATGGAGAGTTCTTTACAATGAGCCATGTCTCATTTTTTCTATTCAGCACTTTTGGAGATCTGGAGGTGCAAAGTTTTTCGGTTTTTCCAAGATGGCGGCCGGACCACGTAACCGATGACGTCACCATTAACATGTTTTATTCCCCATGGAGAGTTCTTTACAATGAGCCATGTCTCAATTTTTTCTATTCAGCACTTTCAGAGAAATGGAGGAGCAAAATTTTTCGGTTTTTCCAAGATGGCGGCCGAACCACGTGACATATGACGTCATCATTAACATATTTTATTCCCCATGGAGACTTCTTTACAATGAGCCATGTCTCAATTTTTTCTGTTCAGTACTTTCAGAGGTATAGTGGTACAAAGTTTGCCCGTTTTTCCAAGATGGCGGCCGAACCACGTGACTGATGACATCATCATTAACATATTTTGTTCCCCATGGAGAGTTCTTTACAATGAGCCATGTCTCAATTTTTTCTGTTCAGCACTTTTGGAGATATGGAGGTGCAAATTTTTTCGGTTTTTCCAAGATGGCGGCCGAACCACGTCACCGATGACTTCAACATTAACATATTTTATTCCACTTGGAGAGTTCTTTACAATGAGCCATGTCTCAATTTTTTCTATTCAGCACTTTTGGAGATATAGATGTGCTGTTTTCGGCTTTTCCAAGATGGCGGCCGAACCACGTGACCTATGACGTCATCATTAACATATTTTATTCCCCATGGAGAGTTCGTTACAATGAGCCATGTCTCAAGTTTTTTCTATTCAGCACTTTCGGAGATATGGAGGTGCTAGTTTTTTCGGTTTTTCCAAGATGGCGGCCGAACCACGTGACCTATGACATCGTCATTAATATATTTTATTCCCCATTGAGAGTTCTTTACAATGAGCCATGTCTCAATTTTTTCGGTTCAGCACTTTTGGAGATATAGTGGTGCAAAGTTTTGCCATTTTTCCAAAATGGCGGCCGAACCACGTGACCGATGACGTCATCATTAACATATTTTATTCCTCGTGGAGAGTTCTTTACAATGAGCCGTGTCTCAATTTTTTCTATTCAGCACTTTCGGAGATATGGAGGTGCAATTTTTTGGGGTTTTTCCAAGATGGCGGCCGAACCACGTGACCTATGACGTCATCATTAATATATTTTATTCCCCATGGAGAGTTCTTTACAATGAGCCATGTCTCAATTTTTTCTATTCAGCACTTTTGGAGATATGGAGGTGCTAAGTTTTTCGGTTTTTCCAAGATGGCAGCCGACCACGTGACATATGACATCATCATTAACATATTTTATTCACCATGGAGAGTTCTTTACAATGAGCCATGTCTCAATTTTTTCTATTCAGTACTTTCGGAGATATAGTGGTGCAAAGTTTTTCGGTTTTTCCAATGTGGCGGCCGAATCACGTGACCGATGACATCATCATTAACATATTTTATTCCCCATGGAGAGTTCTTTACAATGAGCCATGTCTCAATTTTTTCTATTCAGCACTTTTGGAGATATGGAGGTGCAAAGTTTTTCGGTTTTTCCAAGATGGCGGCCGAACCACGTGACATTTGACGTCATCAATTGGGCACAGTCTATTCCTGGGCACGACCAATATGTGTGCAAAGTTTGGCGATTCTACGTGCAACAGTGTAGACGTCGTGCTGCAAACAGGCAGACAGACAGACAGACAGATGAAAAATCGGTCAGAGACCGAGGACTTGCCGGAATTTACTTTATCGGCCATTTAGGACAAATATGGCGGCCGAACCACATGGCCGATGACGTCATCATTAACATATTTTATGCCCCTTGGAGAGTTCTTTACAATGAGCCATGTCTCAATTTTTTCTGTTCAGCACTTTCGGAGATATCGAGGTGCAAAGTTTTTCCAAGATGGCGGCCGAACCACGTGACCGATGACGTCATCATTAACATATTTTATTCCCCATTGAGAGTTCTTTCCAATGAGCCATGTCTCAATTTTTTCTATTCAGCACTTTCGGAGATATGGAGGTGCAAAATTTTTCGGATTTTCCAAGATGGCGGCAGATCCACGTGACTGATGACGTCATCATTAACATATTTTATTCCCCATGGAGAGTTCTTTCCAAGGAGCCATGTGTCAATTTTTTCTATTCAGCACTTTCAGAGATATGGAGGTGCAAAGTTTTTCGTTTTTTCCAAGATGGCGGCCGAACCACGTGAGTGATGACATCATCATTAACATATTTTATTCCACATGGAGAGTTCTTTCCAATGAGCCATGTCTCAATTTGTTCTATTCAGCACTTCCGGAGATATGGAGGTGCAAAGTTTTTCGGTTTTTCCAAGATGGCGGCCGAAACACGTGACCGATGACGTCATAAATTGGGCACAGTCTTTTCCAGGGCAAGACGAATATTTGTGCAAAGTTTGGCGATTCTCCGTGCAACGGTGTAGACGCAGTGCTGCAAACAGACAGATGAAAAATCGGTCAGAGACCGAGGACTTGCCGGAATTTACTTTTTTATCGGCCATTGAGGACAAATATGGCGGTCGAACCACGTGACCGATGACGTCATCATTAACATATTTTATTCCCCTTGGAGAGTTCTTTACAATGAGCCATGTCTCAATTTTTTCTGTTCAGAACTTTTGGAGATATAGAGGTGCTGTTTTCCGGCTTTTCCGAGATGGCGGCCGAACCACGTGACCGATGACGTCATCATTAACATATTTTATTCCCCTTGGAGAGTTCTTTACAATGAGCCATGTCTCAATTTTTTCTGTTCAGCACTTTTGGAGATATAGAGGTGCTGTTTTTCGGCTTTTCCAAGATGGCGGCCGAACCACGTGACCTATGACGTCATCATTAACATATTTTATTCCCCATGGAGAGTTCGTTACAATGAGCCATGTCTCAATTTTTTCTATTCAGCACTTTCGGAGATATGGAGGTGCTAGGTTTTTCGGTTTTTCCAAGATGGCGGCCGAACCACGTGACCTATGACGTCATCATTAATACATTTTATTCCCCATGGAAAGTTCTTTACAATGAGCCACGTCTCAATTTTTTCTATTCAGCACTTTCGGAGATATGGAGGTGCAAAGTTTTTCGGTTTTTCCAAGTTGGCGGCCGAACCACGTGACCGATGACGTCATCATTAACATATTTTATTTGGCATGGAGAGTTCTTTGAAATGAGCTATGTCTCAATTTTTTCTGTTCAGCACTTTTGGAGATGTGGAGGTGCAAAGTTTTTCGTTTTTTCCAAGATGGCGGCCGAACCATGTGACCTATTACGTCATCATTAACATATTTTATTCCCCATGGAGAGTTCTTTACAATGAGCTATGTCTCAATTTTTTCTGTTCAGCACTTTTGGAGATATAGTGGTGCAAACTTTTGCCGTGTTTCCAAGATGGCGGCCGAACCACGTGACTGATGACGTCATCAATAACATATTTTATTCCCCATGGAGAGTTCTTTACAATGAGCCATGTCTCAATTTTTTCGGTTCAGCACTTTTGGAGATATAGTGGTGCAAAGTTTTGCCATTTTTCCAAAATGGCGGCCGAACCACGTGACCGATGACGTCATCATTAACATATTTTATTCCCCATGGAGAGTTCTTTACAATGAGCTATGTCTCAATTTTTTCAATTCAGTACTTTCGGAGATATGGAGGTGCAAATTTTTTCGGTTTTTCCAAGATGGCGGCCGAACCACGTGCCGATGACGTCAACATTAACATATTTTATTCCCCTTGGAGAGTTCTTTACAATGAGCCATGTCTCAATTTTTTCTATTCAGCACTTTTGGAGATATAGATGTGCTGTTTTTGGCTTTTCCAAGATGGCGGCCGAACCACGTGACCTATAACATCATCATTAACATATTTTATTCCCCATGGAGAGTTCGTTACAATGAGCCATGTCTCAATTTTTTCTATTCAGCACTTTCGGAGATATGGAGGTGCTAGGTTTTTCGGTTTTTCCAAGATGGCGGCCGAACCACGTGACCTATGACGTCATCATTAACATATTTTATTCCCCATTGAGAGTTCTTTACAATGAGCCATGTCTCAATTTTTTCGGTTCAGCACTTTTGGAGATATAGTGGTGCAAAGTTTTGCCATTTTTGCAAAATGGCGGCCGAACCACGTGACCGATGACGTCATCATTAACATATTTTATTCCACATGGAGAGTTTTTTACAATGAGCCATGTCTCAATTTTTTCTATTCAGCACTTCCGGAGATATATCGAGGTGCAAAGTTTTTGGGTTTTCCCAATATGGCGGCCGAACCACGTGACCGATGACGTCATTATTAACATATTTTATTCCCCATGGAGAGTTCTTTACAATGAGCCATGTCTCATTTTTTCTATTCAGCACTTTTGGAGATCTGGAGGTGCAAAGTTTTTCGGTTTTTCCAAGATGGCGGCCGGACCACGTAACCGATGACGTCACCATTAACATGTTTTATTCCCCATGGAGAGTTCTTTACAATGAGCCATGTCTCAATTTTTTCTATTCAGCACTTTCAGAGAAATGGAGGAGCAAAATTTTTCGGTTTTTCCAAGATGGCGGCCGAACCACGTGACATATGACGTCATCATTAACATATTTTATTCCCCATGGAGACTTCTTTACAATGAGCCATGTCTCAATTTTTTCTGTTCAGTACTTTCAGAGGTATAGTGGTACAAAGTTTGCCCGTTTTTCCAAGATGGCGGCCGAACCACGTGACTGATGACATCATCATTAACATATTTTGTTCCCCATGGAGAGTTCTTTACAATGAGCCATGTCTCAATTTTTTCTGTTCAGCACTTTTGGAGATATGGAGGTGCAAATTTTTTCGGTTTTTCCAAGATGGCGGCCGAACCACGTCACCGATGACTTCAACATTAACATATTTTATTCCACTTGGAGAGTTCTTTACAATGAGCCATGTCTCAATTTTTTCTATTCAGCACTTTTGGAGATATAGATGTGCTGTTTTCGGCTTTTCCAAGATGGCGGCCGAACCACGTGACCTATGACGTCATCATTAACATATTTTATTCCCCATTGAGAGTTCTTTACAATGAGCCATGTCTCAATTTTTTCGGTTCAGCACTTTTGGAGATATAGTGGTGCAAACTTTTGCCGTTTTTCCAAGATGGCGGCCGAACCACGTGACCTATGACGTCATCATTAACATATTTTATTCCCCATGGAGAGTTCGTTACAATGAGCCATGTCTCAAGTTTTTTCTATTCAGCACTTTCGGAGATATGGAGGTGCTAGTTTTTTCGGTTTTTCCAAGATGGCGGCCGAACCACGTGACCTATGACATCGTCATTAATATATTTTATTCCCCATTGAGAGTTCTTTACAATGAGCCATGTCTCAATTTTTTCGGTTCAGCACTTTTGGAGATATAGTGGTGCAAACTTTTGCCGTTTTTCCAAGATGGCGGCCGAACCACGTGACTGATGACGTCATCATTAACGTATTTTATTCCGCATGGAGAGTTCTTTACAATGAGCCATGTCTCAATTTTTTCGGTTCAGCACTTTTGGAGATATAGTGGTGCAAAGTTTTGCCATTTTTCCAAAATGGCGGCCGAACCACGTGACCGATGACGTCATCATTAACATATTTTATTCCTCGTGGAGAGTTCTTTACAATGAGCCATGTCTCAATTTTTTCTATTCAGCACTTTCGGAGATATGGAGGTGCAATTTTTTGGGGTTTTTCCAAGATGGCGGCCGAACCACGTGACCTATGACGTCATCATTAATATATTTTATTCCCCATGGAGAGTTCTTTACAATGAGCCATGTCTCAATTTTTTCTATTCAGCACTTTTGGAGATATGGAGGTGCTAAGTTTTTCGGTTTTTCCAAGATGGCAGCCGACCACGTGACATATGACATCATCATTAACATATTTTATTCACCATGGAGAGTTCTTTACAATGAGCCATGTCTCAATTTTTTCTATTCAGTACTTTCGGAGATATAGTGGTGCAAAGTTTTTCGGTTTTTCCAATGTGGCGGCCGAATCACGTGACCGATGACATCATCATTAACATATTTTATTCCCCATGGAGAGTTCTTTACAATGAGCCATGTCTCAATTTTTTCTATTCAGCACTTTTGGAGATATGGAGGTGCAAAGTTTTTCGGTTTTTCCAAGATGGCGGCCGAACCACGTGACATTTGACGTCATCAATTGGGCACAGTCTATTCCTGGGCACGACCAATATGTGTGCAAAGTTTGGCGATTCTACGTGCAACAGTGTAGACGTCGTGCTGCAAACAGGCAGACAGACAGACAGACAGATGAAAAATCGGTCAGAGACCGAGGACTTGCCGGAATTTACTTTATCGGCCATTTAGGACAAATATGGCGGCCGAACCACATGGCCGATGACGTCATCATTAACATATTTTATGCCCCTTGGAGAGTTCTTTACAATGAGCCATGTCTCAATTTTTTCTGTTCAGCACTTTCGGAGATATCGAGGTGCAAAGTTTTTCCAAGATGGCGGCCGAAACACGTGACCGATGACGTCATCATTAACATATTTTATTCCCCATTGAGAGTTCTTTCCAATGAGCCATGTCTCAATTTTTTCTATTCAGCACTTTCGGAGATATGGAGGTGCAAAATTTTTCGGATTTTCCAAGATGGCGGCAGATCCACGTGACTGATGACGTCATCATTAACATATTTTATTCCCCATGGAGAGTTCTTTCCAATGAGCCATGTGTCAATTTTTTCTATTCAGCACTTTCAGAGATATGGAGGTGCAAAGTTTTTCGTTTTTTCCAAGATGGCGGCCGAACCACGTGAGTGATGACATCATCATTAACATATTTTATTCCACATGGAGAGTTCTTTCCAATGAGCCATGTCTCAATTTGTTCTATTCAGCACTTCCGGAGATATGGAGGTGCAAAGTTTTTCGGTTTTTCCAAGATGGCGGCCGAAACACGTGACCGATGACGTCATAAATTGGGCACAGTCTTTTCCAGGGCAAGACGAATATTTGTGCAAAGTTTGGCGATTCTCCGTGCAACGGTGTAGACGCAGTGCTGCAAACAGACAGATGAAAAATCGGTCAGAGACCGAGGACTTGCCGGAATTTACTTTTTTATCGGCCATTGAGGACAAATATGGCGGTCGAACCACGTGACCGATGACGTCATCATTAACATATTTTATTCCCCTTGGAGAGTTCTTTACAATGAGCCATGTCTCAATTTTTTCTGTTCAGAACTTTTGGAGATATAGAGGTGCTGTTTTCCGGCTTTTCCGAGATGGCGGCCGAACCACGTGACCGATGACGTCATCATTAACATATTTTGTTCCCCTTGGAGAGTTCTTTACAATGAGCCATGTCTCAATTTTTTCTGTTCAGCACTTTTGGAGATATAGAGGTGCTGTTTTTCGGCTTTTCCAAGATGGCGGCCGAACCACGTGACCTATGACGTCATCATTAACATATTTTATTCCCCATGGAGAGTTCGTTACAATGAGCCATGTCTCAATTTTTTCTATTCAGCACTTTCGGAGATATGGAGGTGCTAGGTTTTTCGGTTTTTCCAAGATGGCGGCCGAACCACGTGACCTATGACGTCATCATTAATACATTTTATTCCCCATGGAAAGTTCTTTACAATGAGCCACGTCTCAATTTTTTCTATTCAGCACTTTCGGAGATATGGAGGTGCAAAGTTTTTCGGTTTTTCCAAGTTGGCGGCCGAACCACGTGACCGATGACGTCATCATTAACATATTTTATTTGGCATGGAGAGTTCTTTGAAATGAGCCATGTCTCAATTTTTTCTGTTCAGCACTTTTGGAGATGTGGAGGTGCAAAGTTTTTCGTTTTTTCCAAGATGGCGGCCGAACCATGTGACCTATTACGTCATCATTAACATATTTTATTCCCCATGGAGAGTTCTTTACAATGAGCTATGTCTCAATTTTTTCTGTTCAGCACTTTTGGAGATATAGTGGTGCAAACTTTTGCCGTGTTTCCAAGATGGCGGCCGAACCACGTGACTGATGACGTCATCAATAACATATTTTATTCCCCATGGAGAGTTCTTTACAATGAGCCATGTCTCAATTTTTTCGGTTCAGCACTTTTGGAGATATAGTGGTGCAAAGTTTTGCCATTTTTCCAAAATGGCGGCCGAACCACGTGACCGATGACGTCATCATTAACATATTTTATTCCCCATGGAGACTTCTTTACAATGAGCCATGTCTCAATTTTTTCTATTCAGCACTTTTGGAGATATAGATGTGCTGTTTTCGGCTTTTCCAAGATGGCGGCCGAACCACGTGACCTATGACGTCATCATTAACATATTTTATTCCCCATGGAGAGTTCGTTACAATGAGCCATGTCTCATTTTTTCTATTCAGCACTTTTGGAGATCTGGAGGTGCAAAGTTTTTCGGTTTTTCCAAGATGGCGGCCGGACCACGTAACCGATGACGTCACCATTAACATGTTTTATTCCCCATGGAGATTTCTTTACAATGAGCCATGTCTCAATTTTTTCTATTCAGCACTTTCAGAGAAATGGAGGAGCAAAATTTTTCGGTTTTTCCAAGATGGCGGCCGAACCACGTGACATATGACGTCATCATTAACATATTTTATTCCCCATGGAGACTTCTTTACAATGAGCCATGTCTCAATTTTTTCTGTTCAGTACTTTCAGAGGTATAGTGGTACAAAGTTTGCCCGTTTTTCCAAGATGGCGGCCGAACCACGTGACTGATGACATCATCATTAACATATTTTGTTCCCCATGGAGAGTTCTTTACAATGAGCCATGTCTCAATTTTTTCTGTTCAGCACTTTTGGAGATATGGAGGTGCAAATTTTTTCGGTTTTTCCAAGATGGCGGCCGAACCACGTCACCGATGACTTCAACATTAACATATTTTATTCCACTTGGAGAGTTCTTTACAATGAGCCATGTCTCAATTTTTTCTATTCAGCACTTTTGGAGATATAGATGTGCTGTTTTCGGCTTTTCCAAGATGGCGGCCGAACCACGTGACCTATGACGTCATCATTAACATATTTTATTCCCCATTGAGAGTTCTTTACAATGAGCCATGTCTCAATTTTTTCGGTTCAGCACTTTTGGAGATATAGTGGTGCAAACTTTTGCCGTTTTTCCAAGATGGCGGCCGAACCACGTGACTGATGACGTCATCATTAACGTATTTTATTCCGCATGGAGAGTTCTTTACAATGAGCCATGTCTCAATTTTTTCGGTTCAGCACTTTTGGAGATATAGTGGTGCAAAGTTTTGCCATTTTTCCAAAATGGCGGCCGAACCACGTGACCGATGACGTCATCATTAACATATTTTATTCCTCGTGGAGAGTTCTTTACAATGAGCCATGTCTCAATTTTTTCTATTCAGCACTTTCGGAGATATGGAGGTGCAATTTTTTGGGGTTTTTCCAAGATGGCGGCCGAACCACGTGACCTATGACGTCATCATTAATATATTTTATTCCCCATGGAGAGTTCTTTACAATGAGCCATGTCTCAATTTTTTCTATTCAGCACTTTTGGAGATATGGAGGTGCTAAGTTTTTCGGTTTTTCCAAGATGGCAGCCGACCACGTGACATATGACATCATCATTAACATATTTTATTCACCATGGAGAGTTCTTTACAATGAGCCATGTCTCAATTTTTTCTATTCAGTACTTTCGGAGATATAGTGGTGCAAAGTTTTTCGGTTTTTCCAATGTGGCGGCCGAATCACGTGACCGATGACATCATCATTAACATATTTTATTCCCCATGGAGAGTTCTTTACAATGAGCTATGTCTCAATTTTTTCTATTCAGCACTTTTGGAGATATGGAGGTGCAAAGTTTTTCGGTTTTTCCAAGATGGCGGCCGAACCACGTGACATTTGACGTCATCAATTGGGCACAGTCTATTCCTGGGCACGACCAATATGTGTGCAAAGTTTGGCGATTCTACGTGCAACAGTGTAGACGTCGTGCTGCAAACAGGCAGACAGACAGACAGACAGATGAAAAATCGGTCAGAGACCGAGGACTTGCCGGAATTTACTTTATCGGCCATTTAGGACAAATATGGCGGCCGAACCACATGGCCGATGACGTCATCATTAACATATTTTATGCCCCTTGGAGAGTTCTTTACAATGAGCCATGTCTCAATTTTTTCTGTTCAGCACTTTCGGAGATATCGAGGTGCAAAGTTTTTCCAAGATGGCGGCCGAACCACGTGACCGATGACGTCATCATTAACATATTTTATTCCCCATTGAGAGTTCTTTCCAATGAGCCATGTCTCAATTTTTTCTATTCAGCACTTTCGGAGATATGGAGGTGCAAAATTTTTCGGATTTTCCAAGATGGCGGCAGATCCACGTGACTGATGACGTCATCATTAACATATTTTATTCCCCATGGAGAGTTCTTTCCAATGAGCCATGTGTCAATTTTTTCTATTCAGCACTTTCAGAGATATGGAGGTGCAAAGTTTTTCGTTTTTTCCAAGATGGCGGCCGAACCACGTGAGTGATGACATCATCATTAACATATTTTATTCCACATGGAGAGTTCTTTCCAATGAGCCATGTCTCAATTTGTTCTATTCAGCACTTCCGGAGATATGGAGGTGCAAAGTTTTTCGGTTTTTCCAAGATGGCGGCCGAAACACGTGACCGATGACGTCATAAATTGGGCACAGTCTTTTCCAGGGCAAGACGAATATTTGTGCAAAGTTTGGCGATTCTCCGTGCAACGGTGTAGACGCAGTGCTGCAAACAGACAGATGAAAAATCGGTCAGAGACCGAGGACTTGCCGGAATTTACTTTTTTATCGGCCATTGAGGACAAATATGGCGGTCGAACCACGTGACCGATGACGTCATCATTAACATATTTTATTCCCCTTGGAGAGTTCTTTACAATGAGCCATGTCTCAATTTTTTCTGTTCAGAACTTTTGGAGATATAGAGGTGCTGTTTTCCGGCTTTTCCGAGATGGCGGCCGAACCACGTGACCGATGACGCCATCATTAACATATTTTATTCCCCTTGGAGAGTTCTTTACAATGAGCCATGTCTCAATTTTTTCTGTTCAGCACTTTTGGAGATATAGAGGTGCTGTTTTTCGGCTTTTCCAAGATGGCGGCCGAACCACGTGACCTATGACGTCATCATTAACATATTTTATTCCCCATGGAGAGTTCGTTACAATGAGCCATGTCTCAATTTTTTCTATTCAGCACTTTCGGAGATATGGAGGTGCTAGGTTTTTCGGTTTTTCCAAGATGGCGGCCGAACCACGTGACCTATGACGTCATCATTAATACATTTTATTCCCCATGGAAAGTTCTTTACAATGAGCCACGTCTCAATTTTTTCTATTCAGCACTTTCGGAGATATGGAGGTGCAAAGTTTTTCGGTTTTTCCAAGTTGGCGGCCGAACCACGTGAGCGATGACGTCATCATTAACATATTTTATTTGGCATGGAGAGTTCTTTGAAATGAGCCATGTCTCAATTTTTTCTGTTCAGCACTTTTGGAGATGTGGAGGTGCAAAGTTTTTCGTTTTTTCTAAGATGGCGGCCGAACCATGTGACCTATTACGTCATCATTAACATATTTTATTCCCCATGGAGAGTTCTTTACAATGAGCTATGTCTCAATTTTTTCTGTTCAGCACTTTTGGAGATATAGTGGTGCAAACTTTTGCCGTGTTTCCAAGATGGCGGCCGAACCACGTGACTGATGACGTCATCAATAACATATTTTATTCCCCATGGAGAGTTCTTTACAATGAGCCATGTCTCAATTTTTTCGGTTCAGCACTTTTGGAGATATAGTGGTGCAAAGTTTTGCCATTTTTCCAAAATGGCGGCCGAACCACGTGACCGATGACGTCATCATTAACATATTTTATTCCCCATGGAGAGTTCTTTACAATGAGCTATGTCTCAATTTTTTCAATTCAGTACTTTCGGAGATATGGAGGTGCAAATTTTTTCGGTTTTTCCAAGATGGCGGCCGAACCACGTGCCGATGACGTCAACATTAACATATTTTATTCCCCTTGGAGAGTTCTTTACAATGAGCCATGTCTCAATTTTTTCTATTCAGCACTTTTGGAGATATAGATGTGCTGTTTTTGGCTTTTCCAAGATGGCGGCCGAACCACGTGACCTATAACATCATCATTAACATATTTTATTCCCCATGGAGAGTTCGTTACAATGAGCCATGTCTCAATTTTTTCTATTCAGCACTTTCGGAGATATGGAGGTGCTAGGTTTTTCGGTTTTTCCAAGATGGCGGCCGAACCACGTGACCTATGACGTCATCATTAACATATTTTATTCCCCATTGAGAGTTCTTTACAATGAGCCATGTCTCAATTTTTTCGGTTCAGCACTTTTGGAGATATAGTGGTGCAAAGTTTTGCCATTTTTGCAAAATGGCGGCCGAACCACGTGACCGATGACGTCATCATTAACATATTTTATTCCACATGGAGAGTTTTTTACAATGAGCCATGTCTCAATTTTTTCTATTCAGCACTTCCGGAGATATATCGAGGTGCAAAGTTTTTGGGTTTTCCCAATATGGCGGCCGAACCACGTGACCGATGACGTCATTATTAACATATTTTATTCCCCATGGAGAGTTCTTTACAATGAGCCATGTCTCATTTTTTCTATTCAGCACTTTTGGAGATCTGGAGGTGCAAAGTTTTTCGGTTTTTCCAAGATGGCGGCCGGACCACGTAACCGATGACGTCACCATTAACATGTTTTATTCCCCATGGAGAGTTCTTTACAATGAGCCATGTCTCAATTTTTTCTATTCAGCACTTTCAGAGAAATGGAGGAGCAAAATTTTTCGGTTTTTCCAAGATGGCGGCCGAACCACGTGACATATGACGTCATCATTAACATATTTTATTCCCCATGGAGACTTCTTTACAATGAGCCATGTCTCAATTTTTTCTGTTCAGTACTTTCAGAGGTATAGTGGTACAAAGTTTGCCCGTTTTTCCAAGATGGCGGCCGAACCACGTGACTGATGACATCATCATTAACATATTTTGTTCCCCATGGAGAGTTCTTTACAATGAGCCATGTCTCAATTTTTTCTGTTCAGCACTTTTGGAGATATGGAGGTGCAAATTTTTTCGGTTTTTCCAAGATGGCGGCCGAACCACGTCACCGATGACTTCAACATTAACATATTTTATTCCACTTGGAGAGTTCTTTACAATGAGCCATGTCTCAATTTTTTCTATTCAGCACTTTTGGAGATATAGATGTGCTGTTTTCGGCTTTTCCAAGATGGCGGCCGAACCACGTGACCTATGACGTCATCATTAACATATTTTATTCCCCATGGAGAGTTCGTTACAATGAGCCATGTCTCAAGTTTTTTCTATTCAGCACTTTCGGAGATATGGAGGTGATAGTTTTTTCGGTTTTTCCAAGATGGCGGCCGAACCACGTGACCTATGACATCGTCATTAATATATTTTATTCCCCATTGAGAGTTCTTTACAATGAGCCATGTCTCAATTTTTTCGGTTCAGCACTTTTGGAGATATAGTGGTGCAAACTTTTGCCGTTTTTCCAAGATGGCGGCCGAACCACGTGACTGATGACGTCATCATTAACGTATTTTATTCCGCATGGAGAGTTCTTTACAATGAGCCATGTCTCAATTTTTTCGGTTCAGCACTTTTGGAGATATAGTGGTGCAAAGTTTTGCCATTTTTCCAAAATGGCGGCCGAACCACGTGACCGATGACGTCATCATTAACATATTTTATTCCTCGTGGAGAGTTCTTTACAATGAGCCATGTCTCAATTTTTTCTATTCAGCACTTTCGGAGATATGGAGGTGCAATTTTTTGGGGTTTTTCCAAGATGGCGGCCGAACCACGTGACCTATGACGTCATCATTAATATATTTTATTCCCCATGGAGAGTTCTTTACAATGAGCCATGTCTCAATTTTTTCTATTCAGCACTTTTGGAGATATGGAGGTGCTAAGTTTTTCGGTTTTTCCAAGATGGCAGCCGACCACGTGACATATGACATCATCATTAACATATTTTATTCACCATGGAGAGTTCTTTACAATGAGCCATGTCTCAATTTGTTCTATTCAGCACTTCCGGAGATATGGAGGTGCAAAGTTTTTCGGTTTTTCCAAGATGGCGGCCGAAACACGTGACCGATGACGTCATAAATTGGGCACAGTCTTTTCCAGGGCAAGACGAATATTTGTGCAAAGTTTGGCGATTCTCCGTGCAACGGTGTAGACGCAGTGCTGCAAACAGACAGATGAAAAATCGGTCAGAGACCGAGGACTTGCCGGAATTTACTTTTTTATCGGCCATTGAGGACAAATATGGCGGTCGAACCACGTGACCGATGACGTCATCATTAACATATTTTATTCCCCTTGGAGAGTTCTTTACAATGAGCCATGTCTCAATTTTTTCTGTTCAGAACTTTTGGAGATATAGAGGTGCTGTTTTCCGGCTTTTCCGAGATGGCGGCCGAACCACGTGACCGATGACGTCATCATTAACATATTTTATTCCCCTTGGAGAGTTCTTTACAATGAGCCATGTCTCAATTTTTTCTGTTCAGCACTTTTGGAGATATAGAGGTGCTGTTTTTCGGCTTTTCCAAGATGGCGGCCGAACCACGTGACCTATGACGTCATCATTAACATATTTTATTCCCCATGGAGAGTTCGTTACAATGAGCCATGTCTCAATTTTTTCTATTCAGCACTTTCGGAGATATGGAGGTGCTAGGTTTTTCGGTTTTTCCAAGATGGCGGCCGAACCACGTGACCTATGACGTCATCATTAATACATTTTATTCCCCATGGAAAGTTCTTTACAATGAGCCACGTCTCAATTTTTTCTATTCAGCACTTTCGGAGATATGGAGGTGCAAAGTTTTTCGGTTTTTCCAAGTTGGCGGCCGAACCACGTGACCGATGACGTCATCATTAACATATTTTATTTGGCATGGAGAGTTCTTTGAAATGAGCCATGTCTCAATTTTTTCTGTTCAGCACTTTTGGAGATGTGGAGGTGCAAAGTTTTTCGTTTTTTCCAAGATGGCGGCCGAACCATGTGACCTATTACGTCATCATTAACATATTTTATTCCCCATGGAGAGTTCTTTACAATGAGCTATGTCTCAATTTTTTCTGTTCAGCACTTTTGGAGATATAGTGGTGCAAACTTTTGCCGTGTTTCCAAGATGGCGGCCGAACCACGTGACTGATGACGTCATCAATAACATATTTTATTCCCCATGGAGAGTTCTTTACAATGAGCCATGTCTCAATTTTTTCGGTTCAGCACTTTTGGAGATATAGTGGTGCAAAGTTTTGCCATTTTTCCAAAATGGCGGCCGAACCACGTGACCGATGACGTCATCATTAACATATTTTATTCCCCATGGAGACTTCTTTACAATGAGCCATGTCTCAATTTTTTCTATTCAGCACTTTTGGAGATATAGATGTGCTGTTTTCGGCTTTTCCAAGATGGCGGCCGAACCACGTGACCTATGACGTCATCATTAACATATTTTATTCCCCATGGAGAGTTCGTTACAATGAGCCATGTCTCATTTTTTCTATTCAGCACTTTTGGAGATCTGGAGGTGCAAAGTTTTTCGGTTTTTCCAAGATGGCGGCCGGACCACGTAACCGATGACGTCACCATTAACATGTTTTATTCCCCATGGAGAGTTCGTTACAATGAGCCATGTCTCATTTTTTCTATTCAGCACTTTTGGAGATCTGGAGGAGCAAAATTTTTCGGTTTTTCCAAGATGGCGGCCGAACCACGTGACATATGACGTCATCATTAACATATTTTATTCCCCATGGAGAGTTCTTTACAATGAGCCATGTCTCAATTTTTTCTGTTCAGCACTTTTGGAGATATGGAGGTGCAAATTTTTTCGGTTTTTCCAAGATGGCGGCCGAACCACGTCACCGATGACTTCAACATTAACATATTTTATTCCACTTGGAGAGTTCTTTACAATGAGCCATGTCTCAATTTTTTCTATTCAGCACTTTTGGAGATATAGATGTGCTGTTTTCGGCTTTTCCAAGATGGCGGCCGAACCACGTGACCTATGACGTCATCATTAACATATTTTATTCCCCATGGAGAGTTCGTTACAATGAGCCATGTCTCAAGTTTTTTCTATTCAGCACTTTCGGAGATATGGAGGTGCTAGTTTTTTCGGTTTTTCCAAGATGGCGGCCGAACCACGTGACCTATGACATCGTCATTAATATATTTTATTCCCCATTGAGAGTTCTTTACAATGAGCCATGTCTCAATTTTTTCGGTTCAGCACTTTTGGAGATATAGTGGTGCAAACTTTTGCCGTTTTTCCAAGATGGCGGCCGAACCACGTGACTGATGACGTCATCATTAACGTATTTTATTCCGCATGGAGAGTTCTTTACAATGAGCCATGTCTCAATTTTTTCGGTTCAGCACTTTTGGAGATATAGTGGTGCAAAGTTTTGCCATTTTTCCAAAATGGCGGCCGAACCACGTGACCGATGACGTCATCATTAACATATTTTATTCCTCGTGGAGAGTTCTTTACAATGAGCCATGTCTCAATTTTTTCTATTCAGCACTTTCGGAGATATGGAGGTGCAATTTTTTGGGGTTTTTCCAAGATGGCGGCCGAACCACGTGACCTATGACGTCATCATTAATATATTTTATTCCCCATGGAGAGTTCTTTACAATGAGCCATGTCTCAATTTTTTCTATTCAGCACTTTTGGAGATATGGAGGTGCTAAGTTTTTCGGTTTTTCCAAGATGGCAGCCGACCACGTGACATATGACATCATCATTAACATATTTTATTCACCATGGAGAGTTCTTTACAATGAGCCATGTCTCAATTTTTTCTATTCAGTACTTTCGGAGATATAGTGGTGCAAAGTTTTTCGGTTTTTCCAATGTGGCGGCCGAATCACGTGACCGATGACATCATCATTAACATATTTTATTCCCCATGGAGAGTTCTTTACAATGAGCTATGTCTCAATTTTTTCTATTCAGCACTTTTGGAGATATGGAGGTGCAAAGTTTTTCGGTTTTTCCAAGATGGCGGCCGAACCACGTGACATTTGACGTCATCAATTGGGCACAGTCTATTCCTGGGCACGACCAATATGTGTGCAAAGTTTGGCGATTCTACGTGCAACAGTGTAGACGTCGTGCTGCAAACAGGCAGACAGACAGACAGACAGATGAAAAATCGGTCAGAGACCGAGGACTTGCCGGAATTTACTTTATCGGCCATTTAGGACAAATATGGCGGCCGAACCACATGGCCGATGACGTCATCATTAACATATTTTATGCCCCTTGGAGAGTTCTTTACAATGAGCCATGTCTCAATTTTTTCTGTTCAGCACTTTCGGAGATATCGAGGTGCAAAGTTTTTCCAAGATGGCGGCCGAACCACGTGACCGATGACGTCATCATTAACATATTTTATTCCCCATTGAGAGTTCTTTCCAATGAGCCATGTCTCAATTTTTTCTATTCAGCACTTTCGGAGATATGGAGGTGCAAAATTTTTCGGATTTTCCAAGATGGCGGCAGATCCACGTGACTGATGACGTCATCATTAACATATTTTATTCCCCATGGAGAGTTCTTTCCAATGAGCCATGTGTCAATTTTTTCTATTCAGCACTTTCAGAGATATGGAGGTGCAAAGTTTTTCGTTTTTTCCAAGATGGCGGCCGAACCACGTGAGTGATGACATCATCATTAACATATTTTATTCCACATGGAGAGTTCTTTCCAATGAGCCATGTCTCAATTTGTTCTATTCAGCACTTCCGGAGATATGGAGGTGCAAAGTTTTTCGGTTTTTCCAAGATGGCGGCCGAAACACGTGACCGATGACGTCATAACTTGGGCACAGTCTTTTCCAGGGCAAGACGAATATTTGTGCAAAGTTTGGCGATTCTCCGTGCAACGGTGTAGACGCAGTGCTGCAAACAGACAGATGAAAAATCGGTCAGAGACCGAGGACTTGCCGGAATTTACTTTTTTATCGGCCATTGAGGACAAATATGGCGGTCGAACCACGTGACCGATGACGTCATCATTAACATATTTTATTCCCCTTGGAGAGTTCTTTACAATGAGCCATGTCTCAATTTTTTCTGTTCAGAACTTTTGGAGATATAGAGGTGCTGTTTTCCGGCTTTTCCGAGATGGCGGCCGAACCACGTGACCGATGACGTCATCATTAACATATTTTATTCCCCTTGGAGAGTTCTTTACAATGAGCCATGTCTCAATTTTTTCTATTCAGCACTTTCGGAGATATGGAGGTGCTAGGTTTTTCGGTTTTTCCAAGATGGCGGCCGAACCACGTGACCTATGACGTCATCATTAATACATTTTATTCCCCATGGAAAGTTCTTTACAATGAGCCACGTCTCAATTTTTTCTATTCAGCACTTTCGGAGATATGGAGGTGCAAAGTTTTTCGGTTTTTCCAAGTTGGCGGCCGAACCACGTGACCGATGACGTCATCATTAACATATTTTATTTGGCATGGAGAGTTCTTTGAAATGAGCCATGTCTCAATTTTTTCTGTTCAGCACTTTTGGAGATGTGGAGGTGCAAAGTTTTTCGTTTTTTCCAAGATGGCGGCCGAACCATGTGACCTATTACGTCATCATTAACATATTTTATTCCCCATGGAGAGTTCTTTACAATGAGCTATGTCTCAATTTTTTCTGTTCAGCACTTTTGGAGATATAGTGGTGCAAACTTTTGCCGTGTTTCCAAGATGGCGGCCGAACCACGTGACTGATGACGTCATCAATAACATATTTTATTCCCCATGGAGAGTTCTTTACAATGAGCCATGTCTCAATTTTTTCGGTTCAGCACTTTTGGAGATATAGTGGTGCAAAGTTTTGCCATTTTTCCAAAATGGCGGCCGAACCACGTGACCGATGACGTCATCATTAACATATTTTATTCCCCATGGAGACTTCTTTACAATGAGCTATGTCTCAATTTTTTCAATTCAGTACTTTCGGAGATATGGAGGTGCAAATTTTTTCGGTTTTTCCAAGATGGCGGCCGAACCACGTGCCGATGACGTCAACATTAACATATTTTATTCCCCTTGGAGAGTTCTTTACAATGAGCCATGTCTCAATTTTTTCTATTCAGCACTTTTGGAGATATAGATGTGCTGTTTTTGGCTTTTCCAAGATGGCGGCCGAACCACGTGACCTATAACATCATCATTAACATATTTTATTCCCCATGGAGAGTTCGTTACAATGAGCCATGTCTCAATTTTTTCTATTCAGCACTTTCGGAGATATGGAGGTGCTAGGTTTTTCGGTTTTTCCAAGATGGCGGCCGAACCACGTGACCTATGACGTCATCATTAACATATTTTATTCCCCATTGAGAGTTCTTTACAATGAGCCATGTCTCAATTTTTTCGGTTCAGCACTTTTGGAGATATAGTGGTGCAAAGTTTTGCCATTTTTGCAAAATGGCGGCCGAACCACGTGACCGATGACGTCATCATTAACATATTTTATTCCACATGGAGAGTTTTTTACAATGAGCCATGTCTCAATTTTTTCTATTCAGCACTTCCGGAGATATATCGAGGTGCAAAGTTTTTGGGTTTTCCCAATATGGCGGCCGAACCACGTGACCGATGACGTCATTATTAACATATTTTATTCCCCATGGAGAGTTCTTTACAATGAGCCATGTCTCATTTTTTCTATTCAGCACTTTTGGAGATCTGGAGGTGCAAAGTTTTTCGGTTTTTCCAAGATGGCGGCCGGACCACGTAACCGATGACGTCACCATTAACATGTTTTATTCCCCATGGAGAGTTCTTTACAATGAGCCATGTCTCAATTTTTTCTATTCAGCACTTTCAGAGAAATGGAGGAGCAAAATTTTTCGGTTTTTCCAAGATGGCGGCCGAACCACGTGACATATGACGTCATCATTAACATATTTTATTCCCCATGGAGACTTCTTTACAATGAGCCATGTCTCAATTTTTTCTGTTCAGTACTTTCAGAGGTATAGTGGTACAAAGTTTGCCCGTTTTTCCAAGATGGCGGCCGAACCACGTGACTGATGACATCATCATTAACATATTTTGTTCCCCATGGAGAGTTCTTTACAATGAGCCATGTCTCAATTTTTTCTGTTCAGCACTTTTGGAGATATGGAGGTGCAAATTTTTTCGGTTTTTCCAAGATGGCGGCCGAACCACGTCACCGATGACTTCAACATTAACATATTTTATTCCACTTGGAGAGTTCTTTACAATGAGCCATGTCTCAATTTTTTCTATTCAGCACTTTTGGAGATATAGATGTGCTGTTTTCGGCTTTTCCAAGATGGCGGCCGAACCACGTGACCTATGACGTCATCATTAACATATTTTATTCCCCATGGAGAGTTCGTTACAATGAGCCATGTCTCAAGTTTTTTCTATTCAGCACTTTCGGAGATATGGAGGTGATAGTTTTTTCGGTTTTTCCAAGATGGCGGCCGAACCACGTGACCTATGACATCGTCATTAATATATTTTATTCCCCATTGAGAGTTCTTTACAATGAGCCATGTCTCAATTTTTTCGGTTCAGCACTTTTGGAGATATAGTGGTGCAAACTTTTGCCGTTTTTCCAAGATGGCGGCCGAACCACGTGACTGATGACGTCATCATTAACGTATTTTATTCCGCATGGAGAGTTCTTTACAATGAGCCATGTCTCAATTTTTTCGGTTCAGCACTTTTGGAGATATAGTGGTGCAAAGTTTTGCCATTTTTCCAAAATGGCGGCCGAACCACGTGACCGATGACGTCATCATTAACATATTTTATTCCTCGTGGAGAGTTCTTTACAATGAGCCATGTCTCAATTTTTTCTATTCAGCACTTTCGGAGATATGGAGGTGCAATTTTTTGGGGTTTTTCCAAGATGGCGGCCGAACCACGTGACCTATGACGTCATCATTAATATATTTTATTCCCCATGGAGAGTTCTTTACAATGAGCCATGTCTCAATTTTTTCTATTCAGCACTTTTGGAGATATGGAGGTGCTAAGTTTTTCGGTTTTTCCAAGATGGCAGCCGACCACGTGACATATGACATCATCATTAACATATTTTATTCACCATGGAGAGTTCTTTACAATGAGCCATGTCTCAATTTGTTCTATTCAGCACTTCCGGAGATATGGAGGTGCAAAGTTTTTCGGTTTTTCCAAGATGGCGGCCGAAACACGTGACCGATGACGTCATAAATTGGGCACAGTCTTTTCCAGGGCAAGACGAATATTTGTGCAAAGTTTGGCGATTCTCCGTGCAACGGTGTAGACGCAGTGCTGCAAACAGACAGATGAAAAATCGGTCAGAGACCGAGGACTTGCCGGAATTTACTTTTTTATCGGCCATTGAGGACAAATATGGCGGTCGAACCACGTGACCGATGACGTCATCATTAACATATTTTATTCCCCTTGGAGAGTTCTTTACAATGAGCCATGTCTCAATTTTTTCTGTTCAGAACTTTTGGAGATATAGAGGTGCTGTTTTCCGGCTTTTCCGAGATGGCGGCCGAACCACGTGACCGATGACGTCATCATTAACATATTTTATTCCCCTTGGAGAGTTCTTTACAATGAGCCATGTCTCAATTTTTTCTGTTCAGCACTTTTGGAGATATAGAGGTGCTGTTTTTCGGCTTTTCCAAGATGGCGGCCGAACCACGTGACCTATGACGTCATCATTAACATATTTTATTCCCCATGGAGAGTTCGTTACAATGAGCCATGTCTCAATTTTTTCTATTCAGCACTTTCGGAGATATGGAGGTGCTAGGTTTTTCGGTTTTTCCAAGATGGCGGCCGAACCACGTGACCTATGACGTCATCATTAATACATTTTATTCCCCATGGAAAGTTCTTTACAATGAGCCACGTCTCAATTTTTTCTATTCAGCACTTTCGGAGATATGGAGGTGCAAAGTTTTTCGGTTTTTCCAAGTTGGCGGCCGAACCACGTGACCGATGACGTCATCATTAACATATTTTATTTGGCATGGAGAGTTCTTTGAAATGAGCCATGTCTCAATTTTTTCTGTTCAGCACTTTTGGAGATGTGGAGGTGCAAAGTTTTTCGTTTTTTCCAAGATGGCGGCCGAACCATGTGACCTATTACGTCATCATTAACATATTTTATTCCCCATGGAGAGTTCTTTACAATGAGCTATGTCTCAATTTTTTCTGTTCAGCACTTTTGGAGATATAGTGGTGCAAACTTTTGCCGTGTTTCCAAGATGGCGGCCGAACCACGTGACTGATGACGTCATCAATAACATATTTTATTCCCCATGGAGAGTTCTTTACAATGAGCCATGTCTCAATTTTTTCGGTTCAGCACTTTTGGAGATATAGTGGTGCAAAGTTTTGCCATTTTTCCAAAATGGCGGCCGAACCACGTGACCGATGACGTCATCATTAACATATTTTATTCCCCATGGAGACTTCTTTACAATGAGCCATGTCTCAATTTTTTCTATTCAGCACTTTTGGAGATATAGATGTGCTGTTTTCGGCTTTTCCAAGATGGCGGCCGAACCACGTGACCTATGACGTCATCATTAACATATTTTATTCCCCATGGAGAGTTCGTTACAATGAGCCATGTCTCATTTTTTCTATTCAGCACTTTTGGAGATCTGGAGGTGCAAAGTTTTTCGGTTTTTCCAAGATGGCGGCCGGACCACGTAACCGATGACGTCACCATTAACATGTTTTATTCCCCATGGAGAGTTCGTTACAATGAGCCATGTCTCATTTTTTCTATTCAGCACTTTTGGAGATCTGGAGGAGCAAAATTTTTCGGTTTTTCCAAGATGGCGGCCGAACCACGTGACATATGACGTCATCATTAACATATTTTATTCCCCATGGAGAGTTCTTTACAATGAGCCATGTCTCAATTTTTTCTGTTCAGCACTTTTGGAGATATGGAGGTGCAAATTTTTTCGGTTTTTCCAAGATGGCGGCCGAACCACGTCACCGATGACTTCAACATTAACATATTTTATTCCACTTGGAGAGTTCTTTACAATGAGCCATGTCTCAATTTTTTCTATTCAGCACTTTTGGAGATATAGATGTGCTGTTTTCGGCTTTTCCAAGATGGCGGCCGAACCACGTGACCTATGACGTCATCATTAACATATTTTATTCCCCATGGAGAGTTCGTTACAATGAGCCATGTCTCAAGTTTTTTCTATTCAGCACTTTCGGAGATATGGAGGTGCTAGTTTTTTCGGTTTTTCCAAGATGGCGGCCGAACCACGTGACCTATGACATCGTCATTAATATATTTTATTCCCCATTGAGAGTTCTTTACAATGAGCCATGTCTCAATTTTTTCGGTTCAGCACTTTTGGAGATATAGTGGTGCAAACTTTTGCCGTTTTTCCAAGATGGCGGCCGAACCACGTGACTGATGACGTCATCATTAACGTATTTTATTCCGCATGGAGAGTTCTTTACAATGAGCCATGTCTCAATTTTTTCGGTTCAGCACTTTTGGAGATATAGTGGTGCAAAGTTTTGCCATTTTTCCAAAATGGCGGCCGAACCACGTGACCGATGACGTCATCATTAACATATTTTATTCCTCGTGGAGAGTTCTTTACAATGAGCCATGTCTCAATTTTTTCTATTCAGCACTTTCGGAGATATGGAGGTGCAATTTTTTGGGGTTTTTCCAAGATGGCGGCCGAACCACGTGACCTATGACGTCATCATTAATATATTTTATTCCCCATGGAGAGTTCTTTACAATGAGCCATGTCTCAATTTTTTCTATTCAGCACTTTTGGAGATATGGAGGTGCTAAGTTTTTCGGTTTTTCCAAGATGGCAGCCGACCACGTGACATATGACATCATCATTAACATATTTTATTCACCATGGAGAGTTCTTTACAATGAGCCATGTCTCAATTTTTTCTATTCAGTACTTTCGGAGATATAGTGGTGCAAAGTTTTTCGGTTTTTCCAATGTGGCGGCCGAATCACGTGACCGATGACATCATCATTAACATATTTTATTCCCCATGGAGAGTTCTTTACAATGAGCTATGTCTCAATTTTTTCTATTCAGCACTTTTGGAGATATGGAGGTGCAAAGTTTTTCGGTTTTTCCAAGATGGCGGCCGAACCACGTGACATTTGACGTCATCAATTGGGCACAGTCTATTCCTGGGCACGACCAATATGTGTGCAAAGTTTGGCGATTCTACGTGCAACAGTGTAGACGTCGTGCTGCAAACAGGCAGACAGACAGACAGACAGATGAAAAATCGGTCAGAGACCGAGGACTTGCCGGAATTTACTTTATCGGCCATTTAGGACAAATATGGCGGCCGAACCACATGGCCGATGACGTCATCATTAACATATTTTATGCCCCTTGGAGAGTTCTTTACAATGAGCCATGTCTCAATTTTTTCTGTTCAGCACTTTCGGAGATATCGAGGTGCAAAGTTTTTCCAAGATGGCGGCCGAACCACGTGACCGATGACGTCATCATTAACATATTTTATTCCCCATTGAGAGTTCTTTCCAATGAGCCATGTCTCAATTTTTTCTATTCAGCACTTTCGGAGATATGGAGGTGCAAAATTTTTCGGATTTTCCAAGATGGCGGCAGATCCACGTGACTGATGACGTCATCATTAACATATTTTATTCCCCATGGAGAGTTCTTTCCAATGAGCCATGTGTCAATTTTTTCTATTCAGCACTTTCAGAGATATGGAGGTGCAAAGTTTTTCGTTTTTTCCAAGATGGCGGCCGAACCACGTGAGTGATGACATCATCATTAACATATTTTATTCCACATGGAGAGTTCTTTCCAATGAGCCATGTCTCAATTTGTTCTATTCAGCACTTCCGGAGATATGGAGGTGCAAAGTTTTTCGGTTTTTCCAAGATGGCGGCCGAAACACGTGACCGATGACGTCATAACTTGGGCACAGTCTTTTCCAGGGCAAGACGAATATTTGTGCAAAGTTTGGCGATTCTCCGTGCAACGGTGTAGACGCAGTGCTGCAAACAGACAGATGAAAAATCGGTCAGAGACCGAGGACTTGCCGGAATTTACTTTTTTATCGGCCATTGAGGACAAATATGGCGGTCGAACCACGTGACCGATGACGTCATCATTAACATATTTTATTCCCCTTGGAGAGTTCTTTACAATGAGCCATGTCTCAATTTTTTCTGTTCAGAACTTTTGGAGATATAGAGGTGCTGTTTTCCGGCTTTTCCGAGATGGCGGCCGAACCACGTGACCGATGACGTCATCATTAACATATTTTATTCCCCTTGGAGAGTTCTTTACAATGAGCCATGTCTCAATTTTTTCTATTCAGCACTTTCGGAGATATGGAGGTGCTAGGTTTTTCGGTTTTTCCAAGATGGCGGCCGAACCACGTGACCTATGACGTCATCATTAATACATTTTATTCCCCATGGAAAGTTCTTTACAATGAGCCACGTCTCAATTTTTTCTATTCAGCACTTTCGGAGATATGGAGGTGCAAAGTTTTTCGGTTTTTCCAAGTTGGCGGCCGAACCACGTGACCGATGACGTCATCATTAACATATTTTATTTGGCATGGAGAGTTCTTTGAAATGAGCCATGTCTCAATTTTTTCTGTTCAGCACTTTTGGAGATGTGGAGGTGCAAAGTTTTTCGTTTTTTCCAAGATGGCGGCCGAACCATGTGACCTATTACGTCATCATTAACATATTTTATTCCCCATGGAGAGTTCTTTACAATGAGCTATGTCTCAATTTTTTCTGTTCAGCACTTTTGGAGATATAGTGGTGCAAACTTTTGCCGTGTTTCCAAGATGGCGGCCGAACCACGTGACTGATGACGTCATCAATAACATATTTTATTCCCCATGGAGAGTTCTTTACAATGAGCCATGTCTCAATTTTTTCGGTTCAGCACTTTTGGAGATATAGTGGTGCAAAGTTTTGCCATTTTTCCAAAATGGCGGCCGAACCACGTGACCGATGACGTCATCATTAACATATTTTATTCCCCATGGAGACTTCTTTACAATGAGCCATGTCTCAATTTTTTCTATTCAGCACTTTTGGAGATATAGATGTGCTGTTTTCGGCTTTTCCAAGATGGCGGCCGAACCACGTGACCTATGACGTCATCATTAACATATTTTATTCCCCATGGAGAGTTCGTTACAATGAGCCATGTCTCATTTTTTCTATTCAGCACTTTTGGAGATCTGGAGGTGCAAAGTTTTTCGGTTTTTCCAAGATGGCGGCCGGACCACGTAACCGATGACGTCACCATTAACATGTTTTATTCCCCATGGAGAGTTCTTTACAATGAGCCATGTCTCAATTTTTTCTATTCAGCACTTTCAGAGAAATGGAGGAGCAAAATTTTTCGGTTTTTCCAAGATGGCGGCCGAACCACGTGACATATGACGTCATCATTAACATATTTTATTCCCCATGGAGTCTTCTTTACAATGAGCCATGTCTCAATTTTTTCTGTTCAGTACTTTCAGAGGTATAGTGGTACAAAGTTTGCCCGTTTTTCCAAGATGGCGGCCGAACCACGTGACTGATGACATCATCATTAACATATTTTGTTCCCCATGGAGAGTTCTTTACAATGAGCCATGTCTCAATTTTTTCTGTTCAGCACTTTTGGAGATATGGAGGTGCAAATTTTTTCGGTTTTTCCAAGATGGCGGCCGAACCACGTCACCGATGACTTCAACATTAACATATTTTATTCCACTTGGAGAGTTCTTTACAATGAGCCATGTCTCAATTTTTTCTATTCAGCACTTTTGGAGATATAGATGTGCTGTTTTCGGCTTTTCCAAGATGGCGGCCGAACCACGTGACCTATGACGTCATCATTAACATATTTTATTCCCCATGGAGAGTTCGTTACAATGAGCCATGTCTCAAGTTTTTTCTATTCAGCACTTTCGGAGATATGGAGGTGCTAGTTTTTTCGGTTTTTCCAAGATGGCGGCCGAACCACGTGACCTATGACATCGTCATTAATATATTTTATTCCCCATTGAGAGTTCTTTACAATGAGCCATGTCTCAATTTTTTCGGTTCAGCACTTTTGGAGATATAGTGGTGCAAACTTTTGCCGTTTTTCCAAGATGGCGGCCGAACCACGTGACTGATGACGTCATCATTAACGTATTTTATTCCGCATGGAGAGTTCTTTACAATGAGCCATGTCTCAATTTTTTCGGTTCAGCACTTTTGGAGATATAGTGGTGCAAAGTTTTGCCATTTTTCCAAAATGGCGGCCGAACCACGTGACCGATGACGTCATCATTAACATATTTTATTCCTCGTGGAGAGTTCTTTACAATGAGCCATGTCTCAATTTTTTCTATTCAGCACTTTCGGAGATATGGAGGTGCAATTTTTTGGGGTTTTTCCAAGATGGCGGCCGAACCACGTGACCTATGACGTCATCATTAATATATTTTATTCCCCATGGAGAGTTCTTTACAATGAGCCATGTCTCAATTTTTTCTATTCAGCACTTTTGGAGATATGGAGGTGCTAAGTTTTTCGGTTTTTCCAAGATGGCAGCCGACCACGTGACATATGACATCATCATTAACATATTTTATTCACCATGGAGAGTTCTTTACAATGAGCCATGTCTCAATTTTTTCTATTCAGTACTTTCGGAGATATAGTGGTGCAAAGTTTTTCGGTTTTTCCAATGTGGCGGCCGAATCACGTGACCGATGACATCATCATTAACATATTTTATTCCCCATGGAGAGTTCTTTACAATGAGCTATGTCTCAATTTTTTCTATTCAGCACTTTTGGAGATATGGAGGTGCAAAGTTTTTCGGTTTTTCCAAGATGGCGGCCGAACCACGTGACATTTGACGTCATCAATTGGGCACAGTCTATTCCTGGGCACGACCAATATGTGTGCAAAGTTTGGCGATTCTACGTGCAACAGTGTAGACGTCGTGCTGCAAACAGGCAGACAGACAGACAGACAGATGAAAAATCGGTCAGAGACCGAGGACTTGCCGGAATTTACTTTATCGGCCATTTAGGACAAATATGGCGGCCGAACCACATGGCCGATGACGTCATCATTAACATATTTTATGCCCCTTGGAGAGTTCTTTACAATGAGCCATGTCTCAATTTTTTCTGTTCAGCACTTTCGGAGATATCGAGGTGCAAAGTTTTTCCAAGATGGCGGCCGAACCACGTGACCGATGACGTCATCATTAACATATTTTATTCCCCATTGAGAGTTCTTTCCAATGAGCCATGTCTCAATTTTTTCTATTCAGCACTTTCGGAGATATGGAGGTGCAAAATTTTTCGGATTTTCCAAGATGGCGGCAGATCCACGTGACTGATGACGTCATCATTAACATATTTTATTCCCCATGGAGAGTTCTTTCCAATGAGCCATGTGTCAATTTTTTCTATTCAGCACTTTCAGAGATATGGAGGTGCAAAGTTTTTCGTTTTTTCCAAGATGGCGGCCGAACCACGTGAGTGATGACATCATCATTAACATATTTTATTCCACATGGAGAGTTCTTTCCAATGAGCCATGTCTCAATTTGTTCTATTCAGCACTTCCGGAGATATGGAGGTGCAAAGTTTTTCGGTTTTTCCAAGATGGCGGCCGAAACACGTGACCGATGACGTCATAAATTGGGCACAGTCTTTTCCAGGGCAAGACGAATATTTGTGCAAAGTTTGGCGATTCTCCGTGCAACGGTGTAGACGCAGTGCTGCAAACAGACAGATGAAAAATCGGTCAGAGACCGAGGACTTGCCGGAATTTACTTTTTTATCGGCCATTGAGGACAAATATGGCGGTCGAACCACGTGACCGATGACGTCATCATTAACATATTTTATTCCCCTTGGAGAGTTCTTTACAATGAGCCATGTCTCAATTTTTTCTGTTCAGAACTTTTGGAGATATAGAGGTGCTGTTTTCCGGCTTTTCCGAGATGGCGGCCGAACCACGTGACCGATGACGTCATCATTAACATATTTTATTCCCCTTGGAGAGTTCTTTACAATGAGCCATGTCTCAATTTTTTCTGTTCAGCACTTTTGGAGATATAGAGGTGCTGTTTTTCGGCTTTTCCAAGATGGCGGCCGAACCACGTGACCTATGACGTCATCATTAACATATTTTATTCCCCATGGAGAGTTCGTTACAATGAGCCATGTCTCAATTTTTTCTATTCAGCACTTTCGGAGATATGGAGGTGCTAGGTTTTTCGGTTTTTCCAAGATGGCGGCCGAACCACGTGACCTATGACGTCATCATTAATACATTTTATTCCCCATGGAAAGTTCTTTACAATGAGCCACGTCTCAATTTTTTCTATTCAGCACTTTCGGAGATATGGAGGTGCAAAGTTTTTCGGTTTTTCCAAGTTGGCGGCCGAACCACGTGACCGATGACGTCATCATTAACATATTTTATTTGGCATGGAGAGTTCTTTGAAATGAGCCATGTCTCAATTTTTTCTGTTCAGCACTTTTGGAGATGTGGAGGTGCAAAGTTTTTCGTTTTTTCTAAGATGGCGGCCGAACCATGTGACCTATTACGTCATCATTAACATATTTTATTCCCCATGGAGAGTTCTTTACAATGAGCTATGTCTCAATTTTTTCTGTTCAGCACTTTTGGAGATATAGTGGTGCAAACTTTTGCCGTGTTTCCAAGATGGCGGCCGAACCACGTGACTGATGACGTCATCAATAACATATTTTATTCCCCATGGAGAGTTCTTTACAATGAGCCATGTCTCAATTTTTTCGGTTCAGCACTTTTGGAGATATAGTGGTGCAAAATTTTGCCATTTTTCCAAAATGGCGGCCGAACCACGTGACCGATGACGTCATCATTAACATATTTTATTCCCCATGGAGAGTTCTTTACAATGAGCTATGTCTCAATTTTTTCAATTCAGTACTTTCGGAGATATGGAGGTGCAAATTTTTTCGGTTTTTCCAAGATGGCGGCCGAACCACGTGCCGATGACGTCAACATTAACATATTTTATTCCCCTTGGAGAGTTCTTTACAATGAGCCATGTCTCAATTTTTTCTATTCAGCACTTTCGGAGATATGGAGGTGCTAGGTTTTTCGGTTTTTCCAAGATGGCGGCCGAACCACGTGACCTATGACGTCATCATTAACATATTTTATTCCCCATTGAGAGTTCTTTACAATGAGCCATGTCTCAATTTTTTCGGTTCAGCACTTTTGGAGATATAGTGGTGCAAAGTTTTGCCATTTTTGCAAAATGGCGGCCGAACCACGTGACCGATGACGTCATCATTAACATATTTTATTCCACATGGAGAGTTTTTTACAATGAGCCATGTCTCAATTTTTTCTATTCAGCACTTCCGGAGATATATCGAGGTGCAAAGTTTTTGGGTTTTCCCAATATGGCGGCCGAACCACGTGACCGATGACGTCATTATTAACATATTTTATTCCCCATGGAGAGTTCTTTACAATGAGCCATGTCTCATTTTTTCTATTCAGCACTTTTGGAGATCTGGAGGTGCAAAGTTTTTCGGTTTTTCCAAGATGGCGGCCGGACCACGTAACCGATGACGTCACCATTAACATGTTTTATTCCCCATGGAGAGTTCTTTACAATGAGCCATGTCTCAATTTTTTCTATTCAGCACTTTCAGAGAAATGGAGGAGCAAAATTTTTCGGTTTTTCCAAGATGGCGGCCGAACCACGTGACATATGACGTCATCATTAACATATTTTATTCCCCATGGAGACTTCTTTACAATGAGCCATGTCTCAATTTTTTCTGTTCAGTACTTTCAGAGGTATAGTGGTACAAAGTTTGCCCGTTTTTCCAAGATGGCGGCCGAACCACGTGACTGATGACATCATCATTAACATATTTTGTTCCCCATGGAGAGTTCTTTACAATGAGCCATGTCTCAATTTTTTCTGTTCAGCACTTTTGGAGATATGGAGGTGCAAATTTTTTCGGTTTTTCCAAGATGGCGGCCGAACCACGTCACCGATGACTTCAACATTAACATATTTTATTCCACTTGGAGAGTTCTTTACAATGAGCCATGTCTCAATTTTTTATATTCAGCACTTTTGGAGATATAGATGTGCTGTTTTCGGCTTTTCCAAGATGGCGGCCGAACCACGTGACCTATGACGTCATCATTAACATATTTTATTCCCCATGGAGAGTTCGTTACAATGAGCCATGTCACAAGTTTTTTCTATTCAGCACTTTCGGAGATATGGAGGTGCTAGTTTTTTCGGTTTTTCCAAGATGGCGGCCGAACCACGTGACCTATGACATCGTCATTAATATATTTTATTCCCCATTGAGAGTTCTTTACAATGAGCCATGTCTCAATTTTTTCGGTTCAGCACTTTTGGAGATATAGTGGTGCAAACTTTTGCCGTTTTTCCAAGATGGCGGCCGAACCACGTGACTGATGACGTCATCATTAACGTATTTTATTCCGCATGGAGAGTTCTTTACAATGAGCCATGTCTCAATTTTTTCGGTTCAGCACTTTTGGAGATATAGTGGTGCAAAGTTTTGCCATTTTTCCAAAATGGCGGCCGAACCACGTGACCGATGACGTCATCATTAACATATTTTATTCCTCGTGGAGCGTTCTTTACAATGAGCCATGTCTCAATTTTTTCTATTCAGCACTTTCGGAGATATGGAGGTGCAATTTTTTGGGGTTTTTCCAAGATGGCGGCCGAACCACGTGACCTATGACGTCATCATTAATATATTTTATTCCCCATGGAGAGTTCTTTACAATGAGCCATGTCTCAATTTTTTCTATTCAGCACTTTTGGAGATATGGAGGTGCTAAGTTTTTCGGTTTTTCCAAGATGGCAGCCGACCACGTGACATATGACATCATCATTAACATATTTTATTCACCATGGAGAGTTCTTTACAATGAGCCATGTCTCAATTTTTTCTATTCAGTACTTTCGGAGATATAGTGGTGCAAAGTTTTTCGGTTTTTCCAATGTGGCGGCCGAATCACGTGACCGATGACATCATCATTAACATATTTTATTCCCCATGGAGAGTTCTTTACAATGAGCCATGTCTCAATTTTTTCTATTCAGCACTTTTGGAGATATGGAGGTGCAAAGTTTTTCGGTTTTTCCAAGATGGCGGCCGAACCACGTGACATTTGACGTCATCAATTGGGCACAGTCTATTCCTGGGCACGACCAATATGTGTGCAAAGTTTGGCGATTCTACGTGCAACAGTGTAGACGTCGTGCTGCAAACAGGCAGACAGACAGACAGACAGATGAAAAATCGGTCAGAGACCGAGGACTTGCCGGAATTTACTTTATCGGCCATTTAGGACAAATATGGCGGCCGAACCACATGGCCGATGACGTCATCATTAACATATTTTATGCCCCTTGGAGAGTTCTTTACAATGAGCCATGTCTCAATTTTTTCTGTTCAGCACTTTCGGAGATATCGAGGTGCAAAGTTTTTCCAAGATGGCGGCCGAACCACGTGACCGATGACGTCATCATTAACATATTTTATTCCCCATTGAGAGTTCTTTCCAATGAGCCATGTCTCAATTTTTTCTATTCAGCACTTTCGGAGATATGGAGGTGCAAAATTTTTCGGATTTTCCAAGATGGCGGCAGATCCACGTGACTGATGACGTCATCATTAACATATTTTATTCCCCATGGAGAGTTCTTTCCAATGAGCCATGTGTCAATTTTTTCTATTCAGCACTTTCAGAGATATGGAGGTGCAAAGTTTTTCGTTTTTTCCAAGATGGCGGCCGAACCACGTGAGTGATGACATCATCATTAACATATTTTATTCCACATGGAGAGTTCTTTCCAATGAGCCATGTCTCAATTTGTTCTATTCAGCACTTCCGGAGATATGGAGGTGCAAAGTTTTTCGGTTTTTCCAAGATGGCGGCCGAAACACGTGACCGATGACGTCATAAATTGGGCACAGTCTTTTCCAGGGCAAGACGAATATTTGTGCAAAGTTTGGCGATTCTCCGTGCAACGGTGTAGACGCAGTGCTGCAAACAGACAGATGAAAAATCGGTCAGAGACCGAGGACTTGCCGGAATTTACTTTTTTATCGGCCATTGAGGACAAATATGGCGGTCGAACCACGTGACCGATGACGTCATCATTAACATATTTTATTCCCCTTGGAGAGTTCTTTACAATGAGCCATGTCTCAATTTTTTCTGTTCAGAACTTTTGGAGATATAGAGGTGCTGTTTTCCGGCTTTTCCGAGATGGCGGCCGAACCACGTGACCGATGACGTCATCATTAACATATTTTATTCCCCTTGGAGAGTTCTTTACAATGAGCCATGTCTCAATTTTTTCTGTTCAGCACTTTTGGAGATATAGAGGTGCTGTTTTTCGGCTTTTCCAAGATGGCGGCCGAACCACGTGACCTATGACGTCATCATTAACATATTTTATTCCCCATGGAGAGTTCGTTACAATGAGCCATGTCTCAATTTTTTCTATTCAGCACTTTCGGAGATATGGAGGTGCTAGGTTTTTCGGTTTTTCCAAGATGGCGGCCGAACCACGTGACCTATGACGTCATCATTAATACATTTTATTCCCCATGGAAAGTTCTTTACAATGAGCCACGTCTCAATTTTTTCTATTCAGCACTTTCGGAGATATGGAGGTGCAAAGTTTTTCGGTTTTTCCAAGTTGGCGGCCGAACCACGTGACCGATGACGTCATCATTAAGATATTTTATTTGGCATGGAGAGTTCTTTGAAATGAGCCATGTCTCAATTTTTTCTGTTCAGCACTTTTGGAGATGTGGAGGTGCAAAGTTTTTCGTTTTTTCCAAGATGGCGGCCGAACCATGTGACCTATTACGTCATCATTAACATATTTTATTCCCCATGGAGAGTTCTTTACAATGAGCTATGTCTCAATTTTTTCTGTTCAGCACTTTTGGAGATATAGTGGTGCAAACTTTTGCCGTGTTTCCAAGATGGCGGCCGAACCACGTGACTGATGACGTCATCAATAACATATTTTATTCCCCATGGAGAGTTCTTTACAATGAGCCATGTCTCAATTTTTTCGGTTCAGCACTTTTGGAGATATAGTGGTGCAAAATTTTGCCATTTTTCCAAAATGGCGGCCGAACCACGTGACCGATGACGTCATCATTAACATATTTTATTCCCCATGGAGAGTTCTTTACAATGAGCTATGTCTCAATTTTTTCAATTCAGTACTTTCGGAGATATGGAGGTGCAAATTTTTTCGGTTTTTCCAAGATGGCGGCCGAACCACGTGCCGATGACGTCAACATTAACATATTTTATTCCCCTTGGAGAGTTCTTTACAATGAGCCATGTCTCAATTTTTTCTATTCAGCACTTTTGGAGATATAGATGTGCTGTTTTTGGCTTTTCCAAGATGGCGGCCGAACCACGTGACCTATAACATCATCATTAACATATTTTATTCCCCATGGAGAGTTCGTTACAATGAGCCATGTCTCAATTTTTTCTATTCAGCACTTTCGGAGATATGGAGGTGCTAGGTTTTTCGGTTTTTCCAAGATGGCGGCCGAACCACGTGACCTATGACGTCATCATTAACATATTTTATTCCCCATTGAGAGTTCTTTACAATGAGCCACGTCTCAATTTTTTCGGTTCAGCACTTTTGGAGATATAGTGGTGCAAAGTTTTGCCATTTTTGCAAAATGGCGGCCGAACCACGTGACCGATGACGTCATCATTAACATATTTTATTCCACATGGAGAGTTTTTTACAATGAGCCATGTCTCAATTTTTTCTATTCAGCACTTCCGGAGATATATCGAGGTGCAAAGTTTTTGGGTTTTCCCAATATGGCGGCCGAACCACGTGACCGATGACGTCATTATTAACATATTTTATTCCCCATGGAGAGTTCTTTACAATGAGCCATGTCTCATTTTTTCTATTCAGCACTTTTGGAGATCTGGAGGTGCAAAGTTTTTCGGTTTTTCCAAGATGGCGGCCGGACCACGTAACCGATGACGTCACCATTAACATGTTTTATTCCCCATGGAGAGTTCTTTACAATGAGCCATGTCTCAATTTTTTCTATTCAGCACTTTCAGAGAAATGGAGGAGCAAAATTTTTCGGTTTTTCCAAGATGGCGGCCGAACCACGTGACATATGACGTCATCATTAACATATTTTATTCCCCATGGAGACTTCTTTACAATGAGCCATGTCTCAATTTTTTCTGTTCAGTACTTTCAGAGGTATAGTGGTACAAAGTTTGCCCGTTTTTCCAAGATGGCGGCCGAACCACGTGACTGATGACATCATCATTAACATATTTTGTTCCCCATGGAGAGTTCTTTACAATGAGCCATGTCTCAATTTTTTCTGTTCAGCACTTTTGGAGATATGGAGGTGCAAATTTTTTCGGTTTTTCCAAGATGGCGGCCGAACCACGTCACCGATGACTTCAACATTAACATATTTTATTCCACTTGGAGAGTTCTTTACAATGAGCCATGTCTCAATTTTTTATATTCAGCACTTTTGGAGATATAGATGTGCTGTTTTCGGCTTTTCCAAGATGGCGGCCGAACCACGTGACCTATGACGTCATCATTAACATATTTTATTCCCCATGGAGAGTTCGTTACAATGAGCCATGTCACAAGTTTTTTCTATTCAGCACTTTCGGAGATATGGAGGTGCTAGTTTTTTCGGTTTTTCCAAGATGGCGGCCGAACCACGTGACCTATGACATCGTCATTAATATATTTTATTCCCCATTGAGAGTTCTTTACAATGAGCCATGTCTCAATTTTTTCGGTTCAGCACTTTTGGAGATATAGTGGTGCAAACTTTTGCCGTTTTTCCAAGATGGCGGCCGAACCACGTGACTGATGACGTCATCATTAACGTATTTTATTCCGCATGGAGAGTTCTTTACAATGAGCCATGTCTCAATTTTTTCGGTTCAGCACTTTTGGAGATATAGTGGTGCAAAGTTTTGCCATTTTTCCAAAATGGCGGCCGAACCACGTGACCGATGACGTCATCATTAACATATTTTATTCCTCGTGGAGAGTTCTTTACAATGAGCCATGTCTCAATTTTTTCTATTCAGCACTTTCGGAGATATGGAGGTGCAATTTTTTGGGGTTTTTCCAAGATGGCGGCCGAACCACGTGACCTATGACGTCATCATTAATATATTTTATTCCCCATGGAGAGTTCTTTACAATGAGCCATGTCTCAATTTTTTCTATTCAGCACTTTTGGAGATATGGAGGTGCTAAGTTTTTCGGTTTTTCCAAGATGGCAGCCGACCACGTGACATATGACATCATCATTAACATATTTTATTCACCATGGAGAGTTCTTTACAATGAGCCATGTCTCAATTTTTTCTATTCAGTACTTTCGGAGATATAGTGGTGCAAAGTTTTTCGGTTTTTCCAATGTGGCGGCCGAATCATGTGACCGATGACATCATCATTAACATATTTTATTCCCCATGGAGAGTTCTTTACAATGAGCCATGTCTCAATTTTTTCTATTCAGCACTTTTGGAGATATGGAGGTGCAAAGTTTTTCGGTTTTTCCAAGATGGCGGCCGAACCACGTGACATTTGACGTCATCAATTGGGCACAGTCTATTCCTGGGCACGACCAATATGTGTGCAAAGTTTGGCGATTCTACGTGCAACAGTGTAGACGTCGTGCTGCAAACAGGCAGACAGACAGACAGACAGATGAAAAATCGGTCAGAGACCGAGGACTTGCCGGAATTTACTTTATCGGCCATTTAGGACAAATATGGCGGCCGAACCACATGGCCGATGACGTCATCATTAACATATTTTATGCCCCTTGGAGAGTTCTTTACAATGAGCCATGTCTCAATTTTTTCTGTTCAGCACTTTCGGAGATATCGAGGTGCAAAGTTTTTCCAAGATGGCGGCCGAACCACGTGACCGATGACGTCATCATTAACATATTTTATTCCCCATTGAGAGTTCTTTCCAATGAGCCATGTCTCAATTTTTTCTATTCAGCACTTTCGGAGATATGGAGGTGCAAAATTTTTCGGATTTTCCAAGATGGCGGCAGATCCACGTGACTGATGACGTCATCATTAACATATTTTATTCCCCATGGAGAGTTCTTTCCAATGAGCCATGTGTCAATTTTTTCTATTCAGCACTTTCAGAGATATGGAGGTGCAAAGTTTTTCGTTTTTTCCAAGATGGCGGCCGAACCACGTGAGTGATGACATCATCATTAACATATTTTATTCCACATGGAGAGTTCTTTCCAATGAGCCATGTCTCAATTTGTTCTATTCAGCACTTCCGGAGATATGGAGGTGCAAAGTTTTTCGGTTTTTCCAAGATGGCGGCCGAAACACGTGACCGATGACGTCATAAATTGGGCACAGTCTTTTCCAGGGCAAGACGAATATTTGTGCAAAGTTTGGCGATTCTCCGTGCAACGGTGTAGACGCAGTGCTGCAAACAGACAGATGAAAAATCGGTCAGAGACCGAGGACTTGCCGGAATTTACTTTTTTATCGGCCATTGAGGACAAATATGGCGGTCGAACCACGTGACCGATGACGTCATCATTAACATATTTTATTCCCCTTGGAGAGTTCTTTACAATGAGCCATGTCTCAATTTTTTCTGTTCAGAACTTTTGGAGATATAGAGGTGCTGTTTTCCGGCTTTTCCGAGATGGCGGCCGAACCACGTGACCGATGACGTCATCATTAACATATTTTATTCCCCTTGGAGAGTTCTTTACAATGAGCCATGTCTCAATTTTTTCTGTTCAGCACTTTTGGAGATATAGAGGTGCTGTTTTTCGGCTTTTCCAAGATGGCGGCCGAACCACGTGACCTATGACGTCATCATTAACATATTTTATTCCCCATGGAGAGTTCGTTACAATGAGCCATGTCTCAATTTTTTCTATTCAGCACTTTCGGAGATATGGAGGTGCTAGGTTTTTCGGTTTTTCCAAGATGGCGGCCGAACCACGTGACCTATGACGTCATCATTAATACATTTTATTCCCCATGGAAAGTTCTTTACAATGAGCCACGTCTCAATTTTTTCTATTCAGCACTTTCGGAGATATGGAGGTGCAAAGTTTTTCGGTTTTTCCAAGTTGGCGGCCGAACCACGTGACCGATGACGTCATCATTAACATATTTTATTTGGCATGGAGAGTTCTTTGAAATGAGCCATGTCTCAATTTTTTCTGTTCAGCACTTTTGGAGATGTGGAGGTGCAAAGTTTTTCGTTTTTTCCAAGATGGCGGCCGAACCATGTGACCTATTACGTCATCATTAACATATTTTATTCCCCATGGAGAGTTCTTTACAATGAGCTATGTCTCAATTTTTTCTGTTCAGCACTTTTGGAGATATAGTGGTGCAAACTTTTGCCGTGTTTCCAAGATGGCGGCCGAACCACGTGACTGATGACGTCATCAATAACATATTTTATTCCCCATGGAGAGTTCTTTACAATGAGCCATGTCTCAATTTTTTCGGTTCAGCACTTTTGGAGATATAGTGGTGCAAAGTTTTGCCATTTTTCCAAAATGGCGGCCGAACCACGTGACCGATGACGTCATCATTAACATATTTTATTCCCCATGGAGAGTTCTTTACAATGAGCCATGTCTCAATTTTTTTGGTTCAGCACTTTTGGAGATATAGTGGTGCAAAGTTTTGCCATTTTTCCAAAATGGCGGCCGAACCACGTGACCGATGACGTCATCATTAACATATTTTATTCCCCATGGAGAGTTCTTTACAATGAGCTATGTCTCAATTTTTTCAATTCAGTACTTTCGGAGATATGGAGGTGCAAATTTTTTCGGTTTTTCCAAGATGGCGGCCGAACCACGTGCCGATGACGTCAACATTAACATATTTTATTCCCCTTGGAGAGTTCTTTACAATGAGCCATGTCTCAATTTTTTCTATTCAGCACTTTTGGAGATATAGATGTGCTGTTTTTGGCTTTTCCAAGATGGCGGCCGAACCACGTGACCTATAACATCATCATTAACATATTTTATTCCCCATGGAGAGTTCGTTACAATGAGCCATGTCTCAATTTTTTCTATTCAGCACTTTCGGAGATATGGAGGTGCTAGGTTTTTCGGTTTTTCCAAGATGGCGGCCGAACCACGTGACCTATGACGTCATCATTAACATATTTTATTCCCCATTGAGAGTTCTTTACAATGAGCTATGTCTCAATTTTTTCGGTTCAGCACTTTTGGAGATATAGTGGTGCAAAGTTTTGCCATTTTTGCAAAATGGCGGCCGAACCACGTGACCGATGACGTCATCATTAACATATTTTATTCCACATGGAGAGTTTTTTACAATGAGCCATGTCTCAATTTTTTCTATTCAGCACTTCCGGAGATATGGAGGTGCAAAGTTTTTCGGTTTTTCCAAGATGGCGGCCGAACCACGTGACCGATGACGTCATTATTAACATATTTTATTCCCCATGGAGAGTTCTTTACAATGAGCCATGTCTCATTTTTTCTATTCAGCACTTCCGGAGATATGGAGGTGCAAAGTTTTTGGGTTTTTCCAATATGGCGGCCGAACCACGTGACCGATGACGTCATTATTAACATATTTTATTCCCCATGGAGAGTTCTTTACAATGAGCCATGTCTCATTTTTTCTATTCAGCACTTTTGGAGATCTGGAGGTGCAAAGTTTTTCGGTTTTTCCAAGATGGCGGCCGACCACGTAACCGATGACGTCACCATTAACATGTTTTATTCCCCATGGAGAGTTCTTTACAATGAGCCATGTCTCAATTTTTTCTATTCAGCACTTTCAGAGAAATGGAGGAGCAAAATTTTTCGGTTTTTCCAAGATGGCGGCCGAACCACGTGACATATGACGTCATCATTAACATATTTTATTCCCCATGGAGAGTTCTTTACAATGAGCCATGTATCAATTTTTTCTGTTCAGTACTTTCAGAGGTATATAGGGGGGGGCCTGGGGCATCAGTCACTTCAAGTTTTTGAAAAAGTTTGATTTTTGGTACCATTTTGAAGCTTAGGGTCTAAGTAAGAATTTTGGTCCGAGTGGACAAAGATCACATGGAGTCTTCATACATTCCCGCCATTTTCCAAGATGGCCGCCATCAAAATCTAATACTGACAATATCTCGGAAACTAATCAACCTAGAAACATGAATTTGGTGTCTATACCTAGGTTTTCATGGTCAAGGAATCCAATAAAACCATTTCTGACTACATCAGAGTATTTATTTGTCCCGAAATGGTAAATTACACAACAAACGTTATAGCAGAATTTAGCAGAATTATGCATGTTAACAATTAAGCACATACAAACGTAAATTCTATAAAATACCATGAATATAAACCGAACATTCTATTTTCATTGTTCTTAGTGATATTTGATTGATTAGGTAAGTGCAACTAAAAAATCATTACTCATTCTCACAACCATCATGGTCATTTAGTTGGGACATGTGCACTTGCATAAACGTGAGCACTTCAAGTCAGCTTTTTTGCACTTGCATGACGAGCAAGGTTTTGTGCACGCGCATTTTACGTCTAGATCAAACACATCCCTGGCAAGGGGCAACGTGGTCCAGATGGGAACCAGTTGGCCATCTTTTTCCATCCATCCATGATTGCTTGGGCTTGGGACTAGTGCCAGTGGCTCGTGCGCTGTAGTCCAGATGCTCGCCTGGAAGACACTCCTTTTGAGATGTTGGTCCAGCGCATCACTTGTAGGGGGTATTCTTTCCACATCCCTAGTCCTGTGACAGAAAACCCTCATTCGAACAAGGTCAACGTTGGTGTCATCAGTGATAGGTTCGTTGGAGTACATTTTGCAAACAAAGTGACTCACCACTTCCCTCAACTCTGGCGATGTAAGAAACGGGGTGCTAGCAATTGTCGCAAACTCACTCAAGAGGGGTGGAACCTCATCTTTCTGCTTGAAGCAGTATCGCTTGCCCTTGAATTTGAAAGCTGACGTGCTGTCTGATCCAGTGAATGCATGAAAGAGAGCCAAGGCTTTGCCAAGAGCCAAGGCATTTGCTCTCAAGTAAGATGTCGCTGCAGCTACTGTCAAGGCAATGCCAGCCTCTGCAAAGGCTTCAGGCCATCCAGACCCTCGTAGGAAATCTCCCATAGTCGCCCACAAAGCCATTTCGATGTGGAGCCCTCCCAACATCACCAGAAACGTATCTTCTCCAAAGAGTTCAGGAAAGGTCCATTGCATTTTCTTGGCAATATCAAAGAGTGGCTGGTCCACTGCCATGATTGGGATTTGCTGTGGGTTGAGGAACTCGGTTGTTTTCTTGACCAGGTCCATTCCATGTCGAATCATTTTTGGTGTAGCTGCTTTATCACGGAATAGTGGTAGCATGGCTTCAATACATTTCTCTGTTGATCCCACAGCATCCGATCGAGAAGCATGATATGCCGACCACATAATTGGAGGAACAGTTTCACTTTCAAATCCCATTTGCATATTTTCCTGCACCATTTTCATCCAGGCCTTTTCATGGTGTTCCTCCTTGTCAAATGACGCCATGGACTGTGGCTGCACGTCTTTCACAGGAGGTTGGGTGACAAGATTCCAGCTCATAGGTGGAACAAACGTGTACAGAGGAGGCAGCATTGGTCCCTTGGTGCTTGATGCTCGTCGATGGAAGTCGATTTCTATAGGTTCTTGGTCCAGCCCTGGGTTTTCTACTGAAGGAAACTGAAACATGGAGATACCTGTTCCATGAAATGAGGATGTGGCTGTTCTGGACGTAGGATTGTGATCTAGATTGTCAAGGGCTGCAACCGTAAAAATCTGCTGACGAAGGTTGCTAGGACAGACTATATCAGCGTTGGCATGTGCTCTTTCAGCAGTAGCTTGTGCATATCCAACTTCAATGGTAAGCACTCTCTTATATGACACGCTAAGGCAATACTGATGTAGCAGTTGTACCAGTTTCTTGCTCCTTGTTTGGGAATGCAGTTTTAAGGCCAAAAACACTGCAAGAGGAGGCTCACATCTCCAGTTTGCAGGAAGAGAAGTGATGTTCAACATGGTTAGTTGACTCATGGAGAGAACTGTCCTGGAATTGTCTTGCATAGGAGATGATTTAGGACCAGTAAGCAGTTGACGAAAGAAATATTTCAGCTTTGTTGGAACAGCAGATTCCTCACAACCTTCAGGAAATGACCCCTTGAAATTGAAAGCAGTATCATGATCCAAAACTGCTTTACATAGAATTGATGCTGCCAACAGTAAGGTACGTGATTCTTCCTCTGGTGTCTGGCTCGCGCTGGAGATGATTTTTCGAGCTGTCTCTGAGCAAACAAGGAATACTCGATTTCGGATCCCTTTTTCTTCTGTCAGATGTGGGAAGTGTTCAAGTACTCTCTCTTTCAGGCGTGTGCAGTTCACTGTCTTACGAATCTCATGCTGTCCCAACCTTTCCGTCATCATATCTGTCAAATCTTGGAGAGCAAAGATTCTACGTCCTCCAGCAATTTCTTCACTGACGAATTGTAGTAGTGTGGCGGACACAAAAGCCCACTGGCGGGGTGACATCATTCCACGCACCAAGTGGGCGGTGGCCACGCCCGAGGGGTAGGCGTGGCCTCATGATATACACCGGGCGACCAGCCCGGAGGAGTTCAGTGTTACAGTGTAGTCTTACAATAAAGACGTTTATATGTTACCACTTGTCCGCTTCCTCCTTGCTCACAAGCAGCGCGCGTAACGCCGCGCTTTACTGGTGACCCTCGACGTTGGATCTGCCGGAGCGATCCTTCCACACGCGACGCCATCGCCATGGCCGACTTCGTCAAACTTCCGGAATTTTGGGAGGCTCAGGCCGAAGTCTGGTTCGTCCAGGCCGAAGCCCAATTTCAGCTTCGGCACCTCACCGGCGATGACACGCGCTATTGCCACGTCGTCGCCTCCCTCGGGCCCGGCACGGCCGCTCGAGTTGTGTCCGTCCTTCGCCACCCACCGGACGGCCACAAGTACGAGGCACTCAAGCGGCTACTCCTAGCCACGTTCAGCCTCACGGACGACGCACGGGCCGACCGCCTCCTGGATCTCCCCGAGCTCGGTGAGACGTGCCCGTCGGTCCGAATGGACCATATGCTGTCACTGTTGGGCGACGAAGCCCCCGGTTCGCTATTCCGGGCGCTTTTCCGTCGCCAACTTCCAGCGCAGGTTCGCCTCGCGTTGGCCGGGACCGGGCTAACGGAACCCCGAGCATTGGCGGCCGAGGCGGACAAGTACTTCGCCGCTTCGGACACGCGGGCGAGCGTTGGCGTGGCTGTCACGGCCTTCGACGCGGATGTTCCACAGCATCATCCTCTACAGCACACTGAGGTTCAGCAGCATGCTGATACGCACCTCGTGAACGCCGCCACGCCCCGCCCACCGCCACGGCGAAAACCGCCACCGCGGGGAAACCCGTCAACTCCACCGGCCTGGCGGAGCCAGCCGCGCTCCTCCAGCTCCACCACCTGGTGCTGGTTCCACGCCAAGTTCGGCCACGAAGCTCGGCGGTGTCATCCGCCGTGCTCCTTCAACGGGTCGGGAAACGCCCGGGCCGGCGCTCAATTGTGGCGATGAGCGCCGGCCGTTCGAGCAGCCTGCTGTTCATAACGGACACCTTCTCCGGGCGCCGTTACCTGTGCGATACGGGAGCACAGGTGAGTGTCATTCCCGCCGGCACGTCAGACAAGCACGCCGCGGGTGGGGGCCCCGCGCTGCTTGCCGCGAACGGGACGCCCATCCGTACGTACGGAAAACGCTGCCTCTCTCTGCGGTTTGGAGGGCAGGTTTTCCGATGGACGTTCGTCACCGCCGACGTGCCCATGGCACTGCTTGGCGCGGACTTCCTGTGCGCTAATGGGCTCCTGGTCGACGTCAAGCGCAGACGGCTTGTCCAGGCCGAGACGTTCAGCTCGCTCGCATGTGTGTTGCCCAGCTCAACGAGCGGCTTGCCAAGCGGCTTGCCGAACGATTCGGTTCCGGCCACGTTGGTCTGTACGCTTCCGGCAGCGGACGCATTCACCCGCCTCCTCGCCAGCTTCCCGGCCCTCACGCGGCCCACCTTCTCGGCGGGGGCCGTCAAGCACGGGGTGGCCCATCACATCCCCACCGTCGGCAGCTTCGCCCGCCCGAACGCCGTTACAGTACCTTCGACCGCGAGTTGCTCGGACTTCACTTGGCGGTCAGGCACTTCCGCCATCTGCTCGAGGGCCGGGCGTTCACTGCCTTCGTCGACCACAAGCCGCTGATCTTCGCGATGGGCAAGGTCACCGAGCCGTGGTCGGCCCGGCAGCAGCGTCACCTCTCGGCCGTGTCCGAGTACACGACGGACATCCAGCACGTCGCGGGGAAGGACAACCCGGTGGCGGATTGCCTTTCCCGGGCCGTCGCCCACGCAGTCCACCTCGGCATCGACTATGCCCGGATGGCAGCGGACCAGGCCGCTGACCCCGACGTCCAGGCCTTGCGGACCGCCGTCACGGGCCTCCGCGTCACCGAGGTGCCGTTCGACGGCGCGGGCGCGGCCCTCTTGTGCGACGTCTCCCTCGGGCGTCCTCGCCCCATTGTGCCCGCGGGCTGGCAGCGCCAGGTGTTTGACGCCATCCACGGCCTGTCCCACCCGGGCGCGAGGGCCTCCCAAAGGCTGATCGCCGACAAGTTCGTCTGGCATGGCCTCCGGAAGGCCGTCCGCGGCTGGGCCAGGACATGCCTCGCGTGCCAGCGCGCCAAGGTGCACCGGCACACCCAGGCCCCGTTGGCCCCGTTCACGGTGCCGGAACGCCGGTTTGACCACGTCCACGTGGACCTGGTGGGACCTCTGCCCCCCTCGCGGGGTTTCACCCACGTCCTCACCATGGTGGACCGCACCACCCGGTGGCCGGAGGCCGTGCCCTTGGCGTCGACAACGGCGGCCGATGTCGCGCAGGCTTTCATCGCCACCTGGGTCGCCCGGTTCGGCGCCCCCTCAGACATCTCATCCGACCGCGGCCCCCAGTTCACCTCGGAGCTCTGGGGGGCGGTTGCGCAGGGGCTCGGGATCCGGCTGCACCGAACCACGGCCTACCACCCCCAGGCTAACGGCCTGTGTGAGCGATTTCACCGCTCATTGAAGGCCGCGCTCCGGGCCACCCTCCGCGACGGCGGCTGGGTCGACAGGCTCCCCTGCGTCCTGCTGGGCCTCCGGACGGCGCCCAAGGAGGACCTGCGCGCATCCGCGGCGGAGTTGGTCTTCGGGCAACCGCTGCGGGTGCCGGGCGAGTTCCTCCCCGACTCCACGGCACCATGGTCCGCTCCGCTCCACAGCAGCGCTCCGCTCTGCAAGAGACCGCCCAGAGGTTCGCCCCGGTGCCAACGGCATGCCACGGGCACCCACCGACGCACGTCGCCCCGGAGCTTCGCACGGCGGAGTACGTCTTCGTCCGCCACGATGCCCATCGGACACCACTGCGGCCCCCGTACGACGGGCCTTTCCGCGTGCTGGAGACCGGGGCGAAGCACTTCACCCTGGACATCGGCGGTACTCCTGACCGCGTTTCGGTAGACCGCCTCAAGCCGGCCCACCTCGATGTGGACCATCCACCGCCAGTGGCCCGACCCCCACGTCGGGGCCGCCCTCCTGCGGGCGGACCCCCGGCACCGCCCAGCCCCGCCGCCACGGCGCCCCCCGGTCCTGCACCCATCCCAGGGGCAGCCAGGGGCATCCCACCTGGTATCCCTGCACCCCGGACGCCGCCGATCGCCAGGGGGCGCTTCGGCCGGGTCATTCGTCTGCCCCACAAACTGGCCCTCCAGGTGCGCGGGAATTCTGGTGGGGCGCGTGTGGCGGACACAAAAGCCCACTGGCGGGGTGACATCATTCCACGCACCAAGTGGGCGGTGGCCACGCCCGAGGGGTAGGCGTGGCCTCATGATATACACCGGGCGACCAGCCCGGAGGAGTTCAGTGTTACAGTGTAGTCTTACAATAAAGACGTTTATATGTTACCGCTTGTCCGCTTCCTCCTTGCTCACAAGCAGCGCGCGTAACGCCGCGCTTTAGTAGCTCATTTTCTACTGTGATTTCAGTGTCTTGGGTGACTTGACCTTGTTTTGTACTGATTAGCATTTCATAATGCCGACGGTTGAATTTAGTGTAGCAATATCGATGATAGTTAGCTTCAATAGCTACCAGATCTCCTTCTGCAAGCCGTGCTACAATGCGATCCTCTCCCAATGAAACTGCTTTGTCATGGATGTTCTCGGTGAGGGAAACTTTTTGGATTGAATGGTCATCTTTACTCGTTTCTTCATTACAGAAGAGACATAAATTTCGATTAGTTTCTGTGCTAGATCTTCTTGGTCGTTTTCGTAGAGGTGGCAAGCCTTTGGAAGAACGTGTTTTTGCCCGGTCAAGTGCTGATGCCTTGTACAACTGACGACATGTTTTGTGCCAGGATGCTCGATTTGCTTGCATAGATCCTTCATCTGGAAGTTCCAAGTTTGGGTGAGGTGCAGCATCAACATCTCGGAATTGATTTACAAGGCTGATAATATCTTTGTATGCCTCCGCCCTACGTACACCAACTGGGTTGTCAAGAGGACAGACAAGTTCTTCGTTTGTTTTTTCTTGGCAGAGGACACACAACTCACAGTTCGTTGTCTCAGCCATCACACTAGCCTGGAACGAAAAGAAAATACATGTAAGTATATAATAACCAAGCATAATCAAGTATACATGGACATAACATAACACAAAAATCTGACAAGTAGGGATTCAGCAGAAGCAGTTGCACATACATATGAATTATCCAAACCGATTTCCAAATATACAAAATGTATTCATGTGTGCTGACTTATATAACACAATGGCTATTGTATTTAGATATTTGGATACATACTGATATATCAACAGATATATAATGCGACTAGAAAATGTGCTAATGAGTTCGTGTACTGCACAGATATTCCAGCAAACAACCTAAGCTGATTCCATGATCACAAAGGATAAATGTGAGATCCTAATTGCCATGGTTATTTTTCTACTTTTGGGGAACAGAGATACACCTACTGATTTAGAGACATAACTGTTTGCTTCCCTGGCCATAAAATTCTAGGCATGGACACCAACAGCATGACTGAAGGTTTAGTGGTTTTGGAAGTATAGCCGATATAGGATTTTGGTGGCGGCCATCTTGAATTTTACCATTTCCGGACAAATAAATACTCTGATGTAGTCAGAAATGGTTTTATTTGATTCCTTGACCATGAAAACCTAGGTATAGACACCAAATTCATGTTTCTAGGTTGATTAGTTTCCGAGATATTGTCAGTATTAGATTTTGATGGCGGCCATCTTGGAAAATGGCGGGAATGTATGAAGACTCCATGTGATCTTTGTCCACTCGGACCAAAATTGTTACTTAGACCCTAAGCTTCGACCTGGTACCAAAAACTAAACTTTTTCAAAAACTTGAAGTGAAAATGAAAATTTGTTCATGGTGGGAACCCCACTAATAGTGGTACAAAGTTTGCCCGTTTTTCCAAGATGGCGGCCGAACCACGTGACTGATGACATCATCATTAACATATTTTGTTCCCCATGGAGAGTTCTTTACAATGAGCCATGTCTCAATTTTTTCTGTTCAGTACTTTCGGAGATATAGTGGTGCAAAGTTTTTCGTTTTTTCCAAGATGGTGGCCGAACCACGTGACCTATGACGTCATCATTAACATATTTTATTCCCCATGGAGAGTTCTTTACAATGAGCCATGTCTCAATTTTTTCTGTTCAGCACTTTTGGAGATATAGATGTGCTGTTTTCGGCTTTTCCAAGATGGCGGCCGAACCACGTGACCGATGACGTCATCATTAACATATTTTATTCCCCATGGAGAATTCTTTACAATGAGCCATGTCTCAATTTTTTCTATTCAGTACTTTCGGAGATATGGAGGTGCAAATTTTTTCGGTTTTTCCAAGATGGCGGCCGAACCACGTCACCGATGACTTCAACATTAACATATTTTATTCCACTTGGAGAGTTCTTTACAATGAGCCATGTCTCAATTTTTTCTATTCAGCACTTTTGGAGATATAGATGTGCTGTTTTCGGCTTTTCCAAGATGGCGGCCGAACCACGTGACCTATGACGTCATCATTAACATATTTTATTCCCCATGGAGAGGTCGTTACAATGAGCCATGTCTCAAGTTTTTTCTATTCAGCACTTTCGGAGATATGGAGGTGCTATTTTTTTCGGTTTTTCCAAGATGGCGGCCGAACCACGTGACCTATGACATCGTCATTAATATATTTTATTCCCCATTGAGAGTTCTTTACAATGAGCCATGTCTCAATTTTTTCGGTTCAGCACTTTTGGAGATATAGTGGTGCAAACTTTTGCCGTTTTTCCAAGATGGCGGCCGAACCACGTGACTGATGACATCATCATTAACGTATTTTATTCCCCATGGAGAGTTCTTTACAATGAGCCATGTATCAATTTTTTCTGTTCAGTACTTTCAGAAGTATAGTGGTACAAAGTTTGCCCGTTTTTCCAAGATGGCGGCCGAACCACGTGACTGATGACATCATCATTAACATATTTTATTCCCCATGGAGAATTCTTTACAATGAGCCATGTCTCAATTTTTTCTATTCAGTACTTTCGGAGAAATGGAGGAGCAAAATTTTTCGGTTTTTCCAAGATGGCGGCCGAACCACGTGACATATGACGTCATCATTAACATATTTTATTCCCCATGGAGAGTTCTTTACAATGAGCCATGTATCAATTTTTTCTGTTCAGTACTTTCAGAGGTATAGTGGTACAAAGTTTGCCCGTTTTTCCAAGATGGCGGCCGAACCACGTGACTGATGACATCATCATTAACATATTTTGTTCCCCATGGAGAGTTCTTTACAATGAGCCATGTCTCAATTTTTTCTGTTCAGTACTTTCGGAGATATAGTGGTGCAAAGTTTTTCGTTTTTTCCAAGATGGTGGCCGAACCACGTGACCTATGACGTCATCATTAACATATTTTATTCCCCATGGAGAGTTCTTTACAATGAGCTATGACTCAATTTTTTCTGTTCAGCACTTTTGGAGATATAGTGCTGCAAATTTTGCCATTTTTCCAAAATGGCGGCCGAACCACGTGACTGATGACATCATCATTAACATATTTTATTCCCCATGGAGAATTCTTTACAATGAGCCATGTCTCAATTTTTTCTATTCAGTACTTTCGGAGATATGGAGGTGCAAATTTTTTCGGTTTTTCCAAGATGGCGGCCGAACCACGTCACCGATGACTTCAACATTAACATATTTTATTCCACTTGGAGAGTTCTTTACAATGAGCCATGTCTCAATTTTTTCTATTCAGCACTTTTGGAGATATAGATGTGCTGTTTTCGGCTTTTCCAAGATGGCGGCCGAACCACGTGACCTATGACGTCATCATTAACATATTTTATTCCCCATGGAGAGTTCGTTACAATGAGCCATGTCTCAAGTTTTTTCTATTCAGCACTTTCGGAGATATGGAGGTGCTAGTTTTTTCGGTTTTTCCAAGATGGCGGCCGAACCACGTGACCTATGACATCGTCATTAATATATTTTATTCCCCATTGAGAGTTCTTTACAATGAGCCATGTCTCAATTTTTTCGGTTCAGCACTTTTGGAGATATAGTGGTGCAAACTTTTGCCGTTTTTCCAAGATGGCGGCCGAACCACGTGACTGATGACATCATCATTAACGTATTTTATTCCGCATGGAGAGTTCTTTACAATGAGCCATGTCTCAATTTTTTCTATTCAGGACTTTCGGAGATATGGAGGTGCAATTTTTTGGGGTTTTTCCAAGATGGCGGCCGAACCACGTGACCTATGACGTCATCATTAATATATTTTATTCCCCATGGAGAGTTCTTTACAATGAGCCATGTCTCAATTTTTTCTATTCAGCACTTTTGGAGATATGGAGGTGCTAAGTTTTTCGGTTTTTCCAAGATGGCGGCCGAACCACGTGACCTATGACGTCATCATTAACATATTTTATTCCCCATGGAGAGTTCTTTACAACGAGCCATGTCTCAATATTTTCTATTCAGTACTTTCGGAGATATGGAGGTGCAAATGTTTCGGTTTTTCCAAGATGGCTGCAGAACCACGTGACTGATGACGTCATCATTAACATATTTTATTCCCCATGGAGAGTTCTTTACAACGAGCCATGTCTCAATTTTTCTATTCAGCACTTTTGGAGATCTGGAGGTGCAAAGTTTTTCGGTTTTTCCAAGATGGCAGCCGACCACGTGACATATGACATCATCATTAACATATTTTATTCACCATGGAGAGTTCTTTACAATGAGCCATGTCTCAATTTTTTCTATTCAGTACTTTCGGAGATATAGTGGTGCAAAGTTTTTCGGTTTTTCCAATGTGGCGGCCGAATCACGTGACCGATGACATCATCATTAACATATTTTATTCCCCATGGAGAGTTCTTTACAATGAGCCATGTCTCAATTTTTTCTATTCAGCACTTTCGGAGATATGGAGGTGCAAAGTTTTTCGGATTTTCCAAGATGGCGGCAGATCCACGTGACTGATGACGTCATCATTAACATATTTTATTCCACATGGAGAGTTCTTTCCAATGAGCCATGTCTCAATTTGTTCTATTCAGCACTTCCGGAGATATGGAGGTGCAAAGTTTTTCGTTTTTTCCAAGATGGCGGCCGAACCACGTGACTGATGACATCATCATTTACATATTTTATTCCACATGGAGAGTTCTTTCCAATGAGCCATGTCTCAATTTGTTCTATTCAGCACTTCCGGAGATATGGAGGTGCAAAGTTTTTCGGTTTTTCCAAGATGGCGGCCGAAACACGTGACCGATGACGTCATAAATTGGGCACAGTCTTTTCCAGGGCAAGACGAATATTTGTGCAAAGTTTGGCGATTCTCCGTGCAACGGTGTAGACGCAGTGCTGCAAACAGACAGATGAAAAATCGGTCAGAGACCGAGGACTTGCCTGAGTTTACTTTTTTATCGGCTATTTAGGACAAATATGGCGGCTGAACCACGTGACTGATGACGTCATCTAACATATTTTATTCCCCATGGAGAGTTCGTTGCAATGAGCCATGTCTCAATTTTTTCTATGCAGCACTTTCAGAGATATGGAGGTGCAACGTTTTTCGGTTTTTCCAATATGGCGGCCGAACCACGTGACCGATGACGTCATCATTAACATATTTTATTCCCCATGGAGAGTTCTTTACAATGAGCCATGTCTCAAAAAAATTTCTATTCAGCACTTTCGGAGATATGGAGGTGCAAATTTTTTCGGGTTTTCCAAGATGGCGGCCGAACCACGTGACCGATGACGTCATCAATTTGGGCACAGTCTATTCCCGGGCAAGCCAAATACGTGTGCAAAGTTTGGTGATTCTCCATGCAACGGTGTAGACATAGTGCTGCAAACAGACAGCCAAACAGATGAATAATCGGTCAGAGAACAAGGACTTGCCGGAATTTTCTTTTTTATCGGCCATTTAGGACAAATATGGCGGCCGAACCACGTGACCGATGACGACATCATTAACATATTTTATTCCCCATGGAGAGTTCTTTACAATGAGCCATGTCTCAATTTTTTCTATTCAGCACTTTCAGAGATATGGAGGTGCAAAGTTTTTCGGTTTTTCCAAGATGGCGGCCGAACCACGTGACCGATGACGTCATCATTAACATATTTTATTACCCATGGAGAGTTATTTACAATGAGCCATGTCTCAATTTTTTCTGTTCAGCACTTTCAGAGATATGGAGGTGCAAATTTTTCCGCTTTTTCCAAGATGGCGGCCGAACCACTTGACCGATGACGTCATCAATTGGGCACAGTCTATTCCAGGGCAAGACAAATACGTGTGCAAAGTTTGGTGATTCTCCGTGCAACGGTGTAGACGTAGTGCTGCAAACAGTCAGACAGACAAATAGATGAAAAATCGGTCAGAGACCGAGGACTTGCCGGAATGTACTTTTTTATTGGCCATTTAGGACAAATATGGCGGCCGAACCACGTGACCGATGATGTCATCATTAACATAGTTTATTCCCCATGGAGAGTTGTTTACAATGAGCCATTTCTCAATTTTTTCTATTCAGCACTTTCGGAGATATGGAGGTGCGAGGTTTTTCGGTTTTTCCAAGATGGCGGGCGAACCACGTGACAGATGACGTCATCATTAACATATTTTATTCCACATGGAGAGTTCTTTACAATGAGCCATTTCTCAATTTTTTCTATTCAGCACTTTCGGAGATATGGAGGTGCGAGGTTTTTCGGTTTTTCCAAGATGGCGGCCGAACCACGTGACATATGACATCATCATTAACATATTTTATTCCCCATGGAGAGTTCTTTACAATGAGCCATGTCTCAATTTTTTCTGTTCAGCACTTTTGGAGCTTTCGTGGTATAAAGTTTTTCCGTTTTTCCAAGATGGCGGCCGAACCACGTGACCTATGACGTCATCATTAACATATTTTATTCCCCATGGAGAGTTCTTTACAACGAGCCATGTCTCAATATTTTCTATTCAGTACTTTCGGAGATATGGAGGTGCAAATTTTTCGGTTTTTCCAAGATGGCTGCAGAACCACGTGACTGATGACGTCATCATTAACATATTTTATTCCCCATGGAGAGTTCTTTACAACGAGCCATGTCTCAATTTTTCTATTCAGCACTTTTGGAGATCTGGAGGTGCAAAGTTTTTCGGTTTTTCCAAGATGGCAGCCGACCACGTGACATATGACATCATCATTAACATATTTTATTCACCATGGAGAGTTCTTTACAATGAGCCATGTCTCAATTTTTTCTATTCAGTACTTTCGGAGATATAGTGGTGCAAAGTTTTTCGGTTTTTCCAATGTGGCGGCCGAATCACGTGACCGATGACATCATCATTAACATATTTTATTCCCCATGGAGAGTTCTTTACAATGAGCCATGTCTCAATTTTTTCTATTCAGCACTTTCGGAGATATGGAGGTGCAAAGTTTTTCGGATTTTCCAAGATGGCGGCAGATCCACGTGACTGATGACGTCATCATTAACATATTTTATTCCACATGGAGAGTTCTTTCCAATGAGCCATGTCTCAATTTGTTCTATTCAGCACTTCCGGAGATATGGAGGTGCAAAGTTTTTCGTTTTTTCCAAGATGGCGGCCGAACCACGTGACTGATGACATCATCATTTACATATTTTATTCCACATGGAGAGTTCTTTCCAATGAGCCATGTCTCAATTTGTTCTATTCAGCACTTCCGGAGATATGGAGGTGCAAAGTTTTTCGGTTTTTCCAAGATGGCGGCCGAAACACGTGACCGATGACGTCATAAATTGGGCACAGTCTTTTCCAGGGCAAGACGAATATTTGTGCAAAGTTTGGCGATTCTCCGTGCAACGGTGTAGACGCAGTGCTGCAAACAGACAGATGAAAAATCGGTCAGAGACCGAGGACTTGCCTGAGTTTACTTTTTTATCGGCTATTTAGGACAAATATGGCGGCTGAACCACGTGACTGATGACGTCATCTAACATATTTTATTCCCCATGGAGAGTTCGTTGCAATGAGCCATGTCTCAATTTTTTCTATGCAGCACTTTCAGAGATATGGAGGTGCAACGTTTTTCGGTTTTTCCAATATGGCGGCCGAACCACGTGACCGATGACGTCATCATTAACATATTTTATTCCCCATGGAGAGTTCTTTACAATGAGCCATGTCTCAAAAAAATTTCTATTCAGCACTTTCGGAGATATGGAGGTGCAAATTTTTTCGGGTTTTCCAAGATGGCGGCCGAACCACGTGACCGATGACGTCATCAATTTGGGCACAGTCTATTCCCGGGCAAGCCAAATACGTGTGCAAAGTTTGGTGATTCTCCATGCAACGGTGTAGACATAGTGCTGCAAACAGACAGCCAAACAGATGAATAATCGGTCAGAGAACAAGGACTTGCCGGAATTTTCTTTTTTATCGGCCATTTAGGACAAATATGGCGGCCGAACCACGTGACCGATGACGACATCATTAACATATTTTATTCCCCATGGAGAGTTCTTTACAATGAGCCATGTCTCAATTTTTTCTATTCAGCACTTTCAGAGATATGGAGGTGCAAAGTTTTTCGGTTTTTCCAAGATGGCGGCCGAACCACGTGACCGATGACGTCATCATTAACATATTTTATTACCCATGGAGAGTTATTTACAATGAGCCATGTCTCAATTTTTTCTGTTCAGCACTTTCAGAGATATGGAGGTGCAAATTTTTCCGCTTTTTCCAAGATGGCGGCCGAACCACTTGACCGATGACGTCATCAATTGGGCACAGTCTATTCCAGGGCAAGACAAATACGTGTGCAAAGTTTGGTGATTCTCCGTGCAACGGTGTAGACGTAGTGCTGCAAACAGACAGACAGACAAATAGATGAAAAATCGGTCAGAGACCGAGGACTTGCCGGAATGTACTTTTTTATTGGCCATTTAGGACAAATATGGCGGCCGAACCACGTGACCGATGATGTCATCATTAACATAGTTTATTCCCCATGGAGAGTTGTTTACAATGAGCCATTTCTCAATTTTTTCTATTCAGCACTTTCGGAGATATGGAGGTGCGAGGTTTTTCGGTTTTTCCAAGATGGCGGCCGACCACGTGACATATGACATCATCATTAACATATTTTATTCCCCATGGAGAGTTCTTTACAATGAGCCATGTCTCAATTTTTTCTGTTCAGCACTTTTGGAGCTTTCGTGGTATAAAGTTTTTCCGTTTTTCCAAGATGGCGGCCGAACTACGTGACCGATGACATCATCATTAACATATTTTATTCCCCATGGAGAGTTCTTTCCAACGAGCCATGCCTCAATTTTTTCTGTTCAGGACTTTCGGAGATATGGAGGTGCAAAAATTTTCGTTTTTTCCAAGATGGTGGCCGAACCACGTGACCGATGACGTCATCATTAACATATTTTATTCCCCATGGAGAGTTCTTTACAATGAGCCATGTCTCAATTTTTTCTGTTCAGCACTGAGATATCGAGGTGCAAAATTTTTCGGTTTTTCCAAGATGGCGGCCGAACCACGTGACCGATGACGTCATCATTTGGGCACAGTATATTAGAGGGCAAGACAAATACGTGTGCAAAGTTTGGTGATTCTACGTGCAACGGTGTAGACGCAGTGCTGCAAACAGACAAACAGACAGATGAAAAATCGGTCAGAGACCGAGGACTTGCCGGAATTTACTTTTTATCGGCCATTTAGGACAAATATGGCGGCCGAACCACGTGACCGATGAGGTCATCATTAACATATTTTATTCCCCATGGAGATTTCTTTACAATGAGCCATGTCTCAATTTTTGTCTGTTCAGCACTTTTGGAGATATGGAGGTGCTAAGTTTTTCGGTTTTTCCAAGATGGCGGCCGAACCACGTGACTGATGACGTCATCAGTAACATATTTTATTCCCCATGGAGAGTTCTTTACATTGAGCCACGTCCCAAGTTTTTCTATTCAGGTCTTTCGGAGATATGGAGGTGTAACGTTTTCCGGTTTTTCCAAGATGGCGGCCGACCACGTGACATATGACGTCATCATTAACATATTTTATTCCCCATGGAGAGTTCTTTTCAATGAGCCATGTCTCAATTTTTTCTGTTCAGCACTTTTGGAGATATAGTGGCGCAACGTTTTGCCGTTTTTCCAAGATGGCAACCGAACCACGTGACTGATGACGTCATCATTTACATATTTTATTCCCCATGGAGAGTTCTTTCCAATGAGCCATGTCTCAATTTTTTCTGTTCAGCACTTTTGGAGATATAGTGGCGCAACGTTTTGCCGTTTTTCCAAGATGGCGACCGAACCACGTGACTGATGACGTCATCATTTACATATTTTATTCCCCATGGAGAGTTCTTTACAATGAGCCATGTCTCAATTTTTTCTGTTCAGTACTTTCGGAGATATAGAGGTGCAAATTTATTCGGTTTTTCCAAGATGGCGGCCGAACCACGTCACCGATGACGTCATCATTGAGGCACAGTATATTAGAGGGCAAGACCATTATGTGTGCAAAGTTTGGCGATTCTCCGTGCAACGGTGTAGACGCAGTGCTGCAAACAGACAAACAGACAGACAAACAGACAAACAGATGAAAAATCGGTCAGAGACCGAGGACTTGCCGGAATGTACATTTTTATTGGCCATTGAGGACAAATATGGCGGCCGAACCACGTGACCGATGACATCATCATTAACATATTTTATTCCCCATGGAGAGTTCTTTACAATGAGGCATGTCTCAATTTTTTCTATTCAGCACTTTTGGACACATAGAGGTGCTAAGTTTTTCGGTTTTTCCAAGATGGCGGCCGAACCACGTGACACATGACGTCATCATTAACAAATTTTATTCCCCATGGAGAGTTCTTTACAATGAGCCATGTCTAAATTTTTTCTGTTCAGCACTTTTGGAGATATAGTGGTGCAAAGTTTTGCCGTTTTCCAAGATGGCGGCCGACCACGTGACATATGACATCAGCATTAACATATTTTATTCCCCATGGAGAGTTCTTTACAATGAGCCATGTCTCAATTTTTTCTGTTCAGCACTTTTGGAGATTTCGTGGTGCAAAGTTTTGCCGTTTTTCCAAGATGGCGGCCGACCACGTGACTGATGACGTCATCATTTACATATTTTATTCCCCATGGAGAGTTCTTTACAATGAGCCATGTCTCAATTTTTTCTGTTCAGCACTTTTGGAGATATGGTGGTGCAAAGTTTTGCCGTTTTTCCAAGATGGCGGCCGACCACGTGACATATGACGTCATCATTAACATATTTTATTCCCCATGGAGAGTTCTTTACAATGAGCCATGTCTCAATTTTTTCTGTTCAGCACTTTTGGAGATACAGTGGCACAACGTTTTGCCGTTTTTCCAAGATGGCGACCGAACCACGTGACTGATGACGTCATCATTAACACATTTTATTCCCCATGGAGAGTTCTTCACAATGAGCCATGTCTCAATTTTTTCTGTTCAGTACTTTCGGAGATATAGCGGTGCAAATTATTTCGGTTTTTCCAAGATGGCCGCCGAAACACGTGACCGATGACGTCATATATTGGGCACAGTCTATTCCAGGGCAAGACGAATATGTGTGCAAAGTTTGGCGATTTTCCGTGCAACGGTGTAGACGCAGTGCTGCAAACAGACAGACAAACAGACAGACAAACAGACAAACAGACAGACAAACAAATGAAAAATCGGTCAGAGACCGAGGACTTGCCGGAATTTACTTTTTTATCGGCCATTTAGGACAAATATGGCGGCTGAACCACCTGACCGATGACATCATCATTAACATATTTTATTCCCCACGGAGAGTTCTTTACAATGAGCCATGTCTCAATTTTTTCTGTTCAGCACTTTTGGAGATAGAGGTGCAACGTTTTTCGGATTTTCCAAGATGGCGGCCGAACCACGTGACTGATGACGACATCATTAACATATTTTATTCCCCCTGGAGAATTCTTTCCAATGAGCCATGTCTCAATTTTTTCTGTTCAGCACTTTTGGAGATAGAGGTGCAACGTTTTTCGGATTTTCCAAGATGGCGGCCGAACCACGTGACCGATGACGTCATCATTAACATATTTTATTCCCCCTGGAGAGTTCTTTCCAATGAGCCATGTCTCAATTTTTTCTATTCAGCACTTTCGGAGATATGGAGGTGAATTTTTTTCCCGTTTTTCCAAGATGGCGGCCGCACCACGTGACCGATGACGTCATCATTAACATATTTTATTCCACATGGAGAGTTCTTGACAATGAGCCATGTCTCAATTTTTTCTATTCAGCACTTTCGGAGATATGGAGGTGCTAGGTTTTTCGGTTTTTCCAAGATGGCGGCCGACCACGCGACTGATGACGTCATCATTAACATATTTTATTCCCCATGGAGAGTTCTTTACAATGAGCCATGTCTCAATTTTTTCTGTTCAGCACTTTTGGAGATATAGTGGTGCAAAGTTTTGCCGTTTTTCCAAGATGGCGGCCGACCACGTGACATATGACGTCATCATTAACATATTTTATTCCCCATGGAGAGTTCTTTACAATGAGCCATGTCTCAATTTTTTCTGTTCAGCACTTTTGGAGATATAGTGGCGCAACGTTTTGCCGTTTTTCCAAGATGGCGACCGAACCACGTGACTGATGACGTCATCATTTACATATTTTATTCCCCATGGAGAGTTCTTTACAATGAGCCATGTCTCAATTTTTTCTGTTCAGTACTTTCGGAGATATAGAGGTGCAAGGTTTTTCGGTTTTTCCAAGATGGCGGCCGAACCACGTCACCGATGACGTCATCAATTGGGCACAGTCTATTCCAGGGCAAGACCAATATGTGTGCAAAGTTTGGCGATTCGCCGTGCAACGGTGTAGACGCAGTGCTGCAAACAGACAGACAGACAGACAGACAGACAGACAGACAGACAAACAGACAGACAAACGAACAGATCAACATACTTGCCGGAAAAATTTTTCCGGCAAGTAACGAACAGATCAACATACTTGCCGGAAAAATTTTTCCGGCAAGTAATGAAAAATCGGTCAGAGACCGAGGACTTGCCGGAATGTACTCTTTTATCGGCCATTTAAGACAAATATGGCGTCCGAACCACGTGATAGATGACGTCATCATTAACATATATTATTCCCCATGGAGAGTTCTTCACAAAGAGCCATGTCTCAACTTTTTCTATTCAGCACTTTTGGAGATATGGAGGTGCTACGTTTTTCGGTTTTTCCAAGATGGCAGCCGAACCACGTGACCTATGATGTCATCATTAACATATTTTATTCCCCATGGAGAGTTCTTTACAATGAGCCATGTCTCAATTTTTTCTATTCAGCACTTTCAGAGATATGGAGGTGCACAATTTTTCGGTTTTTCCAAGATGGCGGCCGAACCACGTGACATATGACGTCATCATTAACATATTTTATTCCCCATTGAGAGTTCTTTACAATGAGCCATGTCTCAATTTTTTCCATTCTGCACTTTTGGAGATATAGTGGTGCAAAGTTTTCCCATTTTTCCAAGATGGCGGCCGAACCACGTGACCGATGGCGTCATCATTAACATATTTTATTCCCCATGGAGAGTTCTTTACAATGAGCCATGTCTCAATTTTTTCTGTTCAGCACTTTTGGAGATTTTGTGGTGCAAAGTTTTGCCGTTTTTCCAAGATGGCGGCCGACCACGTGACTGATGACGTCATCATTAACATATTTTATTCCCCATGGAGAGTTCTTTACAATGAGCCATGTCTCAATTATTCTGTTCAGCACTTTTGGAGATATAGTGGTGCAAAGTTTTGCCGTTTTTCCAAGATGGCGGCCGACCACGTGACATATGACGTCATCATTAACATATTTTATTCCCCATGGAGAGTTCTTTCCAATGAGCCATGTCTCAATTTTGTCTGTTCAGCACTTTTGGAGATATAGTGGCGCAACGATTTGCCGTTTTTCCAAGATGGCGACCGAACCACGTGACTGATGACGTCATCATTTACATATTTTATTCCCCATGGAGAGTTCTTTACAATGAGCCATGTCTCAATTTTTTCTGTTCAGCACTTTTGGAGATATAGTGGTGCAAATTTTTGCCGTTTTTCCAAGATGGCGGCCGACCACGTGACATATGACGTCATCATTAACATATTTTATTCCCCATGGAGAGTTCTTTACAATGAGCCATGTCTCAATTTTTTCTGTTCAGTACTTTCGGAGATATAGAGGTGCAAATTTATTCGGTTTTTCCAAGATGGCGGCCGAACCACGTCACTGATGACGTCATCATTGAGGCACAGTATATTAGAGGGCAAGACCATTATGTGTGCAAAGTTTGGCGATTCTCCGTGCAACGGTGTAGACGCAGTGCTGCAAACAGACAAACAGACAGACAAACAGACAGACAAACAGACAGACAGACAAACAAACGAACAGATCAACATACTTGCCGGAAAATTTTTCCGGCAAGTAACAAACAGACAAACAAACGAACAGATCAACATACTTGCCGGAAAATTTTTCCGGCAAGTAACAAACACACAGACAAACGAACAGATCAACGTACTTGCCGGAATATTTTCCGGCAAGTAACAAGTAGACAGAGACAAACAAGCAGACAGAGACAAACAAGCAGACAGAGACAAACAGGCACACAGACAGACAAACAAGCAGACAGACAGACAGATGAAAAATCGGTCAGAGACCGAGGACTTGCCGGAATTTACTTTTTTATCGGCCATTTAGGACAAATATGGCGGCCGACCACGTGACCGATGACGTCATCATTAACATATTTTATTCCCCATGGAGAGTTCTTTACAATGAGCCATGTCTCAATTTTTTCTGTTCAGCACTTTCAGAGATATGGAGGTGCAAATTTTTCCGCTTTTTCCAAGATGGCGGCCGAACCACTTGACCGATGACGTCATCAATTGGGCACAGTCTATTCCAGGGCAAGACAAATACGTGTGCAAAGTTTGGTGATTCTCCGTGCAACGGTGTAGACGTAGTGCTGCAAACAGACAGACAGACAAATAGATGAAAAATCGGTCAGAGACCGAGGACTTGCCGGAATGTACTTTTTTATTGGCCATTTAGGACAAATATGGCGGCCGAACCACGTGACCGATGATGTCATCATTAACATAGTTTATTCCCCATGGAGAGTTGTTTACAATGAGCCATTTCTCAATTTTTTCTATTCAGCACTTTCGGAGATATGGAGGTGCGAGGTTTTTCGGTTTTTCCAAGATGGCGGGCGAACCACGTGACAGATGACGTCATCATTAACATATTTTATTCCACATGGAGAGTTCTTTACAATGAGCCATTTCTCAATTTTTTCTATTCAGCACTTTCGGAGATATGGAGGTGCGAGGTTTTTCGGTTTTTCCAAGATGGCGGCCGAACCACGTGACATATGACATCATCATTAACATATTTTATTCCCCATGGAGAGTTCTTTACAATGAGCCATGTCTCAATTTTTTCTGTTCAGCACTTTTGGAGCTTTCGTGGTATAAAGTTTTTCCGTTTTTCCAAGATGGCGGCCGAACTACGTGACCGATGACATCATCATTAACATATTTTATTCCCCATGGAGAGTTCTTTCCAACGAGCCATGCCTCAATTTTTTCTGTTCAGGACTTTCGGAGATATGGAGGTGCAAAAATTTTCGTTTTTTCCAAGATGGTGGCCGAACCACGTGACCGATGACGTCATCATTAACATATTTTATTCCCCATGGAGAGTTCTTTACAATGAGCCATGTCTCAATTTTTTCTGTTCAGCACTGAGATATCGAGGTGCAAAATTTTTCGGTTTTTCCAAGATGGCGGCCGAACCACGTGACCGATGACGTCATCATTTGGGCACAGTATATTAGAGGGCAAGACAAATACGTGTGCAAAGTTTGGTGATTCTACGTGCAACGGTGTAGACGCAGTGCTGCAAACAGACAAACAGACAGATGAAAAATCGGTCAGAGACCGAGGACTTGCCGGAATTTACTTTTTATCGGCCATTTAGGACAAATATGGCGGCCGAACCACGTGACCGATGAGGTCATCATTAACATATTTTATTCCCCATGGAGATTTCTTTACAATGAGCCATGTCTCAATTTTTGTCTGTTCAGCACTTTTGGAGATATGGAGGTGCTAAGTTTTTCGGTTTTTCCAAGATGGCGGCCGAACCACGTGACCTATGACATCGTCATTAATATATTTTATTCCCCATTGAGAGTTCTTTACAATGAGCCATGTCTCAATTTTTTCGGTTCAGCACTTTTGGAGATATAGTGGTGCAAACTTTTGCCGTTTTTCCAAGATGGCGGCCGAACCACGTGACTGATGACATCATCATTAACGTATTTTATTCCCCATGGAGAGTTCTTTACAATGAGCCATGTATCAATTTTTTCTGTTCAGTACTTTCAGAAGTATAGTGGTACAAAGTTTGCCCGTTTTTCCAAGATGGCGGCCGAACCACGTGACTGATGACATCATCATTAACATATTTTATTCCCCATGGAGAATTCTTTACAATGAGCCATGTCTCAATTTTTTCTATTCAGTACTTTCGGAGAAATGGAGGAGCAAAATTTTTCGGTTTTTCCAAGATGGCGGCCGAACCACGTGACATATGACGTCATCATTAACATATTTTATTCCCCATGGAGAGTTCTTTACAATGAGCCATGTATCAATTTTTTCTGTTCAGTACTTTCAGAGGTATAGTGGTACAAAGTTTGCCCGTTTTTCCAAGATGGCGGCCGAACCACGTGACTGATGACATCATCATTAACATATTTTGTTCCCCATGGAGAGTTCTTTACAATGAGCCATGTCTCAATTTTTTCTGTTCAGTACTTTCGGAGATATAGTGGTGCAAAGTTTTTCGTTTTTTCCAAGATGGTGGCCGAACCACGTGACCTATGACGTCATCATTAACATATTTTATTCCCCATGGAGAGTTCTTTACAATGAGCTATGACTCAATTTTTTCTGTTCAGCACTTTTGGAGATATAGTGCTGCAAATTTTGCCATTTTTCCAAAATGGCGGCCGAACCACGTGACTGATGACATCATCATTAACATATTTTATTCCCCATGGAGAATTCTTTACAATGAGCCATGTCTCAATTTTTTCTATTCAGTACTTTCGGAGATATGGAGGTGCAAATTTTTTCGGTTTTTCCAAGATGGCGGCCGAACCACGTCACCGATGACTTCAACATTAACATATTTTATTCCACTTGGAGAGTTCTTTACAATGAGCCATGTCTCAATTTTTTCTATTCAGCACTTTTGGAGATATAGATGTGCTGTTTTCGGCTTTTCCAAGATGGCGGCCGAACCACGTGACCTATGACGTCATCATTAACATATTTTATTCCCCATGGAGAGTTCGTTACAATGAGCCATGTCTCAAGTTTTTTCTATTCAGCACTTTCGGAGATATGGAGGTGCTAGTTTTTTCGGTTTTTCCAAGATGGCGGCCGAACCACGTGACCTATGACATCGTCATTAATATATTTTATTCCCCATTGAGAGTTCTTTACAATGAGCCAGCCATGTCTCAATTTTTTCGGTTCAGCACTTTTGGAGATATAGTGGTGCAAACTTTTGCCGTTTTTCCAAGATGGCGGCCGAACCACGTGACTGATGACATCATCATTAACGTATTTTATTCCGCATGGAGAGTTCTTTACAATGAGCCATGTCTCAATTTTTTCTATTCAGCACTTTTGGAGATATGGAGGTGCTAAGTTTTTCGGTTTTTCCAAGATGGCGGCCGAACCACGTGACCTATGACGTCATCATTAACATATTTTATTCCCCATGGAGAGTTCTTTACAACGAGCCATGTCTCAATATTTTCTATTCAGTACTTTCGGAGATATGGAGGTGCAAATTTTTCGGTTTTTCCAAGATGGCTGCAGAACCACGTGACTGATGACGTCATCATTAACATATTTTATTCCCCATGGAGAGTTCTTTACAACGAGCCATGTCTCAATTTTTCTATTCAGCACTTTTGGAGATCTGGAGGTGCAAAGTTTTTCGGTTTTTCCAAGATGGCAGCCGACCACGTGACATATGACATCATCATTAACATATTTTATTCCCCATGGAGAGTTCTTTACAATGAGCCATGTCTCAATTTTTTCTATTCAGCACTTTCGGAGATATGGAGGTGCAAAGTTTTTCGGATTTTCCAAGATGGCGGCAGATCCACGTGACTGATGACGTCATCATTAACATATTTTATTCCACATGGAGAGTTCTTTCCAATGAGCCATGTCTCAATTTGTTCTATTCAGCACTTCCGGAGATATGGAGGTGCAAAGTTTTTCGTTTTTTCCAAGATGGCGGCCGAACCACGTGACTGATGACATCATCATTTACATATTTTATTCCACATGGAGAGTTCTTTCCAATGAGCCATGTCTCAATTTGTTCTATTCAGCACTTCCGGAGATATGGAGGTGCAAAGTTTTTCGGTTTTTCCAAGATGGCGGCCGAAACACGTGACCGATGACGTCATAAATTGGGCACAGTCTTTTCCAGGGCAAGACGAATATTTGTGCAAAGTTTGGCGATTCTCCGTGCAACGGTGTAGACGCAGTGCTGCAAACAGACAGATGAAAAATCGGTCAGAGACCGAGGACTTGCCTGAGTTTACTTTTTATCGGCTATTTAGGACAAATATGGCGGCTGAACCACGTGACTGATGACGTCATCTAACATATTTTATTCCCCATGGAGAGTTCGTTGCAATGAGCCATGTCTCAATTTTTTCTATGCAGCACTTTCAGAGATATGGAGGTGCAACGTTTTTCGGTTTTTCCAATATGGCGGCCGAACCACGTGACCGATGACGTCATCATTAACATATTTTATTCCCCATGGAGAGTTCTTTACAATGAGCCATGTCTCAAAAAAATTTCTATTCAGCACTTTCGGAGATATGGAGGTGCAAATTTTTTCGGGTTTTCCAAGATGGCGGCCGAACCACGTGACCGATGACGTCATCAATTTGGGCACAGTCTATTCCCGGGCAAGCCAAATACGTGTGCAAAGTTTGGTGATTCTCCATGCAACGGTGTAGACATAGTGCTGCAAACAGACAGCCAAACAGATGAATAATCGGTCAGAGAACAAGGACTTGCCGGAATTTTCTTTTTTATCGGCCATTTAGGACAAATATGGCGGCCGAACCACGTGACCGATGACGACATCATTAACATATTTTATTCCCCATGGAGAGTTCTTTACAATGAGCCATGTCTCAATTTTTTCTATTCAGCACTTTCAGAGATATGGAGGTGCAAAGTTTTTCGGTTTTTCCAAGATGGCGGCCGAACCACGTGACCGATGACGTCATCATTAACATATTTTATTACCCATGGAGAGTTATTTACAATGAGCCATGTCTCAATTTTTTCTGTTCAGCACTTTCAGAGATATGGAGGTGCAAATTTTTCCGCTTTTTCCAAGATGGCGGCCGAACCACTTGACCGATGACGTCATCAATTGGGCACAGTCTATTCCAGGGCAAGACAAATACGTGTGCAAAGTTTGGTGATTCTCCGTGCAACGGTGTAGACGTAGTGCTGCAAACAGACAGACAGACAAATAGATGAAAAATCGGTCAGAGACCGAGGACTTGCCGGAATGTACTTTTTTATTGGCCATTTAGGACAAATATGGCGGCCGAACCACGTGACCGATGATGTCATCATTAACATAGTTTATTCCCCATGGAGAGTTGTTTACAATGAGCCATTTCTCAATTTTTTCTATTCAGCACTTTCGGAGATATGGAGGTGCGAGGTTTTTCGGTTTTTCCAAGATGGCGGGCGAACCACGTGACAGATGACGTCATCATTAACATATTTTATTCCACATGGAGAGTTCTTTACAATGAGCCATTTCTCAATTTTTTCTATTCAGCACTTTCGGAGATATGGAGGTGCGAGGTTTTTCGGTTTTTCCAAGATGGCGGCCGAACCACGTGACATATGACATCATCATTAACATATTTTATTCCCCATGGAGAGTTCTTTACAATGAGCCATGTCTCAATTTTTTCTGTTCAGCACTTTTGGAGCTTTCGTGGTATAAAGTTTTTCCGTTTTTCCAAGATGGCGGCCGAACCACGTGACCTATGACGTCATCATTAACATATTTTATTCACCATGGAGAGTTCTTTACAATGAGCCATGTCTCAATTTTTTCTATTCAGTACTTTCGGAGATATAGTGGTGCAAAGTTTTTCGGTTTTTCCAATGTGGCGGCCGAATCACGGGACCGATGACATCATCATTAACATATTTTATTCCCCATGGAGAGTTCTTTACAACGAGCCATGTCTCAATATTTTCTATTCAGTACTTTCGGAGATATGGAGGTGCAAATTTTTCGGTTTTTCCAAGATGGCTGCAGAACCACGTGACTGATGACGTCATCATTAACATATTTTATTCCCCATGGAGAGTTCTTTACAACGAGCCATGTCTCAATTTTTCTATTCAGCACTTTTGGAGATCTGGAGGTGCAAAGTTTTTCGGTTTTTCCAAGATGGCAGCCGACCACGTGACATATGACATCATCATTAACATATTTTATTCACCATGGAGAGTTCTTTACAATGAGCCATGTCTCAATTTTTTCTATTCAGTACTTTCGGAGATATAGTGGTGCAAAGTTTTTCGGTTTTTCCAATGTGGCGGCCGAATCACGGGACCGATGACATCATCATTAACATATTTTATTCCCCATGGAGAGTTCTTTACAATGAGCCATGTCTCAATTTTTTCTATTCAGCACTTTCGGAGATATGGAGGTGCAAAGTTTTTCGGATTTTCCAAGATGGCGGCAGATCCACGTGACTGATGACGTCATCATTAACATATTTTATTCCACATGGAGAGTTCTTTCCAATGAGCCATGTCTCAATTTGTTCTATTCAGCACTTCCGGAGATATGGAGGTGCAAAGTTTTTCGTTTTTTCCAAGATGGCGGCCGAACCACGTGACTGATGACATCATCATTTACATATTTTATTCCACATGGAGAGTTCTTTCCAATGAGCCATGTCTCAATTTGTTCTATTCAGCACTTCCGGAGATATGGAGGTGCAAAGTTTTTCGGTTTTTCCAAGATGGCGGCCGAAACACGTGACCGATGACGTCATAAATTGGGCACAGTCTTTTCCAGGGCAAGACGAATATTTGTGCAAAGTTTGGCGATTCTCCGTGCAACGGTGTAGACGCAGTGCTGCAAACAGACAGATGAAAAATCGGTCAGAGACCGAGGACTTGCCTGAGTTTACTTTTTTATCGGCTATTTAGGACAAATATGGCGGCTGAACCACGTGACTGATGACGTCATCTAACATATTTTATTCCCCATGGAGAGTTCGTTGCAATGAGCCATGTCTCAATTTTTTCTATGCAGCACTTTCAGAGATATGGAGGTGCAACGTTTTTCGGTTTTTCCAATATGGCGGCCGAACCACGTGACCGATGACGTCATCATTAACATATTTTATTCCCCATGGAGAGTTCTTTACAATGAGCCATGTCTCAAAAAAATTTCTATTCAGCACTTTCGGAGATATGGAGGTGCAAATTTTTTCGGGTTTTCCAAGATGGCGGCCGAACCACGTGACCGATGACGTCATCAATTTGGGCACAGTCTATTCCCGGGCAAGCCAAATACGTGTGCAAAGTTTGGTGATTCTCCATGCAACGGTGTAGACATAGTGCTGCAAACAGACAGCCAAACAGATGAATAATCGGTCAGAGAACAAGGACTTGCCGGAATTTTCTTTTTTATCGGCCATTTAGGACAAATATGGCGGCCGAACCACGTGACCGATGACGACATCATTAACATATTTTATTCCCCATGGAGAGTTCTTTACAATGAGCCATGTCTCAATTTTTTCTATTCAGCACTTTCAGAGATATGGAGGTGCAAAGTTTTTCGGTTTTTCCAAGATGGCGGCCGAACCACGTGACCGATGACGTCATCATTAACATATTTTATTACCCATGGAGAGTTATTTACAATGAGCCATGTCTCAATTTTTTCTGTTCAGCACTTTCAGAGATATGGAGGTGCAAATTTTTCCGCTTTTTCCAAGATGGCGGCCGAACCACTTGACCGATGACGTCATCAATTGGGCACAGTCTATTCCAGGGCAAGACAAATACGTGTGCAAAGTTTGGTGATTCTCCGTGCAACGGTGTAGACGTAGTGCTGCAAACAGACAGACAGACAAATAGATGAAAAATCGGTCAGAGACCGAGGACTTGCCGGAATGTACTTTTTTATTGGCCATTTAGGACAAATATGGCGGCCGAACCACGTGACCGATGATGTCATCATTAACATAGTTTATTCCCCATGGAGAGTTGTTTACAATGAGCCATTTCTCAATTTTTTCTATTCAGCACTTTCGGAGATATGGAGGTGCGAGGTTTTTCGGTTTTTCCAAGATGGCGGGCGAACCACGTGACAGATGACGTCATCATTAACATATTTTATTCCACATGGAGAGTTCTTTACAATGAGCCATTTCTCAATTTTTTCTATTCAGCACTTTCGGAGATATGGAGGTGCGAGGTTTTTCGGTTTTTCCAAGATGGCGGCCGAACCACGTGACATATGACATCATCATTAACATATTTTATTCCCCATGGAGAGTTCTTTACAATGAGCCATGTCTCAATTTTTTCTGTTCAGCACTTTTGGAGCTTTCGTGGTATAAAGTTTTTCCGTTTTTCCAAGATGGCGGCCGAACTACGTGACCGATGACATCATCATTAACATATTTTATTCCCCATGGAGAGTTCTTTCCAACGAGCCATGCCTCAATTTTTTCTGTTCAGGACTTTCGGAGATATGGAGGTGCAAAAATTTTCGTTTTTTCCAAGATGGTGGCCGAACCACGTGACCGATGACGTCATCATTAACATATTTTATTCCCCATGGAGAGTTCTTTACAATGAGCCATGTCTCAATTTTTTCTGTTCAGCACTGAGATATCGAGGTGCAAAATTTTTCGGTTTTTCCAAGATGGCGGCCGAACCACGTGACCGATGACGTCATCATTTGGGCACAGTATATTAGAGGGCAAGACAAATACGTGTGCAAAGTTTGGTGATTCTACGTGCAACGGTGTAGACGCAGTGCTGCAAACAGACAAACAGACAGATGAAAAATCGGTCAGAGACCGAGGACTTGCCGGAATTTACTTTTTATCGGCCATTTAGGACAAATATGGCGGCCGAACCACGTGACCGATGAGGTCATCATTAACATATTTTATTCCCCATGGAGATTTCTTTACAATGAGCCATGTCTCAATTTTTGTCTGTTCAGCACTTTTGGAGATATGGAGGTGCTAAGTTTTTCGGTTTTTCCAAGATGGCGGCCGAACCACGTGACTGATGACGTCATCAGTAACATATTTTATTCCCCATGGAGAGTTCTTTACATTGAGCCACGTCCCAAGTTTTTCTATTCAGGTCTTTCGGAGATATGGAGGTGTAACGTTTTCCGGTTTTTCCAAGATGGCGGCCGACCACGTGACATATGACGTCATCATTAACATATTTTATTCCCCATGGAGAGTTCTTTCCAATGAGCCATGTCTCAATTTTTTCTGTTCAGCACTTTTGGAGATATAGTGGCGCAACGTTTTGCCGTTTTTCCAAGATGGCAACCGAACCACGTGACTGATGACGTCATCATTTACATATTTTATTCCCCATGGAGAGTTCTTTCCAATGAGCCATGTCTCAATTTTTTCTGTTCAGCACTTTTGGAGATATAGTGGCGCAACGTTTTGCCGTTTTTCCAAGATGGCGACCGAACCACGTGACTGATGACGTCATCATTTACATATTTTATTCCCCATGGAGAGTTCTTTACAATGAGCCATGTCTCAATTTTTTCTGTTCAGTACTTTCGGAGATATAGAGGTGCAAATTTATTCGGTTTTTCCAAGATGGCGGCCGAACCACGTCACCGATGACATCGTCATTAATATATTTTATTCCCCATTGAGAGTTCTTTACAATGAGCCATGTCTCAATTTTTTCGGTTCAGCACTTTTGGAGATATAGTGGTGCAAACTTTTGCCGTTTTTCCAAGATGGCGGCCGAACCACGTGACTGATGACGTCATCATTTACATATTTTATTCCCCATGGAGAGTTCTTTACAATGAGCCATGTCTCAAGTTTTTTCTATTCAGCACTTTCGGAGATATGGAGGTGCTAGTTTTTTCGGTTTTTCCAAGATGGCGGCCGAACCACGTGACCTATGACATCGTCATTAATATATTTTATTCCCCATTGAGAGTTCTTTACAATGAGCCATGTCTCAATTTTTTCGGTTCAGCACTTTTGGAGATATAGTGGTGCAAACTTTTGCCGTTTTTCCAAGATGGCGGCCGAACCACGTGACTGATGACGTCATCATTAACGTATTTTATTCCGCATGGAGAGTTCTTTACAATGAGCCATGTCTCAATTTTTTCGGTTCAGCACTTTTGGAGATATAGTGGTGCAAAGTTTTGCCATTTTTCCAAAATGGCGGCCGAACCACGTGACCGATGACGTCATCATTAACATATTTTATTCCTCGTGGAGAGTTCTTTACAATGAGCCATGTCTCAATTTTTTCTATTCAGCACTTTCGGAGATATGGAGGTGCAATTTTTTGGGGTTTTTCCAAGATGGCGGCCGAACCACGTGACCTATGACGTCATCATTAATATATTTTATTCCCCATGGAGAGTTCTTTACAATGAGCCATGTCTCAATTTTTTCTATTCAGCACTTTTGGAGATATGGAGGTGCTAAGTTTTTCGGTTTTTCCAAGATGGCAGCCGACCACGTGACATATGACATCATCATTAACATATTTTATTCACCATGGAGAGTTCTTTACAATGAGCCATGTCTCAATTTGTTCTATTCAGCACTTCCGGAGATATGGAGGTGCAAAGTTTTTCGGTTTTTCCAAGATGGCGGCCGAAACACGTGACCGATGACGTCATAAATTGGGCACAGTCTTTTCCAGGGCAAGACGAATATTTGTGCAAAGTTTGGCGATTCTCCGTGCAACGGTGTAGACGCAGTGCTGCAAACAGACAGATGAAAAATCGGTCAGAGACCGAGGACTTGCCGGAATTTACTTTTTTATCGGCCATTGAGGACAAATATGGCGGTCGAACCACGTGACCGATGACGTCATCATTAACATATTTTATTCCCCTTGGAGAGTTCTTTACAATGAGCCATGTCTCAATTTTTTCTGTTCAGAACTTTTGGAGATATAGAGGTGCTGTTTTCCGGCTTTTCCGAGATGGCGGCCGAACCACGTGACCGATGACGTCATCATTAACATATTTTATTCCCCTTGGAGAGTTCTTTACAATGAGCCATGTCTCAATTTTTTCTGTTCAGCACTTTTGGAGATATAGAGGTGCTGTTTTTCGGCTTTTCCAAGATGGCGGCCGAACCACGTGACCTATGACGTCATCATTAACATATTTTATTCCCCATGGAGAGTTCGTTACAATGAGCCATGTCTCAATTTTTTCTATTCAGCACTTTCGGAGATATGGAGGTGCTAGGTTTTTCGGTTTTTCCAAGATGGCGGCCGAACCACGTGACCTATGACGTCATCATTAATACATTTTATTCCCCATGGAAAGTTCTTTACAATGAGCCACGTCTCAATTTTTTCTATTCAGCACTTTCGGAGATATGGAGGTGCAAAGTTTTTCGGTTTTTCCAAGTTGGCGGCCGAACCACGTGACCGATGACGTCATCATTAACATATTTTATTTGGCATGGAGAGTTCTTTGAAATGAGCCATGTCTCAATTTTTTCTGTTCAGCACTTTTGGAGATGTGGAGGTGCAAAGTTTTTCGTTTTTTCCAAGATGGCGGCCGAACCATGTGACCTATTACGTCATCATTAACATATTTTATTCCCCATGGAGAGTTCTTTACAATGAGCTATGTCTCAATTTTTTCTGTTCAGCACTTTTGGAGATATAGTGGTGCAAACTTTTGCCGTGTTTCCAAGATGGCGGCCGAACCACGTGACTGATGACGTCATCAATAACATATTTTATTCCCCATGGAGAGTTCTTTACAATGAGCCATGTCTCAATTTTTTCGGTTCAGCACTTTTGGAGATATAGTGGTGCAAAGTTTTGCCATTTTTCCAAAATGGCGGCCGAACCACGTGACCGATGACGTCATCATTAACATATTTTATTCCCCATGGAGACTTCTTTACAATGAGCCATGTCTCAATTTTTTCTATTCAGCACTTTTGGAGATATAGATGTGCTGTTTTCGGCTTTTCCAAGATGGCGGCCGAACCACGTGACCTATGACGTCATCATTAACATATTTTATTCCCCATGGAGAGTTCGTTACAATGAGCCATGTCTCATTTTTTCTATTCAGCACTTTTGGAGATCTGGAGGTGCAAAGTTTTTCGGTTTTTCCAAGATGGCGGCCGGACCACGTAACCGATGACGTCACCATTAACATGTTTTATTCCCCATGGAGAGTTCTTTACAATGAGCCATGTCTCAATTTTTTCTATTCAGCACTTTCAGAGAAATGGAGGAGCAAAATTTTTCGGTTTTTCCAAGATGGCGGCCGAACCACGTGACATATGACGTCATCATTAACATATTTTATTCCCCATGGAGACTTCTTTACAATGAGCCATGTCTCAATTTTTTCTGTTCAGTACTTTCAGAGGTATAGTGGTACAAAGTTTGCCCGTTTTTCCAAGATGGCGGCCGAACCACGTGACTGATGACATCATCATTAACATATTTTGTTCCCCATGGAGAGTTCTTTACAATGAGCCATGTCTCAATTTTTTCTGTTCAGCACTTTTGGAGATATGGAGGTGCAAATTTTTTCGGTTTTTCCAAGATGGCGGCCGAACCACGTCACCGATGACTTCAACATTAACATATTTTATTCCACTTGGAGAGTTCTTTACAATGAGCCATGTCTCAATTTTTTCTATTCAGCACTTTTGGAGATATAGATGTGCTGTTTTCGGCTTTTCCAAGATGGCGGCCGAACCACGTGACCTATGACGTCATCATTAACATATTTTATTCCCCATGGAGAGTTCGTTACAATGAGCCATGTCTCAAGTTTTTTCTATTCAGCACTTTCGGAGATATGGAGGTGCTAGTTTTTTCGGTTTTTCCAAGATGGCGGCCGAACCACGTGACCTATGACATCGTCATTAATATATTTTATTCCCCATTGAGAGTTCTTTACAATGAGCCATGTCTCAATTTTTTCGGTTCAGCACTTTTGGAGATATAGTGGTGCAAACTTTTGCCGTTTTTCCAAGATGGCGGCCGAACCACGTGACTGATGACGTCATCATTAACGTATTTTATTCCGCATGGAGAGTTCTTTACAATGAGCCATGTCTCAATTTTTTCGGTTCAGCACTTTTGGAGATATAGTGGTGCAAAGTTTTGCCATTTTTCCAAAATGGCGGCCGAACCACGTGACCGATGACGTCATCATTAACATATTTTATTCCTCGTGGAGAGTTCTTTACAATGAGCCATGTCTCAATTTTTTCTATTCAGCACTTTCGGAGATATGGAGGTGCAATTTTTTGGGGTTTTTCCAAGATGGCGGCCGAACCACGTGACCTATGACGTCATCATTAATATATTTTATTCCCCATGGAGAGTTCTTTACAATGAGCCATGTCTCAATTTTTTCTATTCAGTACTTTCGGAGATATAGTGGTGCAAAGTTTTTCGGTTTTTCCAATGTGGCGGCCGAATCACGTGACCGATGACATCATCATTAACATATTTTATTCACCATGGAGAGTTCTTTACAATGAGCCATGTCTCAATTTTTTCTATTCAGTACTTTCGGAGATATAGTGGTGCAAAGTTTTTCGGTTTTTCCAATGTGGCGGCCGAATCACGTGACCGATGACATCATCATTAACATATTTTATTCCCCATGGAGAGTTCTTTACAATGAGCTATGTCTCAATTTTTTCTATTCAGCACTTTTGGAGATATGGAGGTGCAAAGTTTTTCGGTTTTTCCAAGATGGCGGCCGAACCACGTGACATTTGACGTCATCAATTGGGCACAGTCTATTCCTGGGCACGACCAATATGTGTGCAAAGTTTGGCGATTCTACGTGCAACAGTGTAGACGTCGTGCTGCAAACAGGCAGACAGACAGACAGACAGATGAAAAATCGGTCAGAGACCGAGGACTTGCCGGAATTTACTTTATCGGCCATTTAGGACAAATATGGCGGCCGAACCACATGGCCGATGACGTCATCATTAACATATTTTATGCCCCTTGGAGAGTTCTTTACAATGAGCCATGTCTCAATTTTTTCTGTTCAGCACTTTCGGAGATATCGAGGTGCAAAGTTTTTCCAAGATGGCGGCCGAACCACGTGACCGATGACGTCATCATTAACATATTTTATTCCCCATTGAGAGTTCTTTCCAATGAGCCATGTCTCAATTTTTTCTATTCAGCACTTTCGGAGATATGGAGGTGCAAAATTTTTCGGATTTTCCAAGATGGCGGCAGATCCACGTGACTGATGACGTCATCATTAACATATTTTATTCCCCATGGAGAGTTCTTTCCAATGAGCCATGTGTCAATTTTTTCTATTCAGCACTTTCAGAGATATGGAGGTGCAAAGTTTTTCGTTTTTTCCAAGATGGCGGCCGAACCACGTGAGTGATGACATCATCATTAACATATTTTATTCCACATGGAGAGTTCTTTCCAATGAGCCATGTCTCAATTTGTTCTATTCAGCACTTCCGGAGATATGGAGGTGCAAAGTTTTTCGGTTTTTCCAAGATGGCGGCCGAAACACGTGACCGATGACGTCATAAATTGGGCACAGTCTTTTCCAGGGCAAGACGAATATTTGTGCAAAGTTTGGCGATTCTCCGTGCAACGGTGTAGACGCAGTGCTGCAAACAGACAGATGAAAAATCGGTCAGAGACCGAGGACTTGCCGGAATTTACTTTTTTATCGGCCATTGAGGACAAATATGGCGGTCGAACCACGTGACCGATGACGTCATCATTAACATATTTTATTCCCCTTGGAGAGTTCTTTACAATGAGCCATGTCTCAATTTTTTCTGTTCAGAACTTTTGGAGATATAGAGGTGCTGTTTTCCGGCTTTTCCGAGATGGCGGCCGAACCACGTGACCGATGACGTCATCATTAACATATTTTATTCCCCTTGGAGAGTTCTTTACAATGAGCCATGTCTCAATTTTTTCTGTTCAGCACTTTTGGAGATATAGAGGTGCTGTTTTTCGGCTTTTCCAAGATGGCGGCCGAACCACGTGACCTATGACGTCATCATTAACATATTTTATTCCCCATGGAGAGTTCGTTACAATGAGCCATGTCTCAATTTTTTCTATTCAGCACTTTCGGAGATATGGAGGTGCTAGGTTTTTCGGTTTTTCCAAGATGGCGGCCGAACCACGTGACCTATGACGTCATCATTAATACATTTTATTCCCCATGGAAAGTTCTTTACAATGAGCCACGTCTCAATTTTTTCTATTCAGCACTTTCGGAGATATGGAGGTGCAAAGTTTTTCGGTTTTTCCAAGTTGGCGGCCGAACCACGTGACCGATGACGTCATCATTAACATATTTTATTTGGCATGGAGAGTTCTTTGAAATGAGCCATGTCTCAATTTTTTCTGTTCAGCACTTTTGGAGATGTGGAGGTGCAAAGTTTTTCGTTTTTTCTAAGATGGCGGCCGAACCATGTGACCTATTACGTCATCATTAACATATTTTATTCCCCATGGAGAGTTCTTTACAATGAGCTATGTCTCAATTTTTTCTGTTCAGCACTTTTGGAGATATAGTGGTGCAAACTTTTGCCGTGTTTCCAAGATGGCGGCCGAACCACGTGACTGATGACGTCATCAATAACATATTTTATTCCCCATGGAGAGTTCTTTACAATGAGCCATGTCTCAATTTTTTCGGTTCAGCACTTTTGGAGATATAGTGGTGCAAAATTTTGCCATTTTTCCAAAATGGCGGCCGAACCACGTGACCGATGACGTCATCATTAACATATTTTATTCCCCATGGAGAGTTCTTTACAATGAGCTATGTCTCAATTTTTTCAATTCAGTACTTTCGGAGATATGGAGGTGCAAATTTTTTCGGTTTTTCCAAGATGGCGGCCGAACCACGTGCCGATGACGTCAACATTAACATATTTTATTCCCCTTGGAGAGTTCTTTACAATGAGCCATGTCTCAATTTTTTCTATTCAGCACTTTTGGAGATATAGATGTGCTGTTTTTGGCTTTTCCAAGATGGCGGCCGAACCACGTGACCTATAACATCATCATTAACATATTTTATTCCCCATGGAGAGTTCGTTACAATGAGCCATGTCTCAATTTTTTCTATTCAGCACTTTCGGAGATATGGAGGTGCTAGGTTTTTCGGTTTTTCCAAGATGGCGGCCGAACCACGTGACCTATGACGTCATCATTAACATATTTTATTCCCCATTGAGAGTTCTTTACAATGAGCCATGTCTCAATTTTTTCGGTTCAGCACTTTTGGAGATATAGTGGTGCAAAGTTTTGCCATTTTTGCAAAATGGCGGCCGAACCACGTGACCGATGACGTCATCATTAACATATTTTATTCCACATGGAGAGTTTTTTACAATGAGCCATGTCTCAATTTTTTCTATTCAGCACTTCCGGAGATATATCGAGGTGCAAAGTTTTTGGGTTTTCCCAATATGGCGGCCGAACCACGTGACCGATGACGTCATTATTAACATATTTTATTCCCCATGGAGAGTTCTTTACAATGAGCCATGTCTCATTTTTTCTATTCAGCACTTTTGGAGATCTGGAGGTGCAAAGTTTTTCGGTTTTTCCAAGATGGCGGCCGGACCACGTAACCGATGACGTCACCATTAACATGTTTTATTCCCCATGGAGAGTTCTTTACAATGAGCCATGTCTCAATTTTTTCTATTCAGCACTTTCAGAGAAATGGAGGAGCAAAATTTTTCGGTTTTTCCAAGATGGCGGCCGAACCACGTGACATATGACGTCATCATTAACATATTTTATTCCCCATGGAGACTTCTTTACAATGAGCCATGTCTCAATTTTTTCTGTTCAGTACTTTCAGAGGTATAGTGGTACAAAGTTTGCCCGTTTTTCCAAGATGGCGGCCGAACCACGTGACTGATGACATCATCATTAACATATTTTGTTCCCCATGGAGAGTTCTTTACAATGAGCCATGTCTCAATTTTTTCTGTTCAGCACTTTTGGAGATATGGAGGTGCAAATTTTTTCGGTTTTTCCAAGATGGCGGCCGAACCACGTCACCGATGACTTCAACATTAACATATTTTATTCCACTTGGAGAGTTCTTTACAATGAGCCATGTCTCAATTTTTTCTATTCAGCACTTTTGGAGATATAGATGTGCTGTTTTCGGCTTTTCCAAGATGGCGGCCGAACCACGTGACCTATGACGTCATCATTAACATATTTTATTCCCCATGGAGAGTTCGTTACAATGAGCCATGTCTCAAGTTTTTTCTATTCAGCACTTTCGGAGATATGGAGGTGCTAGTTTTTTCGGTTTTTCCAAGATGGCGGCCGAACCACGTGACCTATGACATCGTCATTAATATATTTTATTCCCCATTGAGAGTTCTTTACAATGAGCCATGTCTCAATTTTTTCGGTTCAGCACTTTTGGAGATATAGTGGTGCAAACTTTTGCCGTTTTTCCAAGATGGCGGCCGAACCACGTGACTGATGACGTCATCATTAACGTATTTTATTCCGCATGGAGAGTTCTTTACAATGAGCCATGTCTCAATTTTTTCGGTTCAGCACTTTTGGAGATATAGTGGTGCAAAGTTTTGCCATTTTTCCAAAATGGCGGCCGAACCACGTGACCGATGACGTCATCATTAACATATTTTATTCCTCGTGGAGAGTTCTTTACAATGAGCCATGTCTCAATTTTTTCTATTCAGCACTTTCGGAGATATGGAGGTGCAATTTTTTGGGGTTTTTCCAAGATGGCGGCCGAACCACGTGACCTATGACGTCATCATTAATATATTTTATTCCCCATGGAGAGTTCTTTACAATGAGCCATGTCTCAATTTTTTCTATTCAGCACTTTTGGAGATATGGAGGTGCTAAGTTTTTCGGTTTTTCCAAGATGGCAGCCGACCACGTGACATATGACATCATCATTAACATATTTTATTCACCATGGAGAGTTCTTTACAATGAGCCATGTCTCAATTTTTTCTATTCAGTACTTTCGGAGATATAGTGGTGCAAAGTTTTTCGGTTTTTCCAATGTGGCGGCCGAATCACGTGACCGATGACATCATCATTAACATATTTTATTCCCCATGGAGAGTTCTTTACAATGAGCTATGTCTCAATTTTTTCTATTCAGCACTTTTGGAGATATGGAGGTGCAAAGTTTTTCGGTTTTTCCAAGATGGCGGCCGAACCACGTGACATTTGACGTCATCAATTGGGCACAGTCTATTCCTGGGCACGACCAATATGTGTGCAAAGTTTGGCGATTCTACGTGCAACAGTGTAGACGTCGTGCTGCAAACAGGCAGACAGACAGACAGACAGATGAAAAATCGGTCAGAGACCGAGGACTTGCCGGAATTTACTTTATCGGCCATTTAGGACAAATATGGCGGCCGAACCACATGGCCGATGACGTCATCATTAACATATTTTATGCCCCTTGGAGAGTTCTTTACAATGAGCCATGTCTCAATTTTTTCTGTTCAGCACTTTCGGAGATATCGAGGTGCAAAGTTTTTCCAAGATGGCGGCCGAACCACGTGACCGATGACGTCATCATTAACATATTTTATTCCCCATTGAGAGTTCTTTCCAATGAGCCATGTCTCAATTTTTTCTATTCAGCACTTTCGGAGATATGGAGGTGCAAAATTTTTCGGATTTTCCAAGATGGCGGCAGATCCACGTGACTGATGACGTCATCATTAACATATTTTATTCCCCATGGAGAGTTCTTTCCAATGAGCCATGTGTCAATTTTTTCTATTCAGCACTTTCAGAGATATGGAGGTGCAAAGTTTTTCGTTTTTTCCAAGATGGCGGCCGAACCACGTGAGTGATGACATCATCATTAACATATTTTATTCCACATGGAGAGTTCTTTCCAATGAGCCATGTCTCAATTTGTTCTATTCAGCACTTCCGGAGATATGGAGGTGCAAAGTTTTTCGGTTTTTCCAAGATGGCGGCCGAAACACGTGACCGATGACGTCATAAATTGGGCACAGTCTTTTCCAGGGCAAGACGAATATTTGTGCAAAGTTTGGCGATTCTCCGTGCAACGGTGTAGACGCAGTGCTGCAAACAGACAGATGAAAAATCGGTCAGAGACCGAGGACTTGCCGGAATTTACTTTTTTATCGGCCATTGAGGACAAATATGGCGGTCGAACCACGTGACCGATGACGTCATCATTAACATATTTTATTCCCCTTGGAGAGTTCTTTACAATGAGCCATGTCTCAATTTTTTCTGTTCAGAACTTTTGGAGATATAGAGGTGCTGTTTTCCGGCTTTTCCGAGATGGCGGCCGAACCACGTGACCGATGACGTCATCATTAACATATTTTATTCCCCTTGGAGAGTTCTTTACAATGAGCCATGTCTCAATTTTTTCTGTTCAGCACTTTTGGAGATATAGAGGTGCTGTTTTTCGGCTTTTCCAAGATGGCGGCCGAACCACGTGACCTATGACGTCATCATTAACATATTTTATTCCCCATGGAGAGTTCGTTACAATGAGCCATGTCTCAATTTTTTCTATTCAGCACTTTCGGAGATATGGAGGTGCTAGGTTTTTCGGTTTTTCCAAGATGGCGGCCGAACCACGTGACCTATGACGTCATCATTAATACATTTTATTCCCCATGGAAAGTTCTTTACAATGAGCCACGTCTCAATTTTTTCTATTCAGCACTTTCGGAGATATGGAGGTGCAAAGTTTTTCGGTTTTTCCAAGTTGGCGGCCGAACCACGTGACCGATGACGTCAGCATTAACATATTTTATTTGGCATGGAGAGTTCTTTGAAATGAGCCATGTCTCAATTTTTTCTGTTCAGCACTTTTGGAGATGTGGAGGTGCAAAGTTTTTCGTTTTTTCTAAGATGGCGGCCGAACCATGTGACCTATTACGTCATCATTAACATATTTTATTCCCCATGGAGAGTTCTTTACAATGAGCTATGTCTCAATTTTTTCTGTTCAGCACTTTTGGAGATATAGTGGTGCAAACTTTTGCCGTGTTTCCAAGATGGCGGCCGAACCACGTGACTGATGACGTCATCAATAACATATTTTATTCCCCATGGAGAGTTCTTTACAATGAGCCATGTCTCAATTTTTTCGGTTCAGCACTTTTGGAGATATAGTGGTGCAAAATTTTGCCATTTTTCCAAAATGGCGGCCGAACCACGTGACCGATGACGTCATCATTAACATATTTTATTCCCCATGGAGAGTTCTTTACAATGAGCTATGTCTCAATTTTTTCAATTCAGTACTTTCGGAGATATGGAGGTGCAAATTTTTTCGGTTTTTCCAAGATGGCGGCCGAACCACGTGCCGATGACGTCAACATTAACATATTTTATTCCCCTTGGAGAGTTCTTTACAATGAGCCATGTCTCAATTTTTTCTATTCAGCACTTTTGGAGATATAGATGTGCTGTTTTTGGCTTTTCCAAGATGGCGGCCGAACCACGTGACCTATAACATCATCATTAACATATTTTATTCCCCATGGAGAGTTCGTTACAATGAGCCATGTCTCAATTTTTTCTATTCAGCACTTTCGGAGATATGGAGGTGCTAGGTTTTTCGGTTTTTCCAAGATGGCGGCCGAACCACGTGACCTATGACGTCATCATTAACATATTTTATTCCCCATTGAGAGTTCTTTACAATGAGCCATGTCTCAATTTTTTCGGTTCAGCACTTTTGGAGATATAGTGGTGCAAAGTTTTGCCATTTTTGCAAAATGGCGGCCGAACCACGTGACCGATGACGTCATCATTAACATATTTTATTCCACATGGAGAGTTTTTTACAATGAGCCATGTCTCAATTTTTTCTATTCAGCACTTCCGGAGATATATCGAGGTGCAAAGTTTTTGGGTTTTCCCAATATGGCGGCCGAACCACGTGACCGATGACGTCATTATTAACATATTTTATTCCCCATGGAGAGTTCTTTACAATGAGCCATGTCTCATTTTTTCTATTCAGCACTTTTGGAGATCTGGAGGTGCAAAGTTTTTCGGTTTTTCCAAGATGGCGGCCGGACCACGTAACCGATGACGTCACCATTAACATGTTTTATTCCCCATGGAGAGTTCTTTACAATGAGCCATGTCTCAATTTTTTCTATTCAGCACTTTCAGAGAAATGGAGGAGCAAAATTTTTCGGTTTTTCCAAGATGGCGGCCGAACCACGTGACATATGACGTCATCATTAACATATTTTATTCCCCATGGAGACTTCTTTACAATGAGCCATGTCTCAATTTTTTCTGTTCAGTACTTTCAGAGGTATAGTGGTACAAAGTTTGCCCGTTTTTCCAAGATGGCGGCCGAACCACGTGACTGATGACATCATCATTAACATATTTTGTTCCCCATGGAGAGTTCTTTACAATGAGCCATGTCTCAATTTTTTCTGTTCAGCACTTTTGGAGATATGGAGGTGCAAATTTTTTCGGTTTTTCCAAGATGGCGGCCGAACCACGTCACCGATGACTTCAACATTAACATATTTTATTCCACTTGGAGAGTTCTTTACAATGAGCCATGTCTCAATTTTTTATATTCAGCACTTTTGGAGATATAGATGTGCTGTTTTCGGCTTTTCCAAGATGGCGGCCGAACCACGTGACCTATGACGTCATCATTAACATATTTTATTCCCCATGGAGAGTTCGTTACAATGAGCCATGTCTCAAGTTTTTTCTATTCAGCACTTTCGGAGATATGGAGGTGCTAGTTTTTTCGGTTTTTCCAAGATGGCGGCCGAACCACGTGACCTATGACATCGTCATTAATATATTTTATTCCCCATTGAGAGTTCTTTACAATGAGCCATGTCTCAATTTTTTCGGTTCAGCACTTTTGGAGATATAGTGGTGCAAACTTTTGCCGTTTTTCCAAGATGGCGGCCGAACCACGTGACTGATGACGTCATCATTAACGTATTTTATTCCGCATGGAGAGTTCTTTACAATGAGCCATGTCTCAATTTTTTCGGTTCAGCACTTTTGGAGATATAGTGGTGCAAAGTTTTGCCATTTTTCCAAAATGGCGGCCGAACCACGTGACCGATGACGTCATCATTAACATATTTTATTCCTCGTGGAGAGTTCTTTACAATGAGCCATGTCTCAATTTTTTCTATTCAGCACTTTCGGAGATATGGAGGTGCAATTTTTTGGGGTTTTTCCAAGATGGCGGCCGAACCACGTGACCTATGACGTCATCATTAATATATTTTATTCCCCATGGAGAGTTCTTTACAATGAGCCATGTCTCAATTTTTTCTATTCAGCACTTTTGGAGATATGGAGGTGCTAAGTTTTTCGGTTTTTCCAAGATGGCAGCCGACCACGTGACATATGACATCATCATTAACATATTTTATTCACCATGGAGAGTTCTTTACAATGAGCCATGTCTCAATTTTTTCTATTCAGTACTTTCGGAGATATAGTGGTGCAAAGTTTTTCGGTTTTTCCAATGTGGCGGCCGAATCACGTGACCGATGACATCATCATTAACATATTTTATTCCCCATGGAGAGTTCTTTACAATGAGCCATGTCTCAATTTTTTCTATTCAGCACTTTTGGAGATATGGAGGTGCAAAGTTTTTCGGTTTTTCCAAGATGGCGGCCGAACCACGTGACATTTGACGTCATCAATTGGGCACAGTCTATTCCTGGGCACGACCAATATGTGTGCAAAGTTTGGCGATTCTACGTGCAACAGTGTAGACGTCGTGCTGCAAACAGGCAGACAGACAGACAGACAGATGAAAAATCGGTCAGAGACCGAGGACTTGCCGGAATTTACTTTATCGGCCATTTAGGACAAATATGGCGGCCGAACCACATGGCCGATGACGTCATCATTAACATATTTTATGCCCCTTGGAGAGTTCTTTACAATGAGCCATGTCTCAATTTTTTCTGTTCAGCACTTTCGGAGATATCGAGGTGCAAAGTTTTTCCAAGATGGCGGCCGAACCACGTGACCGATGACGTCATCATTAACATATTTTATTCCCCATTGAGAGTTCTTTCCAATGAGCCATGTCTCAATTTTTTCTATTCAGCACTTTCGGAGATATGGAGGTGCAAAATTTTTCGGATTTTCCAAGATGGCGGCAGATCCACGTGACTGATGACGTCATCATTAACATATTTTATTCCCCATGGAGAGTTCTTTCCAATGAGCCATGTGTCAATTTTTTCTATTCAGCACTTTCAGAGATATGGAGGTGCAAAGTTTTTCGTTTTTTCCAAGATGGCGGCCGAACCACGTGAGTGATGACATCATCATTAACATATTTTATTCCACATGGAGAGTTCTTTCCAATGAGCCATGTCTCAATTTGTTCTATTCAGCACTTCCGGAGATATGGAGGTGCAAAGTTTTTCGGTTTTTCCAAGATGGCGGCCGAAACACGTGACCGATGACGTCATAAATTGGGCACAGTCTTTTCCAGGGCAAGACGAATATTTGTGCAAAGTTTGGCGATTCTCCGTGCAACGGTGTAGACGCAGTGCTGCAAACAGACAGATGAAAAATCGGTCAGAGACCGAGGACTTGCCGGAATTTACTTTTTTATCGGCCATTGAGGACAAATATGGCGGTCGAACCACGTGACCGATGACGTCATCATTAACATATTTTATTCCCCTTGGAGAGTTCTTTACAATGAGCCATGTCTCAATTTTTTCTGTTCAGAACTTTTGGAGATATAGAGGTGCTGTTTTCCGGCTTTTCCGAGATGGCGGCCGAACCACGTGACCGATGACGTCATCATTAACATATTTTATTCCCCTTGGAGAGTTCTTTACAATGAGCCATGTCTCAATTTTTTCTGTTCAGCACTTTTGGAGATATAGAGGTGCTGTTTTTCGGCTTTTCCAAGATGGCGGCCGAACCACGTGACCTATGACGTCATCATTAACATATTTTATTCCCCATGGAGAGTTCGTTACAATGAGCCATGTCTCAATTTTTTCTATTCAGCACTTTCGGAGATATGGAGGTGCTAGGTTTTTCGGTTTTTCCAAGATGGCGGCCGAACCACGTGACCTATGACGTCATCATTAATACATTTTATTCCCCATGGAAAGTTCTTTACAATGAGCCACGTCTCAATTTTTTCTATTCAGCACTTTCGGAGATATGGAGGTGCAAAGTTTTTCGGTTTTTCCAAGTTGGCGGCCGAACCACGTGACCGATGACGTCATCATTAACATATTTTATTTGGCATGGAGAGTTCTTTGAAATGAGCCATGTCTCAATTTTTTCTGTTCAGCACTTTTGGAGATGTGGAGGTGCAAAGTTTTTCGTTTTTTCCAAGATGGCGGCCGAACCATGTGACCTATTACGTCATCATTAACATATTTTATTCCCCATGGAGAGTTCTTTACAATGAGCTATGTCTCAATTTTTTCTGTTCAGCACTTTTGGAGATATAGTGGTGCAAACTTTTGCCGTGTTTCCAAGATGGCGGCCGAACCACGTGACTGATGACGTCATCAATAACATATTTTATTCCCCATGGAGAGTTCTTTACAATGAGCCATGTCTCAATTTTTTCGGTTCAGCACTTTTGGAGATATAGTGGTGCAAAGTTTTGCCATTTTTCCAAAATGGCGGCCGAACCACGTGACCGATGACGTCATCATTAACATATTTTATTCCCCATGGAGAGTTCTTTACAATGAGCCATGTCTCAATTTTTTTGGTTCAGCACTTTTGGAGATATAGTGGTGCAAAGTTTTGCCATTTTTCCAAAATGGCGGCCGAACCACGTGACCGATGACGTCATCATTAACATATTTTATTCCCCATGGAGAGTTCTTTACAATGAGCTATGTCTCAATTTTTTCAATTCAGTACTTTCGGAGATATGGAGGTGCAAATTTTTTCGGTTTTTCCAAGATGGCGGCCGAACCACGTGCCGATGACGTCAACATTAACATATTTTATTCCCCTTGGAGAGTTCTTTACAATGAGCCATGTCTCAATTTTTTCTATTCAGCACTTTTGGAGATATAGATGTGCTGTTTTTGGCTTTTCCAAGATGGCGGCCGAACCACGTGACCTATAACATCATCATTAACATATTTTATTCCCCATGGAGAGTTCGTTACAATGAGCCATGTCTCAATTTTTTCTATTCAGCACTTTCGGAGATATGGAGGTGCTAGGTTTTTCGGTTTTTCCAAGATGGCGGCCGAACCACGTGACCTATGACGTCATCATTAACATATTTTATTCCCCATTGAGAGTTCTTTACAATGAGCTATGTCTCAATTTTTTCGGTTCAGCACTTTTGGAGATATAGTGGTGCAAAGTTTTGCCATTTTTGCAAAATGGCGGCCGAACCACGTGACCGATGACGTCATCATTAACATATTTTATTCCACATGGAGAGTTTTTTACAATGAGCCATGTCTCAATTTTTTCTATTCAGCACTTCCGGAGATATGGAGGTGCAAAGTTTTTCGGTTTTTCCAAGATGGCGGCCGAACCACGTGACCGATGACGTCATTATTAACATATTTTATTCCCCATGGAGAGTTCTTTACAATGAGCCATGTCTCATTTTTTCTATTCAGCACTTCCGGAGATATGGAGGTGCAAAGTTTTTGGGTTTTTCCAATATGGCGGCCGAACCACGTGACCGATGACGTCATTATTAACATATTTTATTCCCCATGGAGAGTTCTTTACAATGAGCCATGTCTCATTTTTTCTATTCAGCACTTTTGGAGATCTGGAGGTGCAAAGTTTTTCGGTTTTTCCAAGATGGCGGCCGACCACGTAACCGATGACGTCACCATTAACATGTTTTATTCCCCATGGAGAGTTCTTTACAATGAGCCATGTCTCAATTTTTTCTATTCAGCACTTTCAGAGAAATGGAGGAGCAAAATTTTTCGGTTTTTCCAAGATGGCGGCCGAACCACGTGACATATGACGTCATCATTAACATATTTTATTCCCCATGGAGAGTTCTTTACAATGAGCCATGTATCAATTTTTTCTGTTCAGTACTTTCAGAGGTATATAGGGGGGGGCCTGGGGCATCAGTCACTTCAAGTTTTTGAAAAAGTTTGATTATTGGTACCATTTTGAAGCTTAGGGTCTAAGTAAGAATTTTGGTCCGAGTGGACAAAGATCACATGGAGTCTTCATACATTCCCGCCATTTTCCAAGATGGCCGCCATCAAAATCTAATACTGACAATATCTCGGAAACTAATCAACCTAGAAACATGAATTTGGTGTCTATACCTAGGTTTTCATGGTCAAGGAATCCAATAAAACCATTTCTGACTACATCAGAGTATTTATTTGTCCCGAAATGGTAAATTACACAACAAACGTTATAGCAGAATTTAGCAGAATTATGCATGTTAACAATTAAGCACATACAAACGTAAATTCTATAAAATACCATGAATATAAACCGAACATTCTATTTTCATTGTTCTTAGTGATATTTGATTGATTAGGTAAGTGCAACTAAAAAATCATTACTCATTCTCACAACCATCATGGTCATTTAGTTGGGACATGTGCACTTGCATAAACGTGAGCACTTCAAGTCAGCTTTTTTGCACTTGCATGACGAGCAAGGTTTTGTGCACGCGCATTTTACGTCTAGATCAAACACATCCCTGGCAAGGGGCAACGTGGTCCAGATGGGAACCAGTTGGCCATCTTTTTCCATCCATCCATGATTGCTTGGGCTTGGGACTAGTGCCAGTGGCTCGTGCGCTGTAGTCCAGATGCTCGCCTGGAAGACACTCCTTTTGAGATGTTGGTCCAGCGCATCACTTGTAGGGGGTATTCTTTCCACATCCCTAGTCCTGTGACAGAAAACCCTCATTCGAACAAGGTCAACGTTGGTGTCATCAGTGATAGGTTCGTTGGAGTACATTTTGCAAACAAAGTGACTCACCACTTCCCTCAACTCTGGCGATGTAAGAAACGGGGTGCTAGCAATTGTCGCAAACTCACTCAAGAGGGGTGGAACCTCATCTTTCTGCTTGAAGCAGTATCGCTTGCCCTTGAATTTGAAAGCTGACGTGCTGTCTGATCCAGTGAATGCATGAAAGAGAGCCAAGGCTTTGCCAAGAGCCAAGGCATTTGCTCTCAAGTAAGATGTCGCTGCAGCTACTGTCAAGGCAATGCCAGCCTCTGCAAAGGCTTCAGGCCATCCAGACCCTCGTAGGAAATCTCCCATAGTCGCCCACAAAGCCATTTCGATGTGGAGCCCTCCCAACATCACCAGAAACGTATCTTCTCCAAAGAGTTCAGGAAAGGTCCATTGCATTTTCTTGGCAATATCAAAGAGTGGCTGGTCCACTGCCATGATTGGGATTTGCTGTGGGTTGAGGAACTCGGTTGTTTTCTTGACCAGGTCCATTCCATGTCGAATCATTTTTGGTGTAGCTGCTTTATCACGGAATAGTGGTAGCATGGCTTCAATACATTTCTCTGTTGATCCCACAGCATCCGATCGAGAAGCATGATATGCCGACCACATAATTGGAGGAACAGTTTCACTTTCAAATCCCATTTGCATATTTTCCTGCACCATTTTCATCCAGGCCTTTTCATGGTGTTCCTCCTTGTCAAATGACGCCATGGACTGTGGCTGCACGTCTTTCACAGGAGGTTGGGTGACAAGATTCCAGCTCATAGGTGGAACAAACGTGTACAGAGGAGGCAGCATTGGTCCCTTGGTGCTTGATGCTCGTCGATGGAAGTCGATTTCTATAGGTTCTTGGTCCAGCCCTGGGTTTTCTACTGAAGGAAACTGAAACATGGAGATACCTGTTCCATGAAATGAGGATGTGGCTGTTCTGGACGTAGGATTGTGATCTAGATTGTCAAGGGCTGCAACCGTAAAAATCTGCTGACGAAGGTTGCTAGGACAGACTATATCAGCGTTGGCATGTGCTCTTTCAGCAGTAGCTTGTGCATATCCAACTTCAATGGTAAGCACTCTCTTATATGACACGCTAAGGCAATACTGATGTAGCAGTTGTACCAGTTTCTTGCTCCTTGTTTGGGAATGCAGTTTTAAGGCCAAAAACACTGCAAGAGGAGGCTCACATCTCCAGTTTGCAGGAAGAGAAGTGATGTTCAACATGGTTAGTTGACTCATGGAGAGAACTGTCCTGGAATTGTCTTGCATAGGAGATGATTTAGGACCAGTAAGCAGTTGACGAAAGAAATATTTCAGCTTTGTTGGAACAGCAGATTCCTCACAACCTTCAGGAAATGACCCCTTGAAATTGAAAGCAGTATCATGATCCAAAACTGCTTTACATAGAATTGATGCTGCCAACAGTAAGGTACGTGATTCTTCCTCTGGTGTCTGGCTCGCGCTGGAGATGATTTTTCGAGCTGTCTCTGAGCAAACAAGGAATACTCGATTTCGGATCCCTTTTTCTTCTGTCAGATGTGGGAAGTGTTCAAGTACTCTCTCTTTCAGGCGTGTGCAGTTCACTGTCTTACGAATCTCATGCTGTCCCAACCTTTCCGTCATCATATCTGTCAAATCTTGGAGAGCAAAGATTCTACGTCCTCCAGCAATTTCTTCACTGACGAATTGTAGTAGTGTGGCGGACACAAAAGCCCACTGGCGGGGTGACATCATTCCACGCACCAAGTGGGCGGTGGCCACGCCCGAGGGGTAGGCGTGGCCTCATGATATACACCGGGCGACCAGCCCGGAGGAGTTCAGTGTTACAGTGTAGTCTTACAATAAAGACGTTTATATTGTTGCGAATATGGAATTTGGCCTCCATATCCGCTTGTAAATATTCCCCTATTTTCTCCAATACTCCCCAACTTTCCCCAATCCCCCATTCCCTAGTCCCATTGCATGTAAATAACAATCAGTAGAGCCGACCTTCCCCTTATTCCCCCATTAAATGTCGTGCCCAGGTCCACCGCACCACACGTAGACAACTTTCGGACATCTTCCTAGTTATTCTTATTCTATGTCAGTTAAGGCCTCGTTTCCATTAATTATGACTCTTCGTTGCACCAGAATGTGATTATATGGCACCAGTAGTGAGTTTAGGACCTTTCCCATACCTCCTCCCATCTTCTTCCCCAAACAACAACAATAACAACAACTACAACAACAATTACAACAACAACAGAGGAGATGGCGGCGGAGCGGGGGAGGATGCGTCCTCACACCGGCTCGATTAGCTCCAGACCATGCGCTCCACGGGGTTACCACGAAGGGGCTCCTTGTCAGCTCCTCGTCAAGGGCGGAGCCTGGAAAACCCCCCCGCACGAACCCAATGAGAAGCAACGTGCCGATTCCACGAGGCGGAGCTAACGAGCCGAGGGCGTGTCACTCCCCGCCGGATATACGCGGCCCCGCGCCGGATGTGACGTAAGATGCGCCTCAGCTTGGAGAGAGAAGCCACCGCCACCCCCAGCGCGACGATACCTCCCCGCATCTTTGGACCGGACCGGACCGTACTGGACCCTGCTTTGAGCCAAGAGTGCACCTTGAGCCATCGATACCCGCTGTCCTTTTCATCAACCCCCGTGTGAGTCAGCCTTGTCCCGTTTGTCTGTAGTCTGTCCGGGGTTAATATAAGAGTGTGTCTAAGTGCCTGTCTTTCTGTGATTATAACTCTAGCCCCTGTAATCTGACCTTTCCGTACGAATATAATCTCCTCCGGAGGTCTTGAGAACTGAACCCTTGGTGTCGTATTGTGTTATTGTAATCCAGCCGGGTGTCTTCTTTTTCTTATTGAGCCAGCGTAACGCGACTAGTCAACGTTCGGGCACAATCGGGTAACTTGTGCAGACGTGGTCATACCATAAAACCGCTCGGTAAATAACATCCAAGCCACGTCTGTAACAATTGGTGTCGAGGAGTGGAATTCGAACCCGGGACTAAATTAGTTAGGCCCAAATTTTGGGAGGGAAAATCGATTCGGAGCGCGTTTCCCGCGCGAAATTATAACGGCGAAATTTCAATTTGTTTTACGAAAATAAAAAATAAAAACCGAATTTTGAAAGTCGCGCTATGGCGGATCAAGACAGCTGGGGTCCGGTAAAGGAGAGTGAGGTAGGGTCGATCCAGGACCAAAATGAGGGACAGGAGGAGAGCGAAGCAGTGAGGGCGGCAGGTTCGCAAAATAGCGCCGTCACGCACGAAGAAGCGGGCGCGCAAAATGGCGCCTCGCTGGTCACCGTGCCCGCGACCGAAGTAGCGCCGCTGGGAAGATTGGAACTTTTTTTTATACAAATGACGGCCCTTATGGAAAAGAATAGTGAGCGATTGGAAAACCAAATGGGGGTAATGAGGGACGAAGCGAGGGCTCGGAGTGAGCAATTGGGGGTAATGAGGGACGAAGCGAGGGCTCGGAGTGAGCAATTGGGGGTAATGAGGGACGAAGCGAGGGCTCGGAGTGAGCAATTGGGGGTAATGAGGGACGAAGCGAGGGGTACCAGTGAGAAGTTAGACAATAATTTTGAGGAGTTAGACAAGAAAATTGAGAAGTTAGACAATAATTTTGAGGAGTTAGACAAGAAAATTGGGAAGTTAGACAATAATTTTGAGGAGTTAGACAACGGGATAAAAGAAGTAAAGAATGGGTTAACGGGGGTAGAAAACAGAATGGCCGCTCAAGAGAATCAAATGGAAGGGATGCAAAAAGGGTTAGAGGGGTTAGAAAACAGTATGGAAGGCAAATTGAGGGACATGAGGGACCAAGCGGAAAGGGAAGTTAACCAAATGGGGCAGCAGATAGAGGGGGTCAGAATGGGGGTAGAAACCAAACTGGATGCTCACAGGGAGGAAATGGAGCAGATGAGGGTGGCATCTGGGCAGGAGATGCAAGTGATGGGAGAAGAGATCAGAAGAGGAGTGAGTGAGGAGGTCGGAGGAGTGCGCGAGGAGGTGAGGCACTGTAAGGAGCGCATGGAGAAGGAGGTGAGAAAGGGGACTGTAAAATTGCAAGGGGGTATAGAGGAGTTGACGCTGGGAGTAGAACAACTGACAGTGGGACAAAAGGAGTTGGGGGAACAGGTAAAGAAGAACACAGCGGTAATAGAGGGGTTAAAATCGACGCAGAAGGAGATGAAAAAGGACGTAGGGGTAATTAAAAAAGAGTGTCAGACGGTACATGAGGACTTGACGAAAAAAATGAACAAAGTGGTAGAGGTGATGGAGGTTAAAGAGCGGGAGGTGCGGGAGCACATAGAAAAAAATAAAGTGGAGTTAGAGGAAGAACTTAAAGGGGCGCACGAGGAGATGAAGGAGGTGAAGCAGAAATTAGAAGAAGTGGAAGAGGGGGTGAGCGAAATTAAAAAGCGACGGAGAGAGGATAAGAAAGAGATAAAAGAGGAGGTAAAAGAATTGGTCCAGAGTCTGTGTTCGGATCGTGATGATGTGCTCATTAACCGGATGAGGGATTCGCAGGTGATGGAGGAGAAGCGAAGAGAAAGAGGACCCGGTGTAAGTGGTGACCAATATGGTCGTGCGTATGATGCGCCAGGTGATTTAATAAGCTTGGGGGTCGAGATAGACCCGGATGTTCGTGAGAGGCCAAGAGTGAGGTGTATGGCTGGTCCGGAGGGTATGGAACGAGAGGTGCGAGGTGTGGGTGAGCAAGGTTGTGGTGGTATGGAATGGGTAGCGGGTTGCGGAGGTGTGACCCATGCATCGACACCAACAGGGGTAGTTGTTGGAGGGACCGGGGAGGCACGAGAGCCCCTTGGGGGTAGTGTACTGTGGGGGCCCGGCCGGTTCGGCCCCGCGCTGACCCCGCAAGGGGCGACGCACGGGGTCCGGCAGGCGGGCAACGACTCACATATGAGGTGGTCCCACAAGGTCCCACTCGCGCCGTATGACGGCAAGAGTGATCTACGCGCGTACCTGGCGCAGTTCGACTGTGTGTGTAAGGGCAACGGTTGGGGTGAGGACGAAGGTGGAGTACACCTGGTGGCCGCATTGCGCGGCGCGGCGGCGGAGGTGCTGACGGCATTACCAGCGGGTGCTCTCACCCTGCCAGCCCTCCGCGACGCCCTAATTAATCGATTCGGCATAGAACAGCAGAGCGAGCTTGTTAAAGCTCAGCTCGCGCTGCGAAAACGCAAGCCCCAGGAAGCCATCGGGGAACTTGCCCACGACATTCGCCGCGCAGTGGGGATCGCACATGCTAGCATGGCAGCGGATTCCCGGGAAAGCCTGGCGCTGGACCATTTTATCCAGGCCCTCCCGGATATTGAGCTCCGGCAACAGCTCGCCATGTGGCGCCCGCAGACTCTGAGCCAGGCGGCTGACGCTGCGGCCCGTTGGGAAGCAGCGAGGCCCCTAGCCCGAGGGGGCGAGCGTCTCGCAATGGCGGTCCGCCAGGTGGGACCCCCGATGGAGGGCGGACCCCTTAGGGGACCCGCCCCCGACGTGGGTCCTGACCTGGCGGGCATGGTCCGGAGGCTGGTGGACCAGCGCCTGGCGGGACCTGGACCATGGCAGGCGGCCCCGGAGGTGGCCCGCGGTGGACCACGAGCGGGTAATCCAATTCGGACCTACAGGGGGGGGAATTTGGAATTCCGGAGGCAAGCACCTTATCAGGTGAGGTGCTATACCTGCAACCGCCTGGGTCACCTGGCGCGGCACTGTCGAAACGCGCGCCGGGATGATCCCCGGCAGTTGAGGTCCTCAACTCCGCCCAGGGGGGAGCGGGTTAGCCGACCCCAGACACCCCCCCGCCAGACCCCGGGAAACTAGAAGGTGTCGGGCACGTAGGGCGGTGTTCGGCAGCAGAGGATGGAGGAGAGCCCTCATTGACGCGACAGGTCATTTATTGTGGCCAAATTGGAACGGGTAGCCTGACAATTAGATGCAAAATTGCCGGCGTGGGGGTAGACGCCGTAGTGGACACAGGAGCTAGCGCCACGATCATCAGCCCTGTGGTCCTTGATTCGAGCGCAGGTGGCTGGGATAAGATCCAGCGCCTGCAAAATTATAGTTTGCAGCTTGCTACCGGGGTAACGGCCCCGATCATAGGGCGTGGTTCTGTGACCCTCAAGTTAGGGTCGGTAAGGAGGGAGATAGATGTTTGGGTGGCGGAGGTGTGCGACCCATGTTTAATAGGGTTGGACCTGTTGACTGCCAGCGGTTGTAAAATCGACTTGTGCCGGGGGATCCTGCAGGTGGGAGTAGAAGAGCTGCCGTTAGGGGGAGTGAGCACGGCCGAGAGAGCGGAGCTGGAGGCTTCCGAGGCCGTGACCATCCCCCCAAGGGCCGAGGCGATAGTGCCGGCCCGGTGGGCAGCTCGCCCAACATGGCAGGAGTCCTGCGGCCTGGTCGAACCGGTGGCAGCGCAGTCCATACCGGGTTTAATCGTGGGCCGCACCCTTGTAAAAACGGACGGACCGGTAGTGGCCGTCCGAGTAATAAATATGAGTACAGAACCACGCACTATAGTAAGGGGCACGAGGGTAGCTGGCTGCACCCCAGTTGAGGAAGTCGCGACAGTGAGGGGCGAGAACGTCCAGCCGAGCCGACCCCGGGGGGAGCCTTCAATAACAAGTAGGAATTGGCCCGATCCCATTTGCGAGATGGTAAATCGTAGCAGCGTAGAGTTGGGAGGTACCCAGAGGGAGGCCTTACACAAACTGGTTGGGTCCCATTTGGACCTCTTCTCCCTGTCCACCGAGGATATTGGACGTACGGGCCTGGTGAAACATCAGATCCACACCGGTGAGGCCCGGCCTATTCGTCAGGCCGCCCGACGGCTCCCTTGGAGCAAGAGGGCGGAAGCTGACGAGCAGGTTGCAAAAATGCTCGACGCAGGTGTGATCGAGCCCTCGGGAAGTCCTTGGATGTCACCTGTTGTGCTGGTCAAAAAGAAGGATGGGACCACGCGGTTCTGCGTGGACTATCGCCAGCTAAACAACGTGACACTCAAGGACTCATATCCCCTGCCAAGGATTGATGACACCCTCGATGCCGTTGCGGGCTCAAATTGGTTCACAACTTTGGACCTCAAGAGTGGGTATTGGCAGGTGGAGATGGATAGGGCAGGGAAGGAGAAAACGGCATTTTCCACAGGTAAGGGACTGTATCAGTTTACTGTGATGCCGTTTGGTTTGTGTAACGCCCCCGCCACCTTTGAAAGATTGATGGAACATGTACTAGGCGGCATGCCATGGCAATCATGCCTGGTGTACCTGGATGACGTCCTGGTACATGCCCAAACGTTCCCCCAGGCACTAGCTAATTTGGACCAGGTGTTCGGGTGCCTCAGACAGGCAGGGTTGAAGCTGAACCCGAGTAAGTGCACTTTGTTTGCAAGAGAGGTGGCCTATCTAGGTCACGTGATTGGCCGCGAGGGGGTAAAAACAGACCCAGACAAAATTAAAGCGGTAGAGGAGTGGCCCGCACCACGTACCATCAAAGAGGTGCGGGGATTTTTGGGACTCTGCTCCTACTACCGGCGCTTTGTGGCGAAATTTGCGGAGTTGGCCCGTCCCCTCCACCGGCTTACGGAGAAGGGGACGCGATTTAATTGGACACGGGAGTGCCACGAGGCCTTCCAAAAATTGAAGGGGTGTCTAACATCCGCACCCCTTCTAGCTTACCCCACTAGTGACGGGACATTTACCCTGGACACGGATGCGAGCCAGGAAGGATTGGGCGCAGTTTTGTCTCAGACACAGGAGGGCGTGGAGAGAGTGATTGGTTATTATAGTCGGGCCTTAAGTAGGCCCGAGAGAAATTATTGCGTCACTCGCAAAGAGTTATTGGCTATGCTGGCTGCCATGAACCATTTCCACCCGTACTTGTACGGGCGGAAATTTTTGGTTAGAACTGACCATTCCTCCTTGCAATGGCTCCTTCGGTTCAAGGAACCGGAGGGCCAAATTGCAAGGTGGTTGGAAAAGTTGCAGCAGTACAATTTTGATGTGGCCCATAGGGCCGGGAAGGCCCATGGTAATGCGGACGCACTCTCTCGGCGTCCTTGTCTGGGGGAAAACTGTAAATTTTGTGCGAGGCACGAGGAGAGGGAGCAATTGGGCGATTCCGCCCCGATTCTCGTCGTCCGGGCAACCCGGGTGAGAGGGCCAATTTTGCCACTAACCGCGGACGAGGAATTTGGAGAGTTGGCTTGGAGCACGGCCCAGCAGGAGGATCCTGTTCTGGGGCCGGTGTTCCAATGGGTCAAATTGGGGCAAAGACCAAAGGGGGAAGAGGTCACCCCCCTCGGGGCACAAACAAAGGCATATTGGGCTCAGTGGCAGACCCTGGAATTGAAAGGCAACATCTTGTATCGCAAGTGGGTGGAGGTTCCCTCTGATCGAACTTCCTGGCTGGTGATAGTCCCTGACAAATTCAAGAACGTCATATTGCAACAGGTGCATGGTACCCGCTCCGGCGGCCATTTGGGCAGGACAAAGACAATATCTCGGGTCCGCCGGAGGTTCTATTGGGTGAATATGGGGCGCGACATACAGGACTGGTGTCGGAGATGCGACGCCTGTTCTGCCAAAAAGGGACCAGCACGGAGGATGAGGGCCCCCCTTCAATTACATCAGGTGGGGGCCCCCCTTGAGCGGGTGGCTATGGATATTCTAGGACCGCTGCCCCGCACCCGCCAAGGTAATAAGTATATCCTCGTTGTAATGGACTATTTCACCAAGTGGCCGGAGGCCTACGCCCTCCCCAACCAAGAAGCAGGGGTGGTAGCGCAGGCCTTCGTGGAAGGATTTGTGTGCCGGCATGGGATTCCACAGGAGTTGCACACCGACCAGGGACGAAATTTTGAGAGCAAATTGCTAAAAGATGTGTGCAGTCTCCTGTCAATTCGGAAAACCAGAACAACGCCTTTAAGACCTCAATCTGACGGGATGGTGGAAAGATTCAATCGAACTCTAATCCAACAACTGGCACTGTTCACCACCACCCGTCAGGATGACTGGGACGAACATCTCCCTTACTTGCTCATGGCCTACCGAACCAGCCAGCACGGGGCCACCGCATGCAGTCCAGCGTTGCTTATGTATGGGCGGGAGTTACGGGCTCCCGCCGACTTGCTATGCGGTCCCGTGCCAGACACAGTGGTTAACCCGCCGAGGGAGGGGTACGCACGTCACCTAGAGGAAGGCATGGAGCTAGTCCATGCCTTCGCCCGCCGCCAACTCCATCTGGCGGGGGAAAAGATGAAGCGCAGGTACGACGACCGGAGCCAGGGGAGTCAATACGCTCCGGGGATGAAGATTTGGTTCTTTAATCCCCGGAGGCGAAAGGGAAGGTGCCCAAAACTCACCTCCCCCTGGCAAGGCCCAGGAGTCGTCCTGTCGCAAATCTGTGACGTGGTCATTAAGATCAAAATGGGGCCACGAGCCCTCCCTCGGATCGTCCACGCCGACCGGATAAGACCTTACACCGGCGAGCAGGCGCCCCCGTGGATTGCCTCGGCTTTAGATGCCGAGGCGGGACCCAGTACCTCTGAATAAGGGGGGGCTTATTAGTGCCAGAGGACTGGGGGATTGAGGAGCGATAGGCCCGGTGGGAGAGGGTGGCATCCCTGCCACCTTTCCCATGGGGGGCAAAGGAGCAATAGTTTATGGGGTGAATGGCAGTGAAAACTAGCCCGGGTGGGTTAGGATATGGTGTGTAGGGATCTAGCGAAGATGACAGTAGGTAACGTTAAGATTAGTTAGTGACTGATACCTGTAGTGGGGACGCAGGTAGATTAGTATGGATGATAATGACGAGGGAGCGCAATAGTTTAAAGGGACGACTGGGAAGCGCAAGTTTCAGAAGGGAGTAGTTAGCTGAGATGATGCTGTGTGTGTGAGGATTGAACAGGTGTGATTGCACAGGTGTGCAACTGGACAGGTGTGTGGAGTAGTGTATGAGTAGTGAGTGTTGTGGATCAGCGCGAATGCGCTTGGGGAGAGAAGGGTGCCGGTGGCACCAGGTGTGAGAGCACAGGTGTGCAGAGAGAGTTGGAGTAAGTGGTACGGAGTGGTGTGCATGGTGCGAAGGTGTGGATGGGGGAAGAGTGGACCCCTTTCACGAGTACCCGGGGCGGGTAGTGTAAGTGTTAGGTAGAGGGTACAGGTAAATTGTGGTTGGATATTGGCACTTGTGGTGCGGTTGCAGAATGGTGTTGTGAATGGGTGCATTAGTGTTGTGGAAATGGCTGGACGTGTAGCCTGTTAGTGTGTGTAGTTGGTTGGGCACTCCACCACTGTGAGGATGTCGGCCAGGTGAGGCCGCAGGTGGGCTCTGGGAGCCGGTAGTTGTGAGTGGGTGCCTGAGGATCCCGGGTGTGGATCGGGCAGCCCAGTGCCAGAGAGGGCACGGAGTGGGGAGAGAGCCAGAGGGCCTTCCCCAGGTAGTTAGGTTAGGGTAAGGAGCAGGTAAGCTCGGAGGCAACTGCAGTGGTGGAGGTGTGCAGGTGGGTAGACCCACTGGGAGAGGTACACGCCGCAGCCCAGAAATTGTGCGAGGGCACCGGGAGATGAATCGGGGGAGTGAGACCCCAAATTGAAGAGCACCACAGTTTGGCCAATGGGAATTGGTTTTTAGAACCCATAGTGTAAGAGGGCCAATGGTTTGGCCGGAGAGAGACACCGGGTAGTGTAAAGTTGTTAAAGTCATTTAGGAGATAGTTAGGATTGATGAACCTGTCGCACCATACGCAGCCACTTACCTGTGGTGATGATGATGACTCCACACCTGTGTTTTCTTTGTTTTGTTGCAGGAAGTAAGAATTGTTGTGAGGATTTGTGAGACGCATCACGACGTGGATGAGACATTGGGGTGATTCCATCTCTCCCTCCCTAGGAGGGACTGATGATGAATTGGTAATGGCAAATTTTGATGTTGAGTTGAAAATGGCAAATTTTGATGAGAGTTGAAAATGGCAAATTTGATTGGTTAGGAGGGAGAGAAGACGAATTTGGAATATGGGAGGAACGGGGAAGACAGTAGGGATGTTTGTTGATTTGTAAAGTAGATGTTTATGGGTAGTGTTGTGTTGTGTGGATACAGTAAGGGGTAAGGGAGGGGCCATGTAGGTTACCTGGTGGGGGGGGGGGGGCGTACGATAGGAACGTACCTGTCTCACCTGGTTCCCATGTGCCCCCAGTGTGCATCACCTTACATTGCGCGCACTTTTGCGCCCTTACCACCTTACTCACTTGTTTCTTCTTTTGTCTCCCACCTCCGAGGATCTGGCTTTGGGGTAGAGAGAGAGGAGAGAGAGGTGCTGGCTACGCAGTTGTGGGCCTGCACTTTCGCTGTTGGCTGCCTGGATCGATACACCATATGGACCGCAATGTTTGTGGCCACCCACAATGGACCGCAGTTCGTTTGCGGCCAAGCACCACCCGGGGATGGACCTATGGGTCAACGTGGCACCTATGCCATACAGGTGAACCACTTATAGTTAACACCACCAAGTGCACCACAAGAAGAGCAAGAGACACCTGCAGGGTTAGGGGTTGTCGAATTTATTTTTATTCCAATGAACAATGGTGACTGCACCGATTGGTGGTGGGGTGGTGCTTTTGATGCTCGGGAAGGGTGCTCTGCACGTTATTAAAGGCCGTCGGCCACAGAGCACTCGTGGGTTGGTGTATCGATGCTGGCAAGCGCGCTCTCTCTATGCATAACATCTGCATGTGTTCCTCCAAAAACAGGTCCTGGATCGTAGTGTAAATAGCAGCATAGTCTTGTAAATAATGCTCCCTACCGGCTGTATGTTTAGTTTGAGAATTCTTTCCGGATTCGGTTATCCTGTGGGTGTGTTTCTGTGAGGAGAAGGGTGCAACATCGCAGGGGGACATATTTACTCATTTGTGAATATCTGTAAAACTGTCGCACTCAGGGTAGAGTTAATAGTAGAGGGAACTACATTGCGTGCCACACTAAAGTAGGTAAAAATTTATCGGGTCGGGACGCCCCGAGGGTAGAGAAGGGTGCAATGTTGCGAATATGGAATTTGGCCTCCATATCCGCTTGTAAATATTCCCCTATTTTCTCCAATACTCCCCAACTTTCCCCAATCCCCCATTCCCTAGTCCCATTGCATGTAAATAACAATCAGTAGAGCCGACCTTCCCCTTATTCCCCCATTAAATGTCGTGCCCAGGTCCACCGCACCACACGTAGACAACTTTCGGACATCTTCCTAGTTATTCTTATTCTATGTCAGTTAAGGCCTCGTTTCCATTAATTATGACTCTTCGTTGCACCAGAATGTGATTATATGGCACCAGTAGTGAGTTTAGGACCTTTCCCATACCTCCTCCCATCTTCTTCCCCAAACAACAACAATAACAACAACTACAACAACAATTACAACAACAACAGAGGAGATGGCGGCGGAGCGGGGGAGGATGCGTCCTCACACCGGCTCGATTAGCTCCAGACCATGCGCTCCACGGGGTTACCACGAAGGGGCTCCTTGTCAGCTCCTCGTCAAGGGCGGAGCCTGGAAAACCCCCCCGCACGAACCCAATGAGAAGCAACGTGCCGATTCCACGAGGCGGAGCTAACGAGCCGAGGGCGTGTCACTCCCCGCCGGATATACGCGGCCCCGCGCCGGATGTGACGTAAGATGCGCCTCAGCTTGGAGAGAGAAGCCACCGCCACCCCCAGCGCGACGATACCTCCCCGCATCTTTGGACCGGACCGGACCGTACTGGACCCTGCTTTGAGCCAAGAGTGCACCTTGAGCCATCGATACCCGCTGTCCTTTTCATCAACCCCCGTGTGAGTCAGCCTTGTCCCGTTTGTCTGTAGTCTGTCCGGGGTTAATATAAGAGTGTGTCTAAGTGCCTGTCTTTCTGTGATTATAACTCTAGCCCCTGTAATCTGACCTTTCCGTACGAATATAATCTCCTCCGGAGGTCTTGAGAACTGAACCCTTGGTGTCGTATTGTGTTATTGTAATCCAGCCGGGTGTCTTCTTTTTCTTATTGAGCCAGCGTAACGCGACTAGTCAACGTTCGGGCACAATCGGGTAACTTGTGCAGACGTGGTCATACCATAAAACCGCTCGGTAAATAACATCCAAGCCACGTCTGTAACAATATGTTACCACTTGTCCGCTTCCTCCTTGCTCACAAGCAGCGCGCGTAACGCCGCGCTTTACTGGTGACCCTCGACGTTGGATCTGCCGGAGCGATCCTTCCACACGCGACGCCATCGCCATGGCCGACTTCGTCAAACTTCCGGAATTTTGGGAGGCTCAGGCCGAAGTCTGGTTCGTCCAGGCCGAAGCCCAATTTCAGCTTCGGCACCTCACCGGCGATGACACGCGCTATTGCCACGTCGTCGCCTCCCTCGGGCCCGGCACGGCCGCTCGAGTTGTGTCCGTCCTTCGCCACCCACCGGACGGCCACAAGTACGAGGCACTCAAGCGGCTACTCCTAGCCACGTTCAGCCTCACGGACGACGCACGGGCCGACCGCCTCCTGGATCTCCCCGAGCTCGGTGAGACGTGCCCGTCGGTCCGAATGGACCATATGCTGTCACTGTTGGGTGACGAAGCCCCCGGTTCGCTATTCCGGGCGCTTTTCCGTCGCCAACTTCCAGCGCAGGTTCGCCTCGCGTTGGCCGGGACCGGGCTAACGGAACCCCGAGCATTGGCGGCCGAGGCGGACAAGTACTTCGCCGCTTCGGACACGCGGGCGAGCGTTGGCGTGGCTGTCACGGCCTTCGACGCGGATGTTCCACAGCATCATCCTCTACAGCACACTGAGGTTCAGCAGCATGCTGATACGCACCTCGTGAACGCCGCCACGCCCCGCCCACCGCCACGGCGAAAACCGCCACCGCGGGGAAACCCGTCAACTCCACCGGCCTGGCGGAGCCAGCCGCGCTCCTCCAGCTCCACCACCTGGTGCTGGTTCCACGCCAAGTTCGGCCACGAAGCTCGGCGGTGTCATCCGCCGTGCTCCTTCAACGGGTCGGGAAACGCCCGGGCCGGCGCTCAATTGTGGCGATGAGCGCCGGCCGTTCGAGCAGCCTGCTGTTCATAACGGACACCTTCTCCGGGCGCCGTTACCTGTGCGATACGGGAGCACAGGTGAGTGTCATTCCCGCCGGCACGTCAGACAAGCACGCCGCGGGTGGGGGCCCCGCGCTGCTTGCCGCGAACGGGACGCCCATCCGTACGTACGGAAAACGCTGCCTCTCTCTGCGGTTTGGAGGGCAGGTTTTCCGATGGACGTTCGTCACCGCCGACGTGCCCATGGCACTGCTTGGCGCGGACTTCCTGTGCGCTAATGGGCTCCTGGTCGACGTCAAGCGCAGACGGCTTGTCCAGGCCGAGACGTTCAGCTCGCTCGCATGTGTGTTGCCCAGCTCAACGAGCGGCTTGCCAAGCGGCTTGCCGAACGATTCGGTTCCGGCCACGTTGGTCTGTACGCTTCCGGCAGCGGACGCATTCACCCGCCTCCTCGCCAGCTTCCCGGCCCTCACGCGGCCCACCTTCTCGGCGGGGGCCGTCAAGCACGGGGTGGCCCATCACATCCCCACCGTCGGCAGCTTCGCCCGCCCGAACGCCGTTACAGTACCTTCGACCGCGAGTTGCTCGGACTTCACTTGGCGGTCAGGCACTTCCGCCATCTGCTCGAGGGCCGGGCGTTCACTGCCTTCGTCGACCACAAGCCGCTGATCTTCGCGATGGGCAAGGTCACCGAGCCGTGGTCGGCCCGGCAGCAGCGTCACCTCTCGGCCGTGTCCGAGTACACGACGGACATCCAGCACGTCGCGGGGAAGGACAACCCGGTGGCGGATTGCCTTTCCCGGGCCGTCGCCCACGCAGTCCACCTCGGCATCGACTATGCCCGGATGGCAGCGGACCAGGCCGCTGACCCCGACGTCCAGGCCTTGCGGACCGCCGTCACGGGCCTCCGCGTCACCGAGGTGCCGTTCGACGGCGCGGGCGCGGCCCTCTTGTGCGACGTCTCCCTCGGGCGTCCTCGCCCCATTGTGCCCGCGGGCTGGCAGCGCCAGGTGTTTGACGCCATCCACGGCCTGTCCCACCCGGGCGCGAGGGCCTCCCAAAGGCTGATCGCCGACAAGTTCGTCTGGCATGGCCTCCGGAAGGCCGTCCGCGGCTGGGCCAGGACATGCCTCGCGTGCCAGCGCGCCAAGGTGCACCGGCACACCCAGGCCCCGTTGGCCCCGTTCACGGTGCCGGAACGCCGGTTTGACCACGTCCACGTGGACCTGGTGGGACCTCTGCCCCCCTCGCGGGGTTTCACCCACGTCCTCACCATGGTGGACCGCACCACCCGGTGGCCGGAGGCCGTGCCCTTGGCGTCGACAACGGCGGCCGATGTCGCGCAGGCTTTCATCGCCACCTGGGTCGCCCGGTTCGGCGCCCCCTCAGACATCTCATCCGACCGCGGCCCCCAGTTCACCTCGGAGCTCTGGGGGGCGGTTGCGCAGGGGCTCGGGATCCGGCTGCACCGAACCACGGCCTACCACCCCCAGGCTAACGGCCTGTGTGAGCGATTTCACCGCTCATTGAAGGCCGCGCTCCGGGCCACCCTCCGCGACGGCGGCTGGGTCGACAGGCTCCCCTGCGTCCTGCTGGGCCTCCGGACGGCGCCCAAGGAGGACCTGCGCGCATCCGCGGCGGAGTTGGTCTTCGGGCAACCGCTGCGGGTGCCGGGCGAGTTCCTCCCCGACTCCACGGCACCATGGTCCGCTCCGCTCCACAGCAGCGCTCCGCTCTGCAAGAGACCGCCCAGAGGTTCGCCCCGGTGCCAACGGCATGCCACGGGCACCCACCGACGCACGTCGCCCCGGAGCTTCGCACGGCGGAGTACGTCTTCGTCCGCCACGATGCCCATCGGACACCACTGCGGCCCCCGTACGACGGGCCTTTCCGCGTGCTGGAGACCGGGGCGAAGCACTTCACCCTGGACATCGGCGGTACTCCTGACCGCGTTTCGGTAGACCGCCTCAAGCCGGCCCACCTCGATGTGGACCATCCACCGCCAGTGGCCCGACCCCCACGTCGGGGCCGCCCTCCTGCGGGCGGACCCCCGGCACCGCCCAGCCCCGCCGCCACGGCGCCCCCCGGTCCTGCACCCATCCCAGGGGCAGCCAGGGGCATCCCACCTGGTATCCCTGCACCCCGGACGCCGCCGATCGCCAGGGGGCGCTTCGGCCGGGTCATTCGTCTGCCCCACAAACTGGCCCTCCAGGTGCGCGGGAATTCTGGTGGGGCGCGTGTGGCGGACACAAAAGCCCACTGGCGGGGTGACATCATTCCACGCACCAAGTGGGCGGTGGCCACGCCCGAGGGGTAGGCGTGGCCTCATGATATACACCGGGCGACCAGCCCGGAGGAGTTCAGTGTTACAGTGTAGTCTTACAATAAAGACGTTTATATGTTACCGCTTGTCCGCTTCCTCCTTGCTCACAAGCAGCGCGCGTAACGCCGCGCTTTAGTAGCTCATTTTCTACTGTGATTTCAGTGTCTTGGGTGACTTGACCTTGTTTTGTACTGATTAGCATTTCATAATGCCGACGGTTGAATTTAGTGTAGCAATATCGATGATAGTTAGCTTCAATAGCTACCAGATCTCCTTCTGCAAGCCGTGCTACAATGCGATCCTCTCCCAATGAAACTGCTTTGTCATGGATGTTCTCGGTGAGGGAAACTTTTTGGATTGAATGGTCATCTTTACTCGTTTCTTCATTACAGAAGAGACATAAATTTCGATTAGTTTCTGTGCTAGATCTTCTTGGTCGTTTTCGTAGAGGTGGCAAGCCTTTGGAAGAACGTGTTTTTGCCCGGTCAAGTGCTGATGCCTTGTACAACTGACGACATGTTTTGTGCCAGGATGCTCGATTTGCTTGCATAGATCCTTCATCTGGAAGTTCCAAGTTTGGGTGAGGTGCAGCATCAACATCTCGGAATTGATTTACAAGGCTGATAATATCTTTGTATGCCTCCGCCCTACGTACACCAACTGGGTTGTCAAGAGGACAGACAAGTTCTTCGTTTGTTTTTTCTTGGCAGAGGACACACAACTCACAGTTCGTTGTCTCAGCCATCACACTAGCCTGGAACGAAAAGAAAATACATGTAAGTATATAATAACCAAGCATAATCAAGTATACATGGACATAACATAACACAAAAATCTGACAAGTAGGGATTCAGCAGAAGCAGTTGCACATACATATGAATTATCCAAACCGATTTCCAAATATACAAAATGTATTCATGTGTGCTGACTTATATAACACAATGGCTATTGTATTTAGATATTTGGATACATACTGATATATCAACAGATATATAATGCGACTAGAAAATGTGCTAATGAGTTCGTGTACTGCACAGATATTCCAGCAAACAACCTAAGCTGATTCCATGATCACAAAGGATAAATGTGAGATCCTAATTGCCATGGTTATTTTTCTACTTTTGGGGAACAGAGATACACCTACTGATTTAGAGACATAACTGTTTGCTTCCCTGGCCATAAAATTCTAGGCATGGACACCAACAGCATGACTGAAGGTTTAGTGGTTTTGGAAGTATAGCCGATATAGGATTTTGGTGGCGGCCATCTTGAATTTTACCATTTCCGGACAAATAAATACTCTGATGTAGTCAGAAATGGTTTTATTTGATTCCTTGACCATGAAAACCTAGGTATAGACACCAAATTCATGTTTCTAGGTTGATTAGTTTCCGAGATATTGTCAGTATTAGATTTTGATGGCGGCCATCTTGGAAAATGGCGGGAATGTATGAAGACTCCATGTGATCTTTGTCCACTCGGACCAAAATTGTTACTTAGACCCTAAGCTTCGACCTGGTACCAAAAACTAAACTTTTTCAAAAACTTGAAGTGAAAATGAAAATTTGTTCATGGTGGGAACCCCACTAATAGTGGTACAAAGTTTGCCCGTTTTTCCAAGATGGCGGCCGAACCACGTGACTGATGACATCATCATTAACATATTTTGTTCCCCATGGAGAGTTCTTTACAATGAGCCATGTCTCAATTTTTTCTGTTCAGTACTTTCGGAGATATAGTGGTGCAAAGTTTTTCGTTTTTTCCAAGATGGTGGCCGAACCACGTGACCTATGACGTCATCATTAACATATTTTATTCCCCATGGAGAGTTCTTTACAATGAGCCATGTCTCAATTTTTTCTGTTCAGCACTTTTGGAGATATAGATGTGCTGTTTTCGGCTTTTCCAAGATGGCGGCCGAACCACGTGACCGATGACGTCATCATTAACATATTTTATTCCCCATGGAGAATTCTTTACAATGAGCCATGTCTCAATTTTTTCTATTCAGTACTTTCGGAGATATGGAGGTGCAAATTTTTTCGGTTTTTCCAAGATGGCGGCCGAACCACGTCACCGATGACTTCAACATTAACATATTTTATTCCACTTGGAGAGTTCTTTACAATGAGCCATGTCTCAATTTTTTCTATTCAGCACTTTTGGAGATATAGATGTGCTGTTTTCGGCTTTTCCAAGATGGCGGCCGAACCACGTGACCTATGACGTCATCATTAACATATTTTATTCCCCATGGAGAGGTCGTTACAATGAGCCATGTCTCAAGTTTTTTCTATTCAGCACTTTCGGAGATATGGAGGTGCTATTTTTTTCGGTTTTTCCAAGATGGCGGCCGAACCACGTGACCTATGACATCGTCATTAATATATTTTATTCCCCATTGAGAGTTCTTTACAATGAGCCATGTCTCAATTTTTTCGGTTCAGCACTTTTGGAGATATAGTGGTGCAAACTTTTGCCGTTTTTCCAAGATGGCGGCCGAACCACGTGACTGATGACATCATCATTAACGTATTTTATTCCCCATGGAGAGTTCTTTACAATGAGCCATGTATCAATTTTTTCTGTTCAGTACTTTCAGAAGTATAGTGGTACAAAGTTTGCCCGTTTTTCCAAGATGGCGGCCGAACCACGTGACTGATGACATCATCATTAACATATTTTATTCCCCATGGAGAATTCTTTACAATGAGCCATGTCTCAATTTTTTCTATTCAGTACTTTCGGAGAAATGGAGGAGCAAAATTTTTCGGTTTTTCCAAGATGGCGGCCGAACCACGTGACATATGACGTCATCATTAACATATTTTATTCCCCATGGAGAGTTCTTTACAATGAGCCATGTATCAATTTTTTCTGTTCAGTACTTTCAGAGGTATAGTGGTACAAAGTTTGCCCGTTTTTCCAAGATGGCGGCCGAACCACGTGACTGATGACATCATCATTAACATATTTTGTTCCCCATGGAGAGTTCTTTACAATGAGCCATGTCTCAATTTTTTCTGTTCAGTACTTTCGGAGATATAGTGGTGCAAAGTTTTTCGTTTTTTCCAAGATGGTGGCCGAACCACGTGACCTATGACGTCATCATTAACATATTTTATTCCCCATGGAGAGTTCTTTACAATGAGCTATGACTCAATTTTTTCTGTTCAGCACTTTTGGAGATATAGTGCTGCAAATTTTGCCATTTTTCCAAAATGGCGGCCGAACCACGTGACTGATGACATCATCATTAACATATTTTATTCCCCATGTAGAATTCTTTACAATGAGCCATGTCTCAATTTTTTCTATTCAGTACTTTCGGAGATATGGAGGTGCAAATTTTTTCGGTTTTTCCAAGATGGCGGCCGAACCACGTGACCTATGACGTCATCATTAACATATTTTATTCCCCATGGAGAGTTCGTTACAATGAGCCATGTCTCAATTTTTTCTATTCAGCACTTTTGGAGATATAGATGTGCTGTTTTCGGCTTTTCCAAGATGGCGGCCGAACCACGTGACCTATGACGTCATCATTAACATATTTTATTCCCCATGGAGAGTTCGTTACAATGAGCCATGTCTCAAGTTTTTTCTATTCAGCACTTTCGGAGATATGGAGGTGCTAGTTTTTTCGGTTTTTCCAAGATGGCGGCCGAACCACGTGACCTATGACATCGTCATTAATATATTTTATTCCCCATTGAGAGTTCTTTACAATGAGCCAGCCATGTCTCAATTTTTTCGGTTCAGCACTTTTGGAGATATAGTGGTGCAAACTTTTGCCGTTTTTCCAAGATGGCGGCCGAACCACGTGACTGATGACATCATCATTAACGTATTTTATTCCGCATGGAGAGTTCTTTACAATGAGCCATGTCTCAATTTTTTCTATTCAGGACTTTCGGAGATATGGAGGTGCAATTTTTTGGGGTTTTTCCAAGATGGCGGCCGAACCACGTGACCTATGACGTCATCATTAATATATTTTATTCCCCATGGAGAGTTCTTTACAATGAGCCATGTCTCAATTTTTTCTATTCAGCACTTTTGGAGATATGGAGGTGCTAAGTTTTTCGGTTTTTCCAAGATGGCGGCCGAACCACGTGACCTATGACGTCATCATTAACATATTTTATTCCCCATGGAGAGTTCTTTACAACGAGCCATGTCTCAATATTTTCTATTCAGTACTTTCGGAGATATGGAGGTGCAAATTTTTCGGTTTTTCCAAGATGGCTGCAGAACCACGTGACTGATGACGTCATCATTAACATATTTTATTCCCCATGGAGAGTTCTTTACAACGAGCCATGTCTCAATTTTTTCTATTCAGTACTTTCGGAGATATAGTGGTGCAAAGTTTTTCGGTTTTTCCAATGTGGCGGCCGAATCACGTGACCGATGACATCATCATTAACATATTTTATTCCCCATGGAGAGTTCTTTACAATGAGCCATGTCTCAATTTTTTCTATTCAGCACTTTCGGAGATATGGAGGTGCAAAGTTTTTCGGATTTTCCAAGATGGCGGCAGATCCACGTGACTGATGACGTCATCATTAACATATTTTATTCCACATGGAGAGTTCTTTCCAATGAGCCATGTCTCAATTTGTTCTATTCAGCACTTCCGGAGATATGGAGGTGCAAAGTTTTTCGTTTTTTCCAAGATGGCGGCCGAACCACGTGACTGATGACATCATCATTTACATATTTTATTCCACATGGAGAGTTCTTTCCAATGAGCCATGTCTCAATTTGTTCTATTCAGCACTTCCGGAGATATGGAGGTGCAAAGTTTTTCGGTTTTTCCAAGATGGCGGCCGAAACACGTGACCGATGACGTCATAAATTGGGCACAGTCTTTTCCAGGGCAAGACGAATATTTGTGCAAAGTTTGGCGATTCTCCGTGCAACGGTGTAGACGCAGTGCTGCAAACAGACAGATGAAAAATCGGTCAGAGACCGAGGACTTGCCTGAGTTTACTTTTTTATCGGCTATTTAGGACAAATATGGCGGCTGAACCACGTGACTGATGACGTCATCTAACATATTTTATTCCCCATGGAGAGTTCGTTGCAATGAGCCATGTCTCAATTTTTTCTATGCAGCACTTTCAGAGATATGGAGGTGCAACGTTTTTCGGTTTTTCCAATATGGCGGCCGAACCACGTGACCGATGACGTCATCATTAACATATTTTATTCCCCATGGAGAGTTCTTTACAATGAGCCATGTCTCAAAAAAATTTCTATTCAGCACTTTCGGAGATATGGAGGTGCAAATTTTTTCGGGTTTTCCAAGATGGCGGCCGAACCACGTGACCGATGACGTCATCAATTTGGGCACAGTCTATTCCCGGGCAAGCCAAATACGTGTGCAAAGTTTGGTGATTCTCCATGCAACGGTGTAGACATAGTGCTGCAAACAGACAGCCAAACAGATGAATAATCGGTCAGAGAACAAGGACTTGCCGGAATTTTCTTTTTTATCGGCCATTTAGGACAAATATGGCGGCCGAACCACGTGACCGATGACGACATCATTAACATATTTTATTCCCCATGGAGAGTTCTTTACAATGAGCCATGTCTCAATTTTTTCTATTCAGCACTTTCAGAGATATGGAGGTGCAAAGTTTTTCGGTTTTTCCAAGATGGCGGCCGAACCACGTGACCGATGACGTCATCATTAACATATTTTATTACCCATGGAGAGTTATTTACAATGAGCCATGTCTCAATTTTTTCTGTTCAGCACTTTCAGAGATATGGAGGTGCAAATTTTTCCGCTTTTTCCAAGATGGCGGCCGAACCACTTGACCGATGACGTCATCAATTGGGCACAGTCTATTCCAGGGCAAGACAAATACGTGTGCAAAGTTTGGTGATTCTCCGTGCAACGGTGTAGACGTAGTGCTGCAAACAGTCAGACAGACAAATAGATGAAAAATCGGTCAGAGACCGAGGACTTGCCGGAATGTACTTTTTTATTGGCCATTTAGGACAAATATGGCGGCCGAACCACGTGACCGATGATGTCATCATTAACATAGTTTATTCCCCATGGAGAGTTGTTTACAATGAGCCATTTCTCAATTTTTTCTATTCAGCACTTTCGGAGATATGGAGGTGCGAGGTTTTTCGGTTTTTCCAAGATGGCGGGCGAACCACGTGACAGATGACGTCATCATTAACATATTTTATTCCACATGGAGAGTTCTTTACAATGAGCCATTTCTCAATTTTTTCTATTCAGCACTTTCGGAGATATGGAGGTGCGAGGTTTTTCGGTTTTTCCAAGATGGCGGCCGAACCACGTGACATATGACATCATCATTAACATATTTTATTCCCCATGGAGAGTTCTTTACAATGAGCCATGTCTCAATTTTTTCTGTTCAGCACTTTTGGAGCTTTCGTGGTATAAAGTTTTTCCGTTTTTCCAAGATGGCGGCCGAACCACGTGACCTATGACGTCATCATTAACATATTTTATTCCCCATGGAGAGTTCTTTACAACGAGCCATGTCTCAATATTTTCTATTCAGTACTTTCAGAGATATGGAGGTGCAAATTTTTCGGTTTTTCCAAGATGGCTGCAGAACCACGTGACTGATGACGTCATCATTAACATATTTTATTCCCCATGGAGAGTTCTTTACAACGAGCCATGTCTCAATTTTTCTATTCAGCACTTTTGGAGATCTGGAGGTGCAAAGTTTTTCGGTTTTTCCAAGATGGCAGCCGACCACGTGACATATGACATCATCATTAACATATTTTATTCACCATGGAGAGTTCTTTACAATGAGCCATGTCTCAATTTTTTCTATTCAGTACTTTCGGAGATATAGTGGTGCAAAGTTTTTCGGTTTTTCCAATGTGGCGGCCGAATCACGTGACCGATGACATCATCATTAACATATTTTATTCCCCATGGAGAGTTCTTTACAATGAGCCATGTCTCAATTTTTTCTATTCAGCACTTTCGGAGATATGGAGGTGCAAAGTTTTTCGGATTTTCCAAGATGGCGGCAGATCCACGTGACTGATGACGTCATCATTAACATATTTTATTCCACATGGAGAGTTCTTTCCAATGAGCCATGTCTCAATTTGTTCTATTCAGCACTTCCGGAGATATGGAGGTGCAAAGTTTTTCGTTTTTTCCAAGATGGCGGCCGAACCACGTGACTGATGACATCATCATTTACATATTTTATTCCACATGGAGAGTTCTTTCCAATGAGCCATGTCTCAATTTGTTCTATTCAGCACTTCCGGAGATATGGAGGTGCAAAGTTTTTCGGTTTTTCCAAGATGGCGGCCGAAACACGTGACCGATGACGTCATAAATTGGGCACAGTCTTTTCCAGGGCAAGACGAATATTTGTGCAAAGTTTGGCGATTCTCCGTGCAACGGTGTAGACGCAGTGCTGCAAACAGACAGATGAAAAATCGGTCAGAGACCGAGGACTTGCCTGAGTTTACTTTTTTATCGGCTATTTAGGACAAATATGGCGGCTGAACCACGTGACTGATGACGTCATCTAACATATTTTATTCCCCATGGAGAGTTCGTTGCAATGAGCCATGTCTCAATTTTTTCTATGCAGCACTTTCAGAGATATGGAGGTGCAACGTTTTTCGGTTTTTCCAATATGGCGGCCGAACCACGTGACCGATGACGTCATCATTAACATATTTTATTCCCCATGGAGAGTTCTTTACAATGAGCCATGTCTCAAAAAAATTTCTATTCAGCACTTTCGGAGATATGGAGGTGCAAATTTTTTCGGGTTTTCCAAGATGGCGGCCGAACCACGTGACCGATGACGTCATCAATTTGGGCACAGTCTATTCCCGGGCAAGCCAAATACGTGTGCAAAGTTTGGTGATTCTCCATGCAACGGTGTAGACATAGTGCTGCAAACAGACAGCCAAACAGATGAATAATCGGTCAGAGAACAAGGACTTGCCGGAATTTTCTTTTTTATCGGCCATTTAGGACAAATATGGCGGCCGAACCACGTGACCGATGACGACATCATTAACATATTTTATTCCCCATGGAGAGTTCTTTACAATGAGCCATGTCTCAATTTTTTCTATTCAGCACTTTCAGAGATATGGAGGTGCAAAGTTTTTCGGTTTTTCCAAGATGGCGGCCGAACCACGTGACCGATGACGTCATCATTAACATATTTTATTACCCATGGAGAGTTATTTACAATGAGCCATGTCTCAATTTTTTCTGTTCAGCACTTTCAGAGATATGGAGGTGCAAATTTTTCCGCTTTTTCCAAGATGGCGGCCGAACCACTTGACCGATGACGTCATCAATTGGGCACAGTCTATTCCAGGGCAAGACAAATACGTGTGCAAAGTTTGGTGATTCTCCGTGCAACGGTGTAGACGTAGTGCTGCAAACAGACAGACAGACAAATAGATGAAAAATCGGTCAGAGACCGAGGACTTGCCGGAATGTACTTTTTTATTGGCCATTTAGGACAAATATGGCGGCCGAACCACGTGACCGATGATGTCATCATTAACATAGTTTATTCCCCATGGAGAGTTGTTTACAATGAGCCATTTCTCAATTTTTTCTATTCAGCACTTTCGGAGATATGGAGGTGCGAGGTTTTTCGGTTTTTCCAAGATGACGGGCGAACCACGTGACAGATGACGTCATCATTAACATATTTTATTCCACATGGAGAGTTCTTTACAATGAGCCATTTCTCAATTTTTTCTATTCAGCACTTTCGGAGATATGGAGGTGCGAGGTTTTTCGGTTTTTCCAAGATGGCGGCCGAACCACGTGACATATGACATCATCATTAACATATTTTATTCCCCATGGAGAGTTCTTTACAATGAGCCATGTCTCAATTTTTTCTGTTCAGCACTTTTGGAGCTTTCGTGGTATAAAGTTTTTCCGTTTTTCCAAGATGGCGGCCGAACTACGTGACCGATGACATCATCATTAACATATTTTATTCCCCATGGAGAGTTCTTTCCAACGAGCCATGCCTCAATTTTTTCTGTTCAGGACTTTCGGAGATATGGAGGTGCAAAAATTTTCGTTTTTTCCAAGATGGTGGCCGAACCACGTGACCGATGACGTCATCATTAACATATTTTATTCCCCATGGAGAGTTCTTTACAATGAGCCATGTCTCAATTTTTTCTGTTCAGCACTGAGATATCGAGGTGCAAAATTTTTCGGTTTTTCCAAGATGGCGGCCGAACCACGTGACCGATGACGTCATCATTTGGGCACAGTATATTAGACGGCAAGACAAATACGTGTGCAAAGTTTGGTGATTCTACGTGCAACGGTGTAGACGCAGTGCTGCAAACAGACAAACAGACAGATGAAAAATCGGTCAGAGACCGAGGACTTGCCGGAATTTACTTTTTATCGGCCATTTAGGACAAATATGGCGGCCGAACCACGTGACCGATGAGGTCATCATTAACATATTTTATTCCCCATGGAGATTTCTTTACAATGAGCCATGTCTCAATTTTTGTCTGTTCAGCACTTTTGGAGATATGGAGGTGCTAAGTTTTTCGGTTTTTCCAAGATGGCGGCCGAACCACGTGACTGATGACGTCATCAGTAACATATTTTATTCCCCATGGAGAGTTCTTTACATTGAGCCACGTCCCAAGTTTTTCTATTCAGGTCTTTCGGAGATATGGAGGTGTAACGTTTTCCGGTTTTTCCAAGATGGCGGCCGACCACGTGACATATGACGTCATCATTAACATATTTTATTCCCCATGGAGAGTTCTTTTCAATGAGCCATGTCTCAATTTTTTCTGTTCAGCACTTTTGGAGATATAGTGGCGCAACGTTTTGCCGTTTTTCCAAGATGGCAACCGAACCACGTGACTGATGACGTCATCATTTACATATTTTATTCCCCATGGAGAGTTCTTTCCAATGAGCCATGTCTCAATTTTTTCTGTTCAGCACTTTTGGAGATATAGTGGCGCAACGTTTTGCCGTTTTTCCAAGATGGCGACCGAACCACGTGACTGATGACGTCATCATTTACATATTTTATTCCCCATGGAGAGTTCTTTACAATGAGCCATGTCTCAATTTTTTCTGTTCAGTACTTTCGGAGATATAGAGGTGCAAATTTATTCGGTTTTTCCAAGATGGCGGCCGAACCACGTCACCGATGACGTCATCATTGAGGCACAGTATATTAGAGGGCAAGACCATTATATGTGCAAAGTTTGGCGATTCTCCGTGCAACGGTGTAGACGCAGTGCTGCAAACAGACAAACAGACAGACAAACAGACAAACAGACAAACAGACAAACAAACGAACAGATCAACATACTTGCCGGAAAATTTTTCCGGCAAGTAACAAACACACAGACAAACGAACAGATCAACGTACTTGCCGGAATATTTTCCGGCAAGTAACAAGTAGACAGAGACAAACAAGCAGACAGAGACAAACAAGCAGACAGAGACAAACAGGCACACAGACAGACAAACAAGCAGACAGACAGACAGATGAAAAATCGGTCAGAGACCGAGGACTTGCCGGAATTTACTTTTTTATCGGCCATTTAGGACAAATATGGCGGCCGACCACGTGACCGATGACGTCATCATTAACATATTTTATTCCCCATGGAGAGTTCTTTACAATGAGCCATGTCTCAATTTTTTCTGTTCAGCACTTTCAGAGATATGGAGGTGCAAATTTTTCCGCTTTTTCCAAGATGGCGGCCGAACCACTTGACCGATGACGTCATCAATTGGGCACAGTCTATTCCAGGGCAAGACAAATACGTGTGCAAAGTTTGGTGATTCTCCGTGCAACGGTGTAGACGTAGTGCTGCAAACAGACAGACAGACAAATAGATGAAAAATCGGTCAGAGACCGAGGACTTGCCGGAATGTACTTTTTTATTGGCCATTTAGGACAAATATGGCGGCCGAACCACGTGACCGATGATGTCATCATTAACATAGTTTATTCCCCATGGAGAGTTGTTTACAATGAGCCATTTCTCAATTTTTTCTATTCAGCACTTTCGGAGATATGGAGGTGCGAGGTTTTTCGGTTTTTCCAAGATGGCGGGCGAACCACGTGACAGATGACGTCATCATTAACATATTTTATTCCACATGGAGAGTTCTTTACAATGAGCCATTTCTCAATTTTTTCTATTCAGCACTTTCGGAGATATGGAGGTGCGAGGTTTTTCGGTTTTTCCAAGATGGCGGCCGAACCACGTGACATATGACATCATCATTAACATATTTTATTCCCCATGGAGAGTTCTTTACAATGAGCCATGTCTCAATTTTTTCTGTTCAGCACTTTTGGAGCTTTCGTGGTATAAAGTTTTTCCGTTTTTCCAAGATGGCGGCCGAACTACGTGACCGATGACATCATCATTAACATATTTTATTCCCCATGGAGAGTTCTTTCCAACGAGCCATGCCTCAATTTTTTCTGTTCAGGACTTTCGGAGATATGGAGGTGCAAAGTTTTTCGGTTTTTCCAAGATGGCGGCCGAAACACGTGACCGATGACGTCATAAATTGGGCACAGTCTTTTCCAGGGCAAGACGAATATTTGTGCAAAGTTTGGCGATTCTCCGTGCAACGGTGTAGACGCAGTGCTGCAAACAGACAGATGAAAAATCGGTCAGAGACCGAGGACTTGCCTGAGTTTACTTTTTTATCGGCTATTTAGGACAAATATGGCGGCTGAACCACGTGACTGATGACGTCATCTAACATATTTTATTCCCCATGGAGAGTTCGTTGCAATGAGCCATGTCTCAATTTTTTCTATGCAGCACTTTCAGAGATATGGAGGTGCAACGTTTTTCGGTTTTTCCAATATGGCGGCCGAACCACGTGACCGATGACGTCATCATTAACATATTTTATTCCCCATGGAGAGTTCTTTACAATGAGCCATGTCTCAAAAAAATTTCTATTCAGCACTTTCGGAGATATGGAGGTGCAAATTTTTTCGGGTTTTCCAAGATGGCGGCCGAACCACGTGACCGATGACGTCATCAATTTGGGCACAGTCTATTCCCGGGCAAGCCAAATACGTGTGCAAAGTTTGGTGATTCTCCATGCAACGGTGTAGACATAGTGCTGCAAACAGACAGCCAAACAGATGAATAATCGGTCAGAGAACAAGGACTTGCCGGAATTTTCTTTTTTATCGGCCATTTAGGACAAATATGGCGGCCGAACCACGTGACCGATGACGACATCATTAACATATTTTATTCCCCATGGAGAGTTCTTTACAATGAGCCATGTCTCAATTTTTTCTATTCAGCACTTTCAGAGATATGGAGGTGCAAAGTTTTTCGGTTTTTCCAAGATGGCGGCCGAACCACGTGACCGATGACGTCATCATTAACATATTTTATTACCCATGGAGAGTTATTTACAATGAGCCATGTCTCAATTTTTTCTGTTCAGCACTTTCAGAGATATGGAGGTGCAAATTTTTCCGCTTTTTCCAAGATGGCGGCCGAACCACTTGACCGATGACGTCATCAATTGGGCACAGTCTATTCCAGGGCAAGACAAATACGTGTGCAAAGTTTGGTGATTCTCCGTGCAACGGTGTAGACGTAGTGCTGCAAACAGTCAGACAGACAAATAGATGAAAAATCGGTCAGAGACCGAGGACTTGCCGGAATGTACTTTTTTATTGGCCATTTAGGACAAATATGGCGGCCGAACCACGTGACCGATGATGTCATCATTAACATAGTTTATTCCCCATGGAGAGTTGTTTACAATGAGCCATTTCTCAATTTTTTCTATTCAGCACTTTCGGAGATATGGAGGTGCGAGGTTTTTCGGTTTTTCCAAGATGGCGGGCGAACCACGTGACAGATGACGTCATCATTAACATATTTTATTCCACATGGAGAGTTCTTTACAATGAGCCATTTCTCAATTTTTTCTATTCAGCACTTTCGGAGATATGGAGGTGCGAGGTTTTTCGGTTTTTCCAAGATGGCGGCCGAACCACGTGACATATGACATCATCATTAACATATTTTATTCCCCATGGAGAGTTCTTTACAATGAGCCATGTCTCAATTTTTTCTGTTCAGCACTTTTGGAGCTTTCGTGGTATAAAGTTTTTCCGTTTTTCCAAGATGGCGGCCGAACCACGTGACCTATGACGTCATCATTAACATATTTTATTCCCCATGGAGAGTTCTTTACAACGAGCCATGTCTCAATATTTTCTATTCAGTACTTTCAGAGATATGGAGGTGCAAATTTTTCGGTTTTTCCAAGATGGCTGCAGAACCACGTGACTGATGACGTCATCATTAACATATTTTATTCCCCATGGAGAGTTCTTTACAACGAGCCATGTCTCAATTTTTCTATTCAGCACTTTTGGAGATCTGGAGGTGCAAAGTTTTTCGGTTTTTCCAAGATGGCAGCCGACCACGTGACATATGACATCATCATTAACATATTTTATTCACCATGGAGAGTTCTTTACAATGAGCCATGTCTCAATTTTTTCTATTCAGTACTTTCGGAGATATAGTGGTGCAAAGTTTTTCGGTTTTTCCAATGTGGCGGCCGAATCACGTGACCGATGACATCATCATTAACATATTTTATTCCCCATGGAGAGTTCTTTACAATGAGCCATGTCTCAATTTTTTCTATTCAGCACTTTCGGAGATATGGAGGTGCAAAGTTTTTCGGATTTTCCAAGATGGCGGCAGATCCACGTGACTGATGACGTCATCATTAACATATTTTATTCCACATGGAGAGTTCTTTCCAATGAGCCATGTCTCAATTTGTTCTATTCAGCACTTCCGGAGATATGGAGGTGCAAAGTTTTTCGTTTTTTCCAAGATGGCGGCCGAACCACGTGACTGATGACATCATCATTTACATATTTTATTCCACATGGAGAGTTCTTTCCAATGAGCCATGTCTCAATTTGTTCTATTCAGCACTTCCGGAGATATGGAGGTGCAAAGTTTTTCGGTTTTTCCAAGATGGCGGCCGAAACACGTGACCGATGACGTCATAAATTGGGCACAGTCTTTTCCAGGGCAAGACGAATATTTGTGCAAAGTTTGGCGATTCTCCGTGCAACGGTGTAGACGCAGTGCTGCAAACAGACAGATGAAAAATCGGTCAGAGACCGAGGACTTGCCTGAGTTTACTTTTTTATCGGCTATTTAGGACAAATATGGCGGCTGAACCACGTGACTGATGACGTCATCTAACATATTTTATTCCCCATGGAGAGTTCGTTGCAATGAGCCATGTCTCAATTTTTTCTATGCAGCACTTTCAGAGATATGGAGGTGCAACGTTTTTCGGTTTTTCCAATATGGCGGCCGAACCACGTGACCGATGACGTCATCATTAACATATTTTATTCCCCATGGAGAGTTCTTTACAATGAGCCATGTCTCAAAAAAATTTCTATTCAGCACTTTCGGAGATATGGAGGTGCAAATTTTTTCGGGTTTTCCAAGATGGCGGCCGAACCACGTGACCGATGACGTCATCAATTTGGGCACAGTCTATTCCCGGGCAAGCCAAATACGTGTGCAAAGTTTGGTGATTCTCCATGCAACGGTGTAGACATAGTGCTGCAAACAGACAGCCAAACAGATGAATAATCGGTCAGAGAACAAGGACTTGCCGGAATTTTCTTTTTTATCGGCCATTTAGGACAAATATGGCGGCCGAACCACGTGACCGATGACGACATCATTAACATATTTTATTCCCCATGGAGAGTTCTTTACAATGAGCCATGTCTCAATTTTTTCTATTCAGCACTTTCAGAGATATGGAGGTGCAAAGTTTTTCGGTTTTTCCAAGATGGCGGCCGAACCACGTGACCGATGACGTCATCATTAACATATTTTATTACCCATGGAGAGTTATTTACAATGAGCCATGTCTCAATTTTTTCTGTTCAGCACTTTCAGAGATATGGAGGTGCAAATTTTTCCGCTTTTTCCAAGATGGCGGCCGAACCACTTGACCGATGACGTCATCAATTGGGCACAGTCTATTCCAGGGCAAGACAAATACGTGTGCAAAGTTTGGTGATTCTCCGTGCAACGGTGTAGACGTAGTGCTGCAAACAGACAGACAGACAAATAGATGAAAAATCGGTCAGAGACCGAGGACTTGCCGGAATGTACTTTTTTATTGGCCATTTAGGACAAATATGGCGGCCGAACCACGTGACCGATGATGTCATCATTAACATAGTTTATTCCCCATGGAGAGTTGTTTACAATGAGCCATTTCTCAATTTTTTCTATTCAGCACTTTCGGAGATATGGAGGTGCGAGGTTTTTCGGTTTTTCCAAGATGACGGGCGAACCACGTGACAGATGACGTCATCATTAACATATTTTATTCCACATGGAGAGTTCTTTACAATGAGCCATTTCTCAATTTTTTCTATTCAGCACTTTCGGAGATATGGAGGTGCGAGGTTTTTCGGTTTTTCCAAGATGGCGGCCGAACCACGTGACATATGACATCATCATTAACATATTTTATTCCCCATGGAGAGTTCTTTACAATGAGCCATGTCTCAATTTTTTCTGTTCAGCACTTTTGGAGCTTTCGTGGTATAAAGTTTTTCCGTTTTTCCAAGATGGCGGCCGAACTACGTGACCGATGACATCATCATTAACATATTTTATTCCCCATGGAGAGTTCTTTCCAACGAGCCATGCCTCAATTTTTTCTGTTCAGGACTTTCGGAGATATGGAGGTGCAAAAATTTTCGTTTTTTCCAAGATGGTGGCCGAACCACGTGACCGATGACGTCATCATTAACATATTTTATTCCCCATGGAGAGTTCTTTACAATGAGCCATGTCTCAATTTTTTCTGTTCAGCACTGAGATATCGAGGTGCAAAATTTTTCGGTTTTTCCAAGATGGCGGCCGAACCACGTGACCGATGACGTCATCATTTGGGCACAGTATATTAGAGGGCAAGACAAATACGTGTGCAAAGTTTGGTGATTCTACGTGCAACGGTGTAGACGCAGTGCTGCAAACAGACAAACAGACAGATGAAAAATCGGTCAGAGACCGAGGACTTGCCGGAATTTACTTTTTATCGGCCATTTAGGACAAATATGGCGGCCGAACCACGTGACCGATGAGGTCATCATTAACATATTTTATTCCCCATGGAGATTTCTTTACAATGAGCCATGTCTCAATTTTTGTCTGTTCAGCACTTTTGGAGACATGGAGGTGCTAAGTTTTTCGGTTTTTCCAAGATGGTGGCCGAACCACGTGACCGATGACGTCATCATTAACATATTTTATTCCCCATGGAGAGTTCTTTTCAATGAGCCATGTCTCAATTTTTTCTGTTCAGCACTTTTGGAGATATAGTGGCGCAACGTTTTGCCGTTTTTCCAAGATGGCAACCGAACCACGTGACTGATGACGTCATCATTTACATATTTTATTCCCCATGGAGAGTTCTTTCCAATGAGCCATGTCTCAATTTTTTCTGTTCAGCACTTTTGGAGATATAGTGGCGCAACGTTTTGCCGTTTTTCCAAGATGGCGACCGAACCACGTGACTGATGACGTCATCATTTACATATTTTATTCCCCATGGAGAGTTCTTTACAATGAGCCATGTCTCAATTTTTTCTGTTCAGTACTTTCGGAGATATAGAGGTGCAAATTTATTCGGTTTTTCCAAGATGGCGGCCGAACCACGTCACCGATGACGTCATCATTGAGGCACAGTATATTAGAGGGCAAGACCATTATGTGTGCAAAGTTTGGCGATTCTCCGTGCAACGGTGTAGACGCAGTGCTGCAAACAGACAAACAGACAGACAAACAGACAAACAGACAAACAGACAAACAAACGAACAGATCAACATACTTGCCGGAAAATTTTTCCGGCAAGTAACAAACACACAGACAAACGAACAGATCAACGTACTTGCCGGAATATTTTCCGGCAAGTAACAAGTAGACAGAGACAAACAAGCAGACAGAGACAAACAAGCAGACAGAGACAAACAGGCACACAGACAGACAAACAAGCAGACAGACAGACAGATGAAAAATCGGTCAGAGACCGAGGACTTGCCGGAATTTACTTTTTTATCGGCCATTTAGGACAAATATGGCGGCCGACCACGTGACCGATGACGTCATCATTAACATATTTTATTCCCCATGGAGAGTTCTTTACAATGAGCCATGTCTCAATTTTTTCTGTTCAGCACTTTCAGAGATATGGAGGTGCAAATTTTTCCGCTTTTTCCAAGATGGCGGCCGAACCACTTGACCGATGACGTCATCAATTGGGCACAGTCTATTCCAGGGCAAGACAAATACGTGTGCAAAGTTTGGTGATTCTCCGTGCAACGGTGTAGACGTAGTGCTGCAAACAGACAGACAGACAAATAGATGAAAAATCGGTCAGAGACCGAGGACTTGCCGGAATGTACTTTTTTATTGGCCATTTAGGACAAATATGGCGGCCGAACCACGTGACCGATGATGTCATCATTAACATAGTTTATTCCCCATGGAGAGTTGTTTACAATGAGCCATTTCTCAATTTTTTCTATTCAGCACTTTCGGAGATATGGAGGTGCGAGGTTTTTCGGTTTTTCCAAGATGGCGGGCGAACCACGTGACAGATGACGTCATCATTAACATATTTTATTCCACATGGAGAGTTCTTTACAATGAGCCATTTCTCAATTTTTTCTATTCAGCACTTTCGGAGATATGGAGGTGCGAGGTTTTTCGGTTTTTCCAAGATGGCGGCCGAACCACGTGACATATGACATCATCATTAACATATTTTATTCCCCATGGAGAGTTCTTTACAATGAGCCATGTCTCAATTTTTTCTGTTCAGCACTTTTGGAGCTTTCGTGGTATAAAGTTTTTCCGTTTTTCCAAGATGGCGGCCGAACTACGTGACCGATGACATCATCATTAACATATTTTATTCCCCATGGAGAGTTCTTTCCAACGAGCCATGCCTCAATTTTTTCTGTTCAGGACTTTCGGAGATATGGAGGTGCAAAAATTTTCGTTTTTTCCAAGATGGTGGCCGAACCACGTGACCGATGACGTCATCATTAACATATTTTATTCCCCATGGAGAGTTCTTTACAATGAGCCATGTCTCAATTTTTTCTGTTCAGCACTGAGATATCGAGGTGCAAAATTTTTCGGTTTTTCCAAGATGGCGGCCGAACCACGTGACCGATGACGTCATCATTTGGGCACAGTATATTAGAGGGCAAGACAAATACGTGTGCAAAGTTTGGTGATTCTACGTGCAACGGTGTAGACGCAGTGCTGCAAACAGACAAACAGACAGATGAAAAATCGGTCAGAGACCGAGGACTTGCCGGAATTTACTTTTTATCGGCCATTTAGGACAAATATGGCGGCCGAACCACGTGACCGATGAGGTCATCATTAACATATTTTATTCCCCATGGAGATTTCTTTACAATGAGCCATGTCTCAATTTTTGTCTGTTCAGCACTTTTGGAGATATGGAGGTGCTAAGTTTTTCGGTTTTTCCAAGATGGCGGCCGAACCACGTGACCTATGACATCGTCATTAATATATTTTATTCCCCATTGAGAGTTCTTTACAATGAGCCATGTCTCAATTTTTTCGGTTCAGCACTTTTGGAGATATAGTGGTGCAAACTTTTGCCGTTTTTCCAAGATGGCGGCCGAACCACGTGACTGATGACATCATCATTAACGTATTTTATTCCCCATGGAGAGTTCTTTACAATGAGCCATGTATCAATTTTTTCTGTTCAGTACTTTCAGAAGTATAGTGGTACAAAGTTTGCCCGTTTTTCCAAGATGGCGGCCGAACCACGTGACTGATGACATCATCATTAACATATTTTATTCCCCATGGAGAATTCTTTACAATGAGCCATGTCTCAATTTTTTCTATTCAGTACTTTCGGAGAAATGGAGGAGCAAAATTTTTCGGTTTTTCCAAGATGGCGGCCGAACCACGTGACATATGACGTCATCATTAACATATTTTATTCCCCATGGAGAGTTCTTTACAATGAGCCATGTATCAATTTTTTCTGTTCAGTACTTTCAGAGGTATAGTGGTACAAAGTTTGCCCGTTTTTCCAAGATGGCGGCCGAACCACGTGACTGATGACATCATCATTAACATATTTTGTTCCCCATGGAGAGTTCTTTACAATGAGCCATGTCTCAATTTTTTCTGTTCAGTACTTTCGGAGATATAGTGGTGCAAAGTTTTTCGTTTTTTCCAAGATGGTGGCCGAACCACGTGACCTATGACGTCATCATTAACATATTTTATTCCCCATGGAGAGTTCTTTACAATGAGCTATGGCTCAATTTTTTCTGTTCAGCACTTTTGGAGATATAGTGCTGCAAATTTTGCCATTTTTCCAAAATGGCGGCCGAACCACGTGACTGATGACATCATCATTAACATATTTTATTCCCCATGGAGAGTTCTTTACAATGAGCCATGTCTCAATTTTTTCTATTCAGTACTTTCGGAGATATGGAGGTGCAAATTTTTTCGGTTTTTCCAAGATGGCGGCCGAACCACGTCACCGATGACTTCAACATTAACATATTTTATTCCACTTGGAGAGTTCTTTACAATGAGCCATGTCTCAATTTTTTCTATTCAGCACTTTTGGAGATATAGATGTGCTGTTTTCGGCTTTTCCAAGATGGCGGCCGAACCACGTGACCTATGACGTCATCATTAACATATTTTATTCCCCATGGAGAGTTCGTTACAATGAGCCATGTCTCAAGTTTTTTCTATTCAGCACTTTCGGAGATATGGAGGTGCTAGTTTTTTCGGTTTTTCCAAGATGGCGGCCGAACCACGTGACCTATGACATCGTCATTAATATATTTTATTCCCCATTGAGAGTTCTTTACAATGAGCCAGCCATGTCTCAATTTTTTCGGTTCAGCACTTTTGGAGATATAGTGGTGCAAACTTTTGCCGTTTTTCCAAGATGGCGGCCGAACCACGTGACTGATGACATCATCATTAACGTATTTTATTCCGCATGGAGAGTTCTTTACAATGAGCCATGTCTCAATTTTTTCTATTCAGGACTTTCGGAGATATGGAGGTGCAATTTTTTGGGGTTTTTCCAAGATGGCGGCCGAACCACGTGACCTATGACGTCATCATTAATATATTTTATTCCCCATGGAGAGTTCTTTACAATGAGCCATGTCTCAATTTTTTCTATTCAGCACTTTTGGAGATATGGAGGTGCTAAGTTTTTCGGTTTTTCCAAGATGGCGACCGAACCACGTGACCTATGACGTCATCATTAACATATTTTATTCCCCATGGAGAGTTCTTTACAACGAGCCATGTCTCAATATTTTCTATTCAGTACTTTCGGAGATATGGAGGTGCAAATTTTTCGGTTTTTCCAAGATGGCTGCAGAACCACGTGACTGATGACGTCATCATTAACATATTTTATTCCCCATGGAGAGTTCTTTACAACGAGCCATGTCTCAATTTTTCTATTCAGCACTTTTGGAGATCTGGAGGTGCAAAGTTTTTCGGTTTTTCCAAGATGGCAGCCGACCACGTGACATATGACATCATCATTAACATATTTTATTCACCATGGAGAGTTCTTTACAATGAGCCATGTCTCAATTTTTTCTGTTCAGTACTTTCGGAGATATAGTGGTGCAAAGTTTTTCGTTTTTTCCAAGATGGTGGCCGAACCACGTGACCTATGACGTCATCATTAACATATTTTATTCCCCATGGAGAGTTCTTTACAATGAGCTATGACTCAATTTTTTCTGTTCAGCACTTTTGGAGATATAGTGCTGCAAATTTTGCCATTTTTCCAAAATGGCGGCCGAACCACGTGACTGATGACATCATCATTAACATATTTTATTCCCCATGGAGAATTCTTTACAATGAGCCATGTCTCAATTTTTTCTATTCAGCACTTTTGGAGATATGGAGGTGCAAATTTTTTCGGTTTTTCCAAGATGGCGGCCGAACCACGTCACCGATGACTTCAACATTAACATATTTTATTCCACTTGGAGAGTTCTTTACAATGAGCCATGTCTCAATTTTTTCTATTCAGCACTTTTGGAGATATAGATGTGCTGTTTTCGGCTTTTCCAAGATGGCGGCCGAACCACGTGACCTATGACGTCATCATTAACATATTTTATTCCCCATGGAGAGTTCGTTACAATGAGCCATGTCTCAAGTTTTTTCTATTCAGCACTTTCGGAGATATGGAGGTGCTAGTTTTTTCGGTTTTTCCAAGATGGCGGCCGAACCACGTGACCTATGACATCGTCATTAATATATTTTATTCCCCATTGAGAGTTCTTTACAATGAGCCAGCCATGTCTCAATTTTTTCGGTTCAGCACTTTTGGAGATATAGTGGTGCAAACTTTTGCCGTTTTTCCAAGATGGCGGCCGAACCACGTGACTGATGACATCATCATTAACGTATTTTATTCCGCATGGAGAGTTCTTTACAATGAGCCATGTCTCAATTTTTTCTATTCAGGACTTTCGGAGATATGGAGGTGCAATTTTTTGGGGTTTTTCCAAGATGGCGGCCGAACCACGTGACCTATGACGTCATCATTAATATATTTTATTCCCCATGGAGAGTTCTTTACAATGAGCCATGTCTCAATTTTTTCTATTCAGCACTTTTGGAGATATGGAGGTGCTAAGTTTTTCGGTTTTTCCAAGATGGCGGCCGAACCACGTGACCTATGACGTCATCATTAACATATTTTATTCCCCATGGAGAGTTCTTTACAACGAGCCATGTCTCAATATTTTCTATTCAGTACTTTCGGAGATATGGAGGTGCAAATTTTTCGGTTTTTCCAAGATGGCTGCAGAACCACGTGACTGATGACGTCATCATTAACATATTTTATTCCCCATGGAGAGTTCTTTACAACGAGCCATGTCTCAATTTTTCTATTCAGCACTTTTGGAGATCTGGAGGTGCAAAGTTTTTCGGTTTTTCCAAGATGGCAGCCGACCACGTGACATATGACATCATCATTAACATATTTTATTCACCATGGAGAGTTCTTTACAATGAGCCATGTCTCAATTTTTTCTATTCAGTACTTTCGGAGATATAGTGGTGCAAAGTTTTTCGGTTTTTCCAATGTGGCGGCCGAATCACGTGACCGATGACATCATCATTAACATATTTTATTCCCCATGGAGAGTTCTTTACAATGAGCCATGTCTCAATTTTTTCTATTCAGCACTTTCGGAGATATGGAGGTGCAAAGTTTTTCGGATTTTCCAAGATGGCGGCAGATCCACGTGACTGATGACGTCATCATTAACATATTTTATTCCACATGGAGAGTTCTTTCCAATGAGCCATGTCTCAATTTGTTCTATTCAGCACTTCCGGAGATATGGAGGTGCAAAGTTTTTCGTTTTTTCCAAGATGGCGGCCGAACCACGTGACTGATGACATCATCATTTACATATTTTATTCCACATGGAGAGTTCTTTCCAATGAGCCATGTCTCAATTTGTTCTATTCAGCACTTCCGGAGATATGGAGGTGCAAAGTTTTTCGGTTTTTCCAAGATGGCGGCCGAAACACGTGACCGATGACGTCATAAATTGGGCACAGTCTTTTCCAGGGCAAGACGAATATTTGTGCAAAGTTTGGCGATTCTCCGTGCAACGGTGTAGACGCAGTGCTGCAAACAGACAGATGAAAAATCGGTCAGAGACCGAGGACTTGCCTGAGTTTACTTTTTTATCGGCTATTTAGGACAAATATGGCGGCTGAACCACGTGACTGATGACGTCATCTAACATATTTTATTCCCCATGGAGAGTTCGTTGCAATGAGCCATGTCTCAATTTTTTCTATGCAGCACTTTCAGAGATATGGAGGTGCAACGTTTTTCGGTTTTTCCAATATGGCGGCCGAACCACGTGACCGATGACGTCATCATTAACATATTTTATTCCCCATGGAGAGTTCTTTACAATGAGCCATGTCTCAAAAAAATTTCTATTCAGCACTTTCGGAGATATGGAGGTGCAAATTTTTTCGGGTTTTCCAAGATGGCGGCCGAACCACGTGACCGATGACGTCATCAATTTGGGCACAGTCTATTCCCGGGCAAGCCAAATACGTGTGCAAAGTTTGGTGATTCTCCATGCAACGGTGTAGACATAGTGCTGCAAACAGACAGCCAAACAGATGAATAATCGGTCAGAGAACAAGGACTTGCCGGAATTTTCTTTTTTATCGGCCATTTAGGACAAATATGGCGGCCGAACCACGTGACCGATGACGACATCATTAACATATTTTATTCCCCATGGAGAGTTCTTTACAATGAGCCATGTCTCAATTTTTTCTATTCAGCACTTTCAGAGATATGGAGGTGCAAAGTTTTTCGGTTTTTCCAAGATGGCGGCCGAACCACGTGACCGATGACGTCATCATTAACATATTTTATTACCCATGGAGAGTTATTTACAATGAGCCATGTCTCAATTTTTTCTGTTCAGCACTTTCAGAGATATGGAGGTGCAAATTTTTCCGCTTTTTCCAAGATGGCGGCCGAACCACTTGACCGATGACGTCATCAATTGGGCACAGTCTATTCCAGGGCAAGACAAATACGTGTGCAAAGTTTGGTGATTCTCCGTGCAACGGTGTAGACGTAGTGCTGCAAACAGACAGACAGACAAATAGATGAAAAATCGGTCAGAGACCGAGGACTTGCCGGAATGTACTTTTTTATTGGCCATTTAGGACAAATATGGCGGCCGAACCACGTGACCGATGATGTCATCATTAACATAGTTTATTCCCCATGGAGAGTTGTTTACAATGAGCCATTTCTCAATTTTTTCTATTCAGCACTTTCGGAGATATGGAGGTGCGAGGTTTTTCGGTTTTTCCAAGATGGCGGGCGAACCACGTGACAGATGACGTCATCATTAACATATTTTATTCCACATGGAGAGTTCTTTACAATGAGCCATTTCTCAATTTTTTCTATTCAGCACTTTCGGAGATATGGAGGTGCGAGGTTTTTCGGTTTTTCCAAGATGGCGGCCGAACCACGTGACATATGACATCATCATTAACATATTTTATTCCCCATGGAGAGTTCTTTACAATGAGCCATGTCTCAATTTTTTCTGTTCAGCACTTTTGGAGCTTTCGTGGTATAAAGTTTTTCCGTTTTTCCAAGATGGCGGCCGAACCACGTGACCTATGACGTCATCATTAACATATTTTATTCCCCATGGAGAGTTCTTTACAACGAGCCATGTCTCAATATTTTCTATTCAGTACTTTCGGAGATATGGAGGTGCAAATTTTTCGGTTTTTCCAAGATGGCTGCAGAACCACGTGACTGATGACGTCATCATTAACATATTTTATTCCCCATGGAGAGTTCTTTACAACGAGCCATGTCTCAATTTTTCTATTCAGCACTTTTGGAGATCTGGAGGTGCAAAGTTTTTCGGTTTTTCCAAGATGGCAGCCGACCACGTGATATATGACATCATCATTAACATATTTTATTCACCATGGAGAGTTCTTTACAATGAGCCATGTCTCAATTTTTTCTATTCAGTACTTTCGGAGATATAGTGGTGCAAAGTTTTTCGGTTTTTCCAATGTGGCGGCCGAATCACGTGACCGATGACATCATCATTAACATATTTTATTCCCCATGGAGAGTTCTTTACAATGAGCCATGTCTCAATTTTTTCTATTCAGCACTTTCGGAGATATGGAGGTGCAAAGTTTTTCGGATTTTCCAAGATGGCGGCAGATCCACGTGACTGATGACGTCATCATTAACATATTTTATTCCACATGGAGAGTTCTTTCCAATGAGCCATGTCTCAATTTGTTCTATTCAGCACTTCCGGAGATATGGAGGTGCAAAGTTTTTCGTTTTTTCCAAGATGGCGGCCGAACCACGTGACTGATGACATCATCATTTACATATTTTATTCCACATGGAGAGTTCTTTCCAATGAGCCATGTCTCAATTTGTTCTATTCAGCACTTCCGGAGATATGGAGGTGCAAAGTTTTTCGGTTTTTCCAAGATGGCGGCCGAAACACGTGACCGATGACGTCATAAATTGGGCACAGTCTTTTCCAGGGCAAGACGAATATTTGTGCAAAGTTTGGCGATTCTCCGTGCAACGGTGTAGACGCAGTGCTGCAAACAGACAGATGAAAAATCGGTCAGAGACCGAGGACTTGCCTGAGTTTACTTTTTTATCGGCTATTTAGGACAAATATGGCGGCTGAACCACGTGACTGATGACGTCATCTAACATATTTTATTCCCCATGGAGAGTTCGTTGCAATGAGCCATGTCTCAATTTTTTCTATGCAGCACTTTCAGAGATATGGAGGTGCAACGTTTTTCGGTTTTTCCAATATGGCGGCCGAACCACGTGACCGATGACGTCATCATTAACATATTTTATTCCCCATGGAGAGTTCTTTACAATGAGCCATGTCTCAAAAAAATTTCTATTCAGCACTTTCGGAGATATGGAGGTGCAAATTTTTTCGGGTTTTCCAAGATGGCGGCCGAACCACGTGACCGATGACGTCATCAATTTGGGCACAGTCTATTCCCGGGCAAGCCAAATACGTGTGCAAAGTTTGGTGATTCTCCATGCAACGGTGTAGACATAGTGCTGCAAACAGACAGCCAAACAGATGAATAATCGGTCAGAGAACAAGGACTTGCCGGAATTTTCTTTTTTATCGGCCATTTAGGACAAATATGGCGGCCGAACCACGTGACCGATGACGACATCATTAACATATTTTATTCCCCATGGAGAGTTCTTTACAATGAGCCATGTCTCAATTTTTTCTATTCAGCACTTTCAGAGATATGGAGGTGCAAAGTTTTTCGGTTTTTCCAAGATGGCGGCCGAACCACGTGACCGATGACGTCATCATTAACATATTTTATTACCCATGGAGAGTTATTTACAATGAGCCATGTCTCAATTTTTTCTGTTCAGCACTTTCAGAGATATGGAGGTGCAAATTTTTCCGCTTTTTCCAAGATGGCGGCCGAACCACTTGACCGATGACGTCATCAATTGGGCACAGTCTATTCCAGGGCAAGACAAATACGTGTGCAAAGTTTGGTGATTCTCCGTGCAACGGTGTAGACGTAGTGCTGCAAACAGACAGACAGACAAATAGATGAAAAATCGGTCAGAGACCGAGGACTTGCCGGAATGTACTTTTTTATTGGCCATTTAGGACAAATATGGCGGCCGAACCACGTGACCGATGATGTCATCATTAACATAGTTTATTCCCCATGGAGAGTTGTTTACAATGAGCCATTTCTCAATTTTTTCTATTCAGCACTTTCGGAGATATGGAGGTGCGAGGTTTTTCGGTTTTTCCAAGATGGCGGGCGAACCACGTGACAGATGACGTCATCATTAACATATTTTATTCCACATGGAGAGTTCTTTACAATGAGCCATTTCTCAATTTTTTCTATTCAGCACTTTCGGAGATATGGAGGTGCGAGGTTTTTCGGTTTTTCCAAGATGGCGGCCGAACCACGTGACATATGACATCATCATTAACATATTTTATTCCCCATGGAGAGTTCTTTACAATGAGCCATGTCTCAATTTTTTCTGTTCAGCACTTTTGGAGCTTTCGTGGTATAAAGTTTTTCCGTTTTTCCAAGATGGCGGCCGAACTACGTGACCGATGACATCATCATTAACATATTTTATTCCCCATGGAGAGTTCTTTCCAACGAGCCATGCCTCAATTTTTTCTGTTCAGGACTTTCGGAGATATGGAGGTGCAAAAATTTTCGTTTTTTCCAAGATGGTGGCCGAACCACGTGACCGATGACGTCATCATTAACATATTTTATTCCCCATGGAGAGTTCTTTACAATGAGCCATGTCTCAATTTTTTCTGTTCAGCACTGAGATATCGAGGTGCAAAATTTTTCGGTTTTTCCAAGATGGCGGCCGAACCACGTGACCGATGACGTCATCATTTGGGCACAGTATATTAGAGGGCAAGACAAATACGTGTGCAAAGTTTGGTGATTCTACGTGCAACGGTGTAGACGCAGTGCTGCAAACAGACAAACAGACAGATGAAAAATCGGTCAGAGACCGAGGACTTGCCGGAATTTACTTTTTATCGGCCATTTAGGACAAATATGGCGGCCGAACCACGTGACCGATGAGGTCATCATTAACATATTTTATTCCCCATGGAGATTTCTTTACAATGAGCCATGTCTCAATTTTTGTCTGTTCAGCACTTTTGGAGATATGGAGGTGCTAAGTTTTTCGGTTTTTCCAAGATGGCGGCCGAACCACGTGACTGATGACGTCATCAGTAACATATTTTATTCCCCATGGAGAGTTCTTTACATTGAGCCACGTCCCAAGTTTTTCTATTCAGGTCTTTCGGAGATATGGAGGTGTAACGTTTTCCGGTTTTTCCAAGATGGCGGCCGACCACGTGACATATGACGTCATCATTAACATATTTTATTCCCCATGGAGAGTTCTTTCCAATGAGCCATGTCTCAATTTTTTCTGTTCAGCACTTTTGGAGATATAGTGGCGCAACGTTTTGCCGTTTTTCCAAGATGGCAACCGAACCACGTGACTGATGACGTCATCATTTACATATTTTATTCCCCATGGAGAGTTCTTTCCAATGAGCCATGTCTCAATTTTTTCTGTTCAGCACTTTTGGAGATATAGTGGCGCAACGTTTTGCCGTTTTTCCAAGATGGCGGCCGACCACGTGACATATGACGTCATCATTAACATATTTTATTCCCCATGGAGAGTTCTTTACAATGAGCCATGTCTCAATTTTTTCTGTTCAGTACTTTCGGAGATATAGAGGTGCAAATTTATTCGGTTTTTCCAAGATGGCGGCCGAACCACGTCACCGATGACGTCATCATTGAGGCACAGTATATTAGAGGGCAAGACCATTATGTGTGCAAAGTTTGGCGATTCTCCGTGCAACGGTGTAGACGCAGTGCTGCAAACAGACAAACAGACAGACAAACAGACAAACAGACAAACAGACAAACAAACGAACAGATCAACATACTTGCCGGAAAATTTTTCCGGCAAGTAACAAACACACAGACAAACGAACAGATCAACGTACTTGCCGGAATATTTTCCGGCAAGTAACAAGTAGACAGAGACAAACAAGCAGACAGAGACAAACAAGCAGACAGAGACAAACAGGCACACAGACAGACAAACAAGCAGACAGACAGACAGATGAAAAATCGGTCAGAGACCGAGGACTTGCCGGAATTTACTTTTTTATCGGCCATTTAGGACAAATATGGCGGCCGACCACGTGACCGATGACGTCATCATTAACATATTTTATTCCCCATGGAGAGTTCTTTACAATGAGCCATGTCTCAATTTTTTCATTTCAGCACTTTCGGAGATGTTGAGGTGCAAAGTTTTCGGTTTTTCCAAGATGGCGGCCGAACCACGTGACCGATGACGTCATCATTAACATATTTTATTCCACATGGAGAGTTCTTTAGAATGAACCATGTCTCAATTTTTTCTATTCAGCACTTTCGGAGGTATGGAGGTGCAACGCTTTTCAGTTTTTCCAAGATGGCGGCTGAACCACGTGACCGATGACGTCATCATGAACATAATTTATTCCCCATGGAGAGTTCTTTACAATGAGCCAGGTCGCAATTTTGTCTATTCAGCACTTTCGGAGATATGGAGGTGCAAAGTTTTTCGGTTTTTCCAAGATGGCGGCCGAACCACGTGACCTATGACGTCATCATTAACATATTTTATTCCCCATGGAGAGTTCTTTACAATGAGCCATGTCTCAATTTTTTCTGTTCAGCACTTTTGGAGATATAGTGGTGCAAAGTTTTGCCGTTTTTCCAAGATGGCGGCCGACCACGTGACATATGACGTCGTCATTAACCTATTTTATTCCCCATGGAGAGTTCTTTACAATGAGCCATGTCTCAATTTTTTCTGTTCAGCACTTTTGGAGATATAGTGGCGCAACGTTTTGCCGTTTTTCCAAGATGGCGACCGAACCACGTGACTGATGACGTCATCATTTACATATTTTATTCCCCATGGAGAGTTCTTTACAATGAGCCATGTCTCAATTTTTTCATTTCAGCACTTTCAGAGAAATGGAGGAGCAAAATTTTTCGGTTTTTCCAAGATGGCGGCCGAACCACGTGACATATGACGTCATCATTAACATATTTTATTCCCCATGGAGAGTTCTTTACAATGAGCCATGTATCAATTTTTTCTGTTCAGTACTTTCAGAGGTATAGTGGTACAAAGTTTGCCCGTTTTTCCAAGATGGCGGCCGAACCACGTGACTGATGACATCATCATTAACATATTTTGTTCCCCATGGAGAGTTCTTTACAATGAGCCATGTCTCAATTTTTTCTGTTCAGCACTTTTGGAGATATGGAGGTGCAAATTTTTTCGTTTTTTCCAAGATGGTGGCCGAACCACGTGACCTATGACGTCATCATTAACATATTTTATTCCCCATGGAGAGTTCTTTACAATGAGCCATGTCTCAATTTTTTCTGTTCAGCACTTTTGGAGATATAGATGTGCTGTTTTCGGCTTTTCCAAGATGGCGGCCGAACCACGTGACCGATGACGTCATCATTAACATATTTTATTCCCCATGGAGAATTCTTTACAATGAGCCATGTCTCAATTTTTTCTATTCAGTACTTTCGGAGATATGGAGGTGCAAATTTTTTCGGTTTTTCCAAGATGGCGGCCGAACCACGTCACTGATGACTTCAACATTAACATATTTTATTCCACTTGGAGAGTTCTTTACAATGAGCCATGTCTCAATTTTTTCTATTCAGCACTTTTGGAGATATAGATGTGCTGTTTTCGGCTTTTCCAAGATGGCGGCCGAACCACGTGACCTATGACGTCATCATTAACATATTTTATTCCCCATGGAGAGTTCGTTACAATGAGCCATGTCTCAAGTTTTTTCTATTCAGCACTTTCGGAGATATGGAGGTGCTAGTTTTTTCGGTTTTTCCAAGATGGCGGCCGAACCACGTGACCTATGACATCGTCATTAATATATTTTATTCCCCATTGAGAGTTCTTTACAATGAGCCATGTCTCAATTTTTTCGGTTCAGCACTTTTGGAGATATAGTGGTGCAAACTTTTGCCGTTTTTCCAAGATGGCGGCCGAACCACGTGACTGATGACATCATCATTAACGTATTTTATTCCCCATGGAGAGTTCTTTACAATGAGCCATGTCTCAATTTTTTCTGTTCAGTACTTTCAGAGGTATAGTGGTACAAAGTTTGCCCGTTTTTCCAAGATGGCGGCCGAACCACGTGACTGATGACATCATCATTAACATATTTTATTCCCCATGGAGAATTCTTTACAATGAGCCATGTCTCAATTTTTTCTATTCAGTACTTTCGGAGAAATGGAGGAGCAAAATTTTTCGGTTTTTCCAAGATGGCGGCCGAACCACGTGACATATGACGTCATCATTAACATATTTTATTCCCCATGGAGGATTCTTTACAATGAGCCATGTATCAATTTTTTCTGTTCAGTACTTTCAGAGGTATAGTGGTACAAAGTTTGCCCGTTTTTCCAAGATGGCGGCCGAACCACGTGACATATGACGTCATCATTAACATATTTTATTCCCCATGGAGGATTCTTTACAATGAGCCATGTCTCAATTTTTTCTGTTCAGTACTTTCGGAGATATAGTGGTGCAAAGTTTTTCGTTTTTTCCAAGATGGTGGCCGAACCACGTGACCTATGACGTCATCATTAACATATTTTATTCCCCATGGAGAGTTCTTTACAATGAGCTATGACTCAATTTTTTCTGTTCAGCACTTTTGGAGATATAGTGCTGCAAATTTTGCCATTTTTCCAAAATGGCGGCCGAACCACGTGACCGATGACGTCATCATTAACATATTTTATTCCCCATGGAGAATTCTTTACAATGAGCCATGTCTCAATTTTTTCTATTCAGTACTTTCGGAGATATGGAGGTGCAAATTTTTTCGGTTTTTCCAAGATGGCGGCCGAACCACGTCACCGATGACTTCAACATTAACATATTTTATTCCACTTGGAGAGTTCTTTACAATGAGCCATGTCTCAATTTTTTCTATTCAGCACTTTTGGAGATATAGATGTGCTGTTTTCGGCTTTTCCAAGATGGCGGCCGAACCACGTGACCTATGACGTCATCATTAACATATTTTATTCCCCATGGAGAGTTCGTTACAATGAGCCATGTCTCAAGTTTTTTCTATTCAGCACTTTCGGAGATATGGAGGTGCTAGTTTTTTCGGTTTTTCCAAGATGGCGGCCGAACCACGTGACCTATGACATCGTCATTAATATATTTTATTCCCCATTGAGAGTTCTTTACAATGAGCCATGTCTCAATTTTTTCGGTTCAGCACTTTTGGAGATATAGTGGTGCAAACTTTTGCCGTTTTTCCAAGATGGCGGCCGAACCACGTGACTGATGACATCATCATTAACGTATTTTATTCCGCATGGAGAGTTCTTTACAATGAGCCATGTCTCAATTTTTTCTATTCAGGACTTTCGGAGATATGGAGGTGCAATTTTTTGGGGTTTTTCCAAGATGGCGGCCGAACCACGTGACCTATGACGTCATCATTAATATATTTTATTCCCCATGGAGAGTTCTTTACAATGAGCCATGTCTCAATTTTTTCTATTCAGCACTTTTGGAGATATGGAGGTGCTAAGTTTTTCGGTTTTTCCAAGATGGCGGCCGAACCACGTGACCTATGACGTCATCATTAACATATTTTATTCCCCATGGAGAGTTCTTTACAACGAGCCATGTCTCAATATTTTCTATTCAGTACTTTCGGAGATATGGAGGTGCAAATTTTTCGGTTTTTCCAAGATGGCTGCAGAACCACGTGACTGATGACGTCATCATTAACATATTTTATTCCCCATGGAGAGTTCTTTACAATGAGCCATGTCTCAATTTTTCTATTCAGCACTTTTGGAGATCTGGAGGTGCAAAGTTTTTCGGTTTTTCCAAGATGGCAGCCGACCACGTGACATATGACATCATCATTAACATATTTTATTCACCATGGAGAGTTCTTTACAATGAGCCATGTCTCAATTTTTTCTATTCAGTACTTTCGGAGATATAGTGGTGCAAAGTTTTTCGGTTTTTCCAATGTGGCGGCCGAATCACGTGACCGATGACATCATCATTAACATATTTTATTCCCCATGGAGAGTTCTTTACAATGAGCCATGTCTCAATTTGTTCTATTCAGCACTTCCGGAGATATGGAGGTGCAAAGTTTTTCGTTTTTTCCAAGATGGCGGCCGAACCACGTGACTGATGACATCATCATTTACATATTTTATTCCACATGGAGAGTTCTTTCCAATGAGCCATGTCTCAATTTGTTCTATTCAGCACTTCCGGAGATATGGAGGTGCAAAGTTTTTCGGTTTTTCCAAGATGGCGGCCGAAACACGTGACCGATGACGTCATAAATTGGGCACAGTCTTTTCCAGGGCAAGACGAATATTTGTGCAAAGTTTGGCGATTCTCCGTGCAACGGTGTAGACGCAGTGCTGCAAACAGACAGATGAAAAATCGGTCAGAGACCGAGGACTTGCCTGAGTTTACTTTTTTATCGGCTATTTAGGACAAATATGGCGGCTGAACCACGTGACTGATGACGTCATCTAACATATTTTATTCCCCATGGAGAGTTCGTTGCAATGAGCCATGTCTCAATTTTTTCTATGCAGCACTTTCAGAGATATGGAGGTGCAACGTTTTTCGGTTTTTCCAATATGGCGGCCGAACCACGTGACCGATGACGTCATCATTAACATATTTTATTCCCCATGGAGAGTTCTTTACAATGAGCCATGTCTCAAAAAAAATTCTATTCAGCACTTTCGGAGATATGGAGGTGCAAATTTTTTCGGGTTTTCCAAGATGGCGGCCGAACCACGTGACCGATGACGTCATCAATTTGGGCACAGTCTATTCCCGGGCAAGCCAAATACGTGTGCAAAGTTTGGTGATTCTCCATGCAACGGTGTAGACATAGTGCTGCAAACAGACAGCCAAACAGATGAATAATCGGTCAGAGAACAAGGACTTGCCAGAATTTTCTTTTTTATCGGCCATTTAGGACAAATATGGCGGCCGAACCACGTGACCGATGACGACATCATTAACATATTTTATTCCCCATGGAGAGTTCTTTACAATGAGCCATGTCTCAATTTTTTCTATTCAGCACTTTCAGAGATATGGAGGTGCAAAGTTTTTCGGTTTTTCCAAGATGGCGGCCGAACCACGTGACCGATGACGTCATCATTAACATATTTTATTACCCATGGAGAGTTATTTACAATGAGCCATGTCTCAATTTTTTCTGTTCAGCACTTTCAGAGATATGGAGGTGCAAATTTTTCCGCTTTTTCCAAGATGGCGGCCGAACCACTTGACCGATGACGTCATCAATTGGGCACAGTCTATTCCAGGGCAAGACAAATACGTGTGCAAAGTTTGGTGATTCTCCGTGCAACGGTGTAGACGTAGTGCTGCAAACAGACAGACAGACAAATAGACAAACACACAGACAAACGAACAGATCAACGTACTTGCCGGAATATTTTCCGGCAAGTAACAAGTAGACAGAGACAAACAAGCAGACAGAGACAAACAAGCAGACAGAGACAAACAGGCACACAGACAGACAAACAAGCAGACAGACAGACAGATGAAAAATCGGTCAGAGACCGAGGACTTGCCGGAATTTACTTTTTTATCGGCCATTTAGGACAAATATGGCGGCCGACCACGTGACCGATGACGTCATCATTAACATATTTTATTCCCCATGGAGAGTTCTTTACAATGAGCCATGTCTCAATTTTTTCATTTCAGCACTTTCGGAGATGTTGAGGTGCAAAGTTTTCGGTTTTTCCAAGATGGCGGCCGAACCACGTGACCGATGACGTCATCATTAACATATTTTATTCCACATGGAGAGTTCTTTAGAATGAGCCATGTCTCAATTTTTTCTATTCAGCACTTTCGGAGGTATGGAGGTGCAACGCTTTTCAGTTTTTCCAAGATGGCGGCTGAACCACGTGACCGATGACGTCATCATGAACATAATTTATTCCCCATGGAGAGTTCTTTACAATGAGCCAGGTCGCAATTTTGTCTATTCAGCACTTTCGGAGATATGGAGGTGCAAAGTTTTTCGGTTTTTCCAAGATGGCGGCCGAACCACGTGACCTATGACGTCATCATTAACATATTTTATTCCCCATGGAGAGTTCTTTACAATGAGCCATGTCTCAATTTTTTCTGTTCAGCACTTTTGGAGATATAGTGGTGCAAAGTTTTGCCGTTTTTCCAAGATGGCGGCCGACCACGTGACATATGACGTCATCATTAACATATTTTATTCCCCTTGGAGAGTTCTTTACAATGAGCCATGTCTCAATTTTTTCTGTTCAGCACTTTTGGAGATATAGAGGTGCTGTTTTTCGGCTTTTCCAAGATGGCGGCCGAACCACGTGACCTATGACGTCATCATTAACATATTTTATTCCCCATGGAGAGTTCGTTACAATGAGCCATGTCTCAATTTGTTCTATTCAGCACTTCCGGAGATATGGAGGTGCAAAGTTTTTCGGTTTTTCCAAGATGGCGGCCGAAACACGTGACCGATGACGTCATAAATTGGGCACAGTCTTTTCCAGGGCAAGACGAATATTTGTGCAAAGTTTGGCGATTCTCCGTGCAACGGTGTAGACGCAGTGCTGCAAACAGACAGATGAAAAATCGGTCAGAGACCGAGGACTTGCCTGAGTTTACTTTTTTATCGGCTATTTAGGACAAATATGGCGGCTGAACCACGTGACTGATGACGTCATCTAACATATTTTATTCCCCATGGAGAGTTCGTTGCAATGAGCCATGTCTCAATTTTTTCTATGCAGCACTTTCAGAGATATGGAGGTGCAACGTTTTTCGGTTTTTCCAATATGGCGGCCGAACCACGTGACCGATGACGTCATCATTAACATATTTTATTCCCCATGGAGAGTTCTTTACAATGAGCCATGTCTCAAAAAAATTTCTATTCAGCACTTTCGGAGATATGGAGGTGCAAATTTTTTCGGGTTTTCCAAGATGGCGGCCGAACCACGTGACCGATGACGTCATCAATTTGGGCACAGTCTATTCCCGGGCAAGCCAAATACGTGTGCAAAGTTTGGTGATTCTCCATGCAACGGTGTAGACATAGTGCTGCAAACAGACAGCCAAACAGATGAATAATCGGTCAGAGAACAAGGACTTGCCGGAATTTTCTTTTTTATCGGCCATTTAGGACAAATATGGCGGCCGAACCACGTGACCGATGACGACATCATTAACATATTTTATTCCCCATGGAGAGTTCTTTACAATGAGCCATGTCTCAATTTTTTCTATTCAGCACTTTCAGAGATATGGAGGTGCAAAGTTTTTCGGTTTTTCCAAGATGGCGGCCGAACCACGTGACCGATGACGTCATCATTAACATATTTTATTACCCATGGAGAGTTATTTACAATGAGCCATGTCTCAATTTTTTCTGTTCAGCACTTTCAGAGATATGGAGGTGCAAATTTTTCCGCTTTTTCCAAGATGGCGGCCGAACCACTTGACCGATGACGTCATCAATTGGGCACAGTCTATTCCAGGGCAAGACAAATACGTGTGCAAAGTTTGGTGATTCTCCGTGCAACGGTGTAGACGTAGTGCTGCAAACAGACAGACAGACAAATAGATGAAAAATCGGTCAGAGACCGAGGACTTGCCGGAATGTACTTTTTTATTGGCCATTTAGGACAAATATGGCGGCCGAACCACGTGACCGATGATGTCATCATTAACATAGTTTATTCCCCATGGAGAGTTGTTTACAATGAGCCATTTCTCAATTTTTTCTATTCAGCACTTTCGGAGATATGGAGGTGCGAGGTTTTTCGGTTTTTCCAAGATGACGGGCGAACCACGTGACAGATGACGTCATCATTAACATATTTTATTCCACATGGAGAGTTCTTTACAATGAGCCATTTCTCAATTTTTTCTATTCAGCACTTTCGGAGATATGGAGGTGCGAGGTTTTTCGGTTTTTCCAAGATGGCGGCCGAACCACGTGACATATGACATCATCATTAACATATTTTATTCCCCATGGAGAGTTCTTTACAATGAGCCATGTCTCAATTTTTTCTGTTCAGCACTTTTGGAGCTTTCGTGGTATAAAGTTTTTCCGTTTTTCCAAGATGGCGGCCGAACTACGTGACCGATGACATCATCATTAACATATTTTATTCCCCATGGAGAGTTCTTTCCAACGAGCCATGCCTCAATTTTTTCTGTTCAGGACTTTCGGAGATATGGAGGTGCAAAAATTTTCGTTTTTTCCAAGATGGTGGCCGAACCACGTGACCGATGACGTCATCATTAACATATTTTATTCCCCATGGAGAGTTCTTTACAATGAGCCATGTCTCAATTTTTTCTGTTCAGCACTGAGATATCGAGGTGCAAAATTTTTCGGTTTTTCCAAGATGGCGGCCGAACCACGTGACCGATGACGTCATCATTTGGGCACAGTATATTAGAGGGCAAGACAAATACGTGTGCAAAGTTTGGTGATTCTACGTGCAACGGTGTAGACGCAGTGCTGCAAACAGACAAACAGACAGATGAAAAATCGGTCAGAGACCGAGGACTTGCCGGAATTTACTTTTTATCGGCCATTTAGGACAAATATGGCGGCCGAACCACGTGACCGATGAGGTCATCATTAACATATTTTATTCCCCATGGAGATTTCTTTACAATGAGCCATGTCTCAATTTTTGTCTGTTCAGCACTTTTGGAGATATGGAGGTGCTAAGTTTTTCGGTTTTTCCAAGATGGCGGCCGAACCACGTGACTGATGACGTCATCAGTAACATATTTTATTCCCCATGGAGAGTTCTTTACATTGAGCCACGTCCCAAGTTTTTCTATTCAGGTCTTTCGGAGATATGGAGGTGTAACGTTTTCCGGTTTTTCCAAGATGGCGGCCGACCACGTGACATATGACGTCATCATTAACATATTTTATTCCCCATGGAGAGTTCTTTTCAATGAGCCATGTCTCAATTTTTTCTGTTCAGCACTTTTGGAGATATAGTGGCGCAACGTTTTGCCGTTTTTCCAAGATGGCAACCGAACCACGTGACTGATGACGTCATCATTTACATATTTTATTCCCCATGGAGAGTTCTTTCCAATGAGCCATGTCTCAATTTTTTCTGTTCAGCACTTTTGGAGATATAGTGGCGCAACGTTTTGCCGTTTTTCCAAGATGGCGACCGAACCACGTGACTGATGACGTCATCATTTACATATTTTATTCCCCATGGAGAGTTCTTTACAATGAGCCATGTCTCAATTTTTTCTGTTCAGTACTTTCGGAGATATAGAGGTGCAAATTTATTCGGTTTTTCCAAGATGGCGGCCGAACCACGTCACCGATGACGTCATCATTGAGGCACAGTATATTAGAGGGCAAGACCATTATGTGTGCAAAGTTTGGCGATTCTCCGTGCAACGGTGTAGACGCAGTGCTGCAAACAGACAAACAGACAGACAAACAGACAAACAGACAAACAGACAAATGAAAAATCGGTCAGAGACCGAGGACTTGCCGGAATGTACTTTTTTATCCACCATTTAGGACAAATATGGCGGCCGAACCACGTGACCAATGACGTCATCATTAACATATTTTATTCCCCATGGAGAGTTCTTTACAATGAGCCATGCCTCAATTTTTTCTATTCAGGACTTTTGGAGATGTGGAGGTGCAGAGTTTTTTGGTTTTTCCAAGATGGCGGCCGACCACGTGACATATGACATCATTAACATATTTTATTCCCCATGGAGAGTTTTTTACAATGAGCCATGTCTCCATTTTTTCTGTTCAGCACTTTTGGAGATTTCGAAGTGCAAAGTTTTGCAGTTTTTCCAAGATGGCGGCCGACCACGTGACTGATGACGTCATCATTAACATATTTTATTCCCCATGTGGAGTTCTTTACAATGAGCCATGTCTCAATTTTTTCTGTTCAGCACTTTTGGCGATATAGTGGTGCAAAGTTTTGCCGTTTTTCCAAGATGGCGGCCGACCACGTGACATATGACGTGATCATTAACATATTTTATTCCCCATGGAGAGTTCTTTACAATGAGCCATGTCTCAATTTTTTCTGTTCAGCACTTTTGGAGATATCGTGGCGCAACGTTTTGCCGTTTTTCCAAGATGGCGACCGAACCACGTGACTGATGACGTCATCATTTACATATTTTATTCCGCATGGAGAGTTCTTTACAATGAGCCATGTCTCAATTTTTTCTGTTCAGCACTTTCGGAGATGTGGAGGTGCAGAGTTTTTCGGTTTTTCCAAGATGGCGGCCGAACCACGTGACTGATGACGTCATCAATTGGGCACAGTCTATTCCAGGGCAAGACCAATATGTGTGCAAAGTTTGGCGATTCTACGTGCAACGGTGTAGACGCAGTGCTGCAAACAGACAGACAGACAGACAGACAAACAGACAAACGAACAGATCAACATACTTGCCGGAAAAAATTTTCCGGCAAGTAACAAACGAACAGATCAACATACTTGCCGGAAAATTTTTCCGGCAAGTAACAAACACACAGACAAACGAACAGATCAACGTACTTGCCGGAATATTTTCCGGCAAGTAACAAGTAGACAGAGACAAACAAGCAGACAGAGACAAACAAGCAGACAGAGACAAACAGGCACACAGACAGACAAACAAGCAGACAGACAGACAGATGAAAAATCGGTCAGAGACCGAGGACTTGCCGGAATTTACTTTTTTATCGGCCATTTAGGACAAATATGGCGGCCGACCACGTGACCGATGACGTCATCATTAACATATTTTATTCCCCATGGAGAGTTCTTTACAATGAGCCATGTCTCAATTTTTTCTGTTCAGCACTTTCAGAGATATGGAGGTGCAAATTTTTCCGCTTTTTCCAAGATGGCGGCCGAACCACTTGACCGATGACGTCATCAATTGGGCACAGTCTATTCCAGGGCAAGACAAATACGTGTGCAAAGTTTGGTGATTCTCCGTGCAACGGTGTAGACGTAGTGCTGCAAACAGACAGACAGACAAATAGATGAAAAATCGGTCAGAGACCGAGGACTTGCCGGAATGTACTTTTTTATTGGCCATTTAGGACAAATATGGCGGCCGAACCACGTGACCGATGATGTCATCATTAACATAGTTTATTCCCCATGGAGAGTTGTTTACAATGAGCCATTTCTCAATTTTTTCTATTCAGCACTTTCGGAGATATGGAGGTGCGAGGTTTTTCGGTTTTTCCAAGATGGCGGGCGAACCACGTGACAGATGACGTCATCATTAACATATTTTATTCCACATGGAGAGTTCTTTACAATGAGCCATTTCTCAATTTTTTCTATTCAGCACTTTCGGAGATATGGAGGTGCGAGGTTTTTCGGTTTTTCCAAGATGGCGGCCGAACCACGTGACATATGACATCATCATTAACATATTTTATTCCCCATGGAGAGTTCTTTACAATGAGCCATGTCTCAATTTTTTCTGTTCAGCACTTTTGGAGCTTTCGTGGTATAAAGTTTTTCCGTTTTTCCAAGATGGCGGCCGAACTACGTGACCGATGACATCATCATTAACATATTTTATTCCCCATGGAGAGTTCTTTCCAACGAGCCATGCCTCAATTTTTTCTGTTCAGGACTTTCGGAGATATGGAGGTGCAAAAATTTTCGTTTTTTCCAAGATGGTGGCCGAACCACGTGACCGATGACGTCATCATTAACATATTTTATTCCCCATGGAGAGTTCTTTACAATGAGCCATGTCTCAATTTTTTCTGTTCAGCACTGAGATATCGAGGTGCAAAATTTTTCGGTTTTTCCAAGATGGCGGCCGAACCACGTGACCGATGACGTCATCATTTGGGCACAGTATATTAGAGGGCAAGACAAATACGTGTGCAAAGTTTGGTGATTCTACGTGCAACGGTGTAGACGCAGTGCTGCAAACAGACAAACAGACAGATGAAAAATCGGTCAGAGACCGAGGACTTGCCGGAATTTACTTTTTATCGGCCATTTAGGACAAATATGGCGGCCGAACCACGTGACCGATGAGGTCATCATTAACATATTTTATTCCCCATGGAGATTTCTTTACAATGAGCCATGTCTCAATTTTTGTCTGTTCAGCACTTTTGGAGATATGGAGGTGCTAAGTTTTTCGGTTTTTCCAAGATGGCGGCCGAACCACGTGACCTATGACATCGTCATTAATATATTTTATTCCCCATTGAGAGTTCTTTACAATGAGCCATGTCTCAATTTTTTCGGTTCAGCACTTTTGGAGATATAGTGGTGCAAACTTTTGCCGTTTTTCCAAGATGGCGGCCGAACCACGTGACTGATGACATCATCATTAACGTATTTTATTCCCCATGGAGAGTTCTTTACAATGAGCCATGTATCAATTTTTTCTGTTCAGTACTTTCAGAAGTATAGTGGTACAAAGTTTGCCCGTTTTTCCAAGATGGCGGCCGAACCACGTGACTGATGACATCATCATTAACATATTTTATTCCCCATGGAGAATTCTTTACAATGAGCCATGTCTCAATTTTTTCTATTCAGTACTTTCGGAGAAATGGAGGAGCAAAATTTTTCGGTTTTTCCAAGATGGCGGCCGAACCACGTGACATATGACGTCATCATTAACATATTTTATTCCCCATGGAGAGTTCTTTACAATGAGCCATGTATCAATTTTTTCTGTTCAGTACTTTCAGAGGTATAGTGGTACAAAGTTTGCCCGTTTTTCCAAGATGGCGGCCGAACCACGTGACTGATGACATCATCATTAACATATTTTGTTCCCCATGGAGAGTTCTTTACAATGAGCCATGTCTCAATTTTTTCTGTTCAGTACTTTCGGAGATATAGTGGTGCAAAGTTTTTCGTTTTTTCCAAGATGGTGGCCGAACCACGTGACCTATGACGTCATCATTAACATATTTTATTCCCCATGGAGAGTTCTTTACAATGAGCTATGACTCAATTTTTTCTGTTCAGCACTTTTGGAGATATAGTGCTGCAAATTTTGCCATTTTTCCAAAATGGCGGCCGAACCACGTGACTGATGACATCATCATTAACATATTTTATTCCCCATGGAGAATTCTTTACAATGAGCCATGTCTCAATTTTTTCTATTCAGTACTTTCGGAGATATGGAGGTGCAAATTTTTTCGGTTTTTCCAAGATGGCGGCCGAACCACGTCACCGATGACTTCAACATTAACATATTTTATTCCACTTGGAGAGTTCTTTACAATGAGCCATGTCTCAATTTTTTCTATTCAGCACTTTTGGAGATATAGATGTGCTGTTTTCGGCTTTTCCAAGATGGCGGCCGAACCACGTGACCTATGACGTCATCATTAACATATTTTATTCCCCATGGAGAGTTCGTTACAATGAGCCATGTCTCAAGTTTTTTCTATTCAGCACTTTCGGAGATATGGAGGTGCTAGTTTTTTCGGTTTTTCCAAGATGGCGGCCGAACCACGTGACCTATGACATCGTCATTAATATATTTTATTCCCCATTGAGAGTTCTTTACAATGAGCCAGCCATGTCTCAATTTTTTCGGTTCAGCACTTTTGGAGATATAGTGGTGCAAACTTTTGCCGTTTTTCCAAGATGGCGGCCGAACCACGTGACTGATGACATCATCATTAACGTATTTTATTCCGCATGGAGAGTTCTTTACAATGAGCCATGTCTCAATTTTTTCTATTCAGGACTTTCGGAGATATGGAGGTGCAATTTTTTGGGGTTTTTCCAAGATGGCGGCCGAACCACGTGACCTATGACGTCATCATTAATATATTTTATTCCCCATGGAGAGTTCTTTACAATGAGCCATGTCTCAATTTTTTCTATTCAGCACTTTTGGAGATATGGAGGTGCTAAGTTTTTCGGTTTTTCCAAGATGGCGACCGAACCACGTGACCTATGACGTCATCATTAACATATTTTATTCCCCATGGAGAGTTCTTTACAACGAGCCATGTCTCAATATTTTCTATTCAGTACTTTCGGAGATATGGAGGTGCAAATTTTTCGGTTTTTCCAAGATGGCTGCAGAACCACGTGACTGATGACGTCATCATTAACATATTTTATTCCCCATGGAGAGTTCTTTACAACGAGCCATGTCTCAATTTTTCTATTCAGCACTTTTGGAGATCTGGAGGTGCAAAGTTTTTCGGTTTTTCCAAGATGGCAGCCGACCACGTGACATATGACATCATCATTAACATATTTTATTCACCATGGAGAGTTCTTTACAATGAGCCATGTCTCAATTTTTTCTGTTCAGTACTTTCGGAGATATAGTGGTGCAAAGTTTTTCGTTTTTTCCAAGATGGTGGCCGAACCACGTGACCTATGACGTCATCATTAACATATTTTATTCCCCATGGAGAGTTCTTTACAATGAGCTATGACTCAATTTTTTCTGTTCAGCACTTTTGGAGATATAGTGCTGCAAATTTTGCCATTTTTCCAAAATGGCGGCCGAACCACGTGACTGATGACATCATCATTAACATATTTTATTCCCCATGGAGAATTCTTTACAATGAGCCATGTCTCAATTTTTTCTATTCAGCACTTTTGGAGATATGGAGGTGCAAATTTTTTCGGTTTTTCCAAGATGGCGGCCGAACCACGTCACCGATGACTTCAACATTAACATATTTTATTCCACTTGGAGAGTTCTTTACAATGAGCCATGTCTCAATTTTTTCTATTCAGCACTTTTGGAGATATAGATGTGCTGTTTTCGGCTTTTCCAAGATGGCGGCCGAACCACGTGACCTATGACGTCATCATTAACATATTTTATTCCCCATGGAGAGTTCGTTACAATGAGCCATGTCTCAAGTTTTTTCTATTCAGCACTTTCGGAGATATGGAGGTGCTAGTTTTTTCGGTTTTTCCAAGATGGCGGCCGAACCACGTGACCTATGACATCGTCATTAATATATTTTATTCCCCATTGAGAGTTCTTTACAATGAGCCAGCCATGTCTCAATTTTTTCGGTTCAGCACTTTTGGAGATATAGTGGTGCAAACTTTTGCCGTTTTTCCAAGATGGCGGCCGAACCACGTGACTGATGACATCATCATTAACGTATTTTATTCCGCATGGAGAGTTCTTTACAATGAGCCATGTCTCAATTTTTTCTATTCAGGACTTTCGGAGATATGGAGGTGCAATTTTTTGGGGTTTTTCCAAGATGGCGGCCGAACCACGTGACCTATGACGTCATCATTAATATATTTTATTCCCCATGGAGAGTTCTTTACAATGAGCCATGTCTCAATTTTTTCTATTCAGCACTTTTGGAGATATGGAGGTGCTAAGTTTTTCGGTTTTTCCAAGATGGCGGCCGAACCACGTGACCTATGACGTCATCATTAACATATTTTATTCCCCATGGAGAGTTCTTTACAACGAGCCATGTCTCAATATTTTCTATTCAGTACTTTCGGAGATATGGAGGTGCAAATTTTTCGGTTTTTCCAAGATGGCTGCAGAACCACGTGACTGATGACGTCATCATTAACATATTTTATTCCCCATGGAGAGTTCTTTACAACGAGCCATGTCTCAATTTTTCTATTCAGCACTTTTGGAGATCTGGAGGTGCAAAGTTTTTCGGTTTTTCCAAGATGGCAGCCGACCACGTGACATATGACATCATCATTAACATATTTTATTCACCATGGAGAGTTCTTTACAATGAGCCATGTCTCAATTTTTTCTATTCAGTACTTTCGGAGATATAGTGGTGCAAAGTTTTTCGGTTTTTCCAATGTGGCGGCCGAATCACGTGACCGATGACATCATCATTAACATATTTTATTCCCCATGGAGAGTTCTTTACAATGAGCCATGTCTCAATTTTTTCTATTCAGCACTTTCGGAGATATGGAGGTGCAAAGTTTTTCGGATTTTCCAAGATGGCGGCAGATCCACGTGACTGATGACGTCATCATTAACATATTTTATTCCACATGGAGAGTTCTTTCCAATGAGCCATGTCTCAATTTGTTCTATTCAGCACTTCCGGAGATATGGAGGTGCAAAGTTTTTCGTTTTTTCCAAGATGGCGGCCGAACCACGTGACTGATGACATCATCATTTACATATTTTATTCCACATGGAGAGTTCTTTCCAATGAGCCATGTCTCAATTTGTTCTATTCAGCACTTCCGGAGATATGGAGGTGCAAAGTTTTTCGGTTTTTCCAAGATGGCGGCCGAAACACGTGACCGATGACGTCATAAATTGGGCACAGTCTTTTCCAGGGCAAGACGAATATTTGTGCAAAGTTTGGCGATTCTCCGTGCAACGGTGTAGACGCAGTGCTGCAAACAGACAGATGAAAAATCGGTCAGAGACCGAGGACTTGCCTGAGTTTACTTTTTTATCGGCTATTTAGGACAAATATGGCGGCTGAACCACGTGACTGATGACGTCATCTAACATATTTTATTCCCCATGGAGAGTTCGTTGCAATGAGCCATGTCTCAATTTTTTCTATGCAGCACTTTCAGAGATATGGAGGTGCAACGTTTTTCGGTTTTTCCAATATGGCGGCCGAACCACGTGACCGATGACGTCATCATTAACATATTTTATTCCCCATGGAGAGTTCTTTACAATGAGCCATGTCTCAAAAAAATTTCTATTCAGCACTTTCGGAGATATGGAGGTGCAAATTTTTTCGGGTTTTCCAAGATGGCGGCCGAACCACGTGACCGATGACGTCATCAATTTGGGCACAGTCTATTCCCGGGCAAGCCAAATACGTGTGCAAAGTTTGGTGATTCTCCATGCAACGGTGTAGACATAGTGCTGCAAACAGACAGCCAAACAGATGAATAATCGGTCAGAGAACAAGGACTTGCCGGAATTTTCTTTTTTATCGGCCATTTAGGACAAATATGGCGGCCGAACCACGTGACCGATGACGACATCATTAACATATTTTATTCCCCATGGAGAGTTCTTTACAATGAGCCATGTCTCAATTTTTTCTATTCAGCACTTTCAGAGATATGGAGGTGCAAAGTTTTTCGGTTTTTCCAAGATGGCGGCCGAACCACGTGACCGATGACGTCATCATTAACATATTTTATTACCCATGGAGAGTTATTTACAATGAGCCATGTCTCAATTTTTTCTGTTCAGCACTTTCAGAGATATGGAGGTGCAAATTTTTCCGCTTTTTCCAAGATGGCGGCCGAACCACTTGACCGATGACGTCATCAATTGGGCACAGTCTATTCCAGGGCAAGACAAATACGTGTGCAAAGTTTGGTGATTCTCCGTGCAACGGTGTAGACGTAGTGCTGCAAACAGACAGACAGACAAATAGATGAAAAATCGGTCAGAGACCGAGGACTTGCCGGAATGTACTTTTTTATTGGCCATTTAGGACAAATATGGCGGCCGAACCACGTGACCGATGATGTCATCATTAACATAGTTTATTCCCCATGGAGAGTTGTTTACAATGAGCCATTTCTCAATTTTTTCTATTCAGCACTTTCGGAGATATGGAGGTGCGAGGTTTTTCGGTTTTTCCAAGATGGCGGGCGAACCACGTGACAGATGACGTCATCATTAACATATTTTATTCCACATGGAGAGTTCTTTACAATGAGCCATTTCTCAATTTTTTCTATTCAGCACTTTCGGAGATATGGAGGTGCGAGGTTTTTCGGTTTTTCCAAGATGGCGGCCGAACCACGTGACATATGACATCATCATTAACATATTTTATTCCCCATGGAGAGTTCTTTACAATGAGCCATGTCTCAATTTTTTCTGTTCAGCACTTTTGGAGCTTTCGTGGTATAAAGTTTTTCCGTTTTTCCAAGATGGCGGCCGAACCACGTGACCTATGACGTCATCATTAACATATTTTATTCCCCATGGAGAGTTCTTTACAACGAGCCATGTCTCAATATTTTCTATTCAGTACTTTCGGAGATATGGAGGTGCAAATTTTTCGGTTTTTCCAAGATGGCTGCAGAACCACGTGACTGATGACGTCATCATTAACATATTTTATTCCCCATGGAGAGTTCTTTACAACGAGCCATGTCTCAATTTTTCTATTCAGCACTTTTGGAGATCTGGAGGTGCAAAGTTTTTCGGTTTTTCCAAGATGGCAGCCGACCACGTGATATATGACATCATCATTAACATATTTTATTCACCATGGAGAGTTCTTTACAATGAGCCATGTCTCAATTTTTTCTATTCAGTACTTTCGGAGATATAGTGGTGCAAAGTTTTTCGGTTTTTCCAATGTGGCGGCCGAATCACGTGACCGATGACATCATCATTAACATATTTTATTCCCCATGGAGAGTTCTTTACAATGAGCCATGTCTCAATTTTTTCTATTCAGCACTTTCGGAGATATGGAGGTGCAAAGTTTTTCGGATTTTCCAAGATGGCGGCAGATCCACGTGACTGATGACGTCATCATTAACATATTTTATTCCACATGGAGAGTTCTTTCCAATGAGCCATGTCTCAATTTGTTCTATTCAGCACTTCCGGAGATATGGAGGTGCAAAGTTTTTCGTTTTTTCCAAGATGGCGGCCGAACCACGTGACTGATGACATCATCATTTACATATTTTATTCCACATGGAGAGTTCTTTCCAATGAGCCATGTCTCAATTTGTTCTATTCAGCACTTCCGGAGATATGGAGGTGCAAAGTTTTTCGGTTTTTCCAAGATGGCGGCCGAAACACGTGACCGATGACGTCATAAATTGGGCACAGTCTTTTCCAGGGCAAGACGAATATTTGTGCAAAGTTTGGCGATTCTCCGTGCAACGGTGTAGACGCAGTGCTGCAAACAGACAGATGAAAAATCGGTCAGAGACCGAGGACTTGCCTGAGTTTACTTTTTTATCGGCTATTTAGGACAAATATGGCGGCTGAACCACGTGACTGATGACGTCATCTAACATATTTTATTCCCCATGGAGAGTTCGTTGCAATGAGCCATGTCTCAATTTTTTCTATGCAGCACTTTCAGAGATATGGAGGTGCAACGTTTTTCGGTTTTTCCAATATGGCGGCCGAACCACGTGACCGATGACGTCATCATTAACATATTTTATTCCCCATGGAGAGTTCTTTACAATGAGCCATGTCTCAAAAAAATTTCTATTCAGCACTTTCGGAGATATGGAGGTGCAAATTTTTTCGGGTTTTCCAAGATGGCGGCCGAACCACGTGACCGATGACGTCATCAATTTGGGCACAGTCTATTCCCGGGCAAGCCAAATACGTGTGCAAAGTTTGGTGATTCTCCATGCAACGGTGTAGACATAGTGCTGCAAACAGACAGCCAAACAGATGAATAATCGGTCAGAGAACAAGGACTTGCCGGAATTTTCTTTTTTATCGGCCATTTAGGACAAATATGGCGGCCGAACCACGTGACCGATGACGACATCATTAACATATTTTATTCCCCATGGAGAGTTCTTTACAATGAGCCATGTCTCAATTTTTTCTATTCAGCACTTTCAGAGATATGGAGGTGCAAAGTTTTTCGGTTTTTCCAAGATGGCGGCCGAACCACGTGACCGATGACGTCATCATTAACATATTTTATTACCCATGGAGAGTTATTTACAATGAGCCATGTCTCAATTTTTTCTGTTCAGCACTTTCAGAGATATGGAGGTGCAAATTTTTCCGCTTTTTCCAAGATGGCGGCCGAACCACTTGACCGATGACGTCATCAATTGGGCACAGTCTATTCCAGGGCAAGACAAATACGTGTGCAAAGTTTGGTGATTCTCCGTGCAACGGTGTAGACGTAGTGCTGCAAACAGACAGACAGACAAATAGATGAAAAATCGGTCAGAGACCGAGGACTTGCCGGAATGTACTTTTTTATTGGCCATTTAGGACAAATATGGCGGCCGAACCACGTGACCGATGATGTCATCATTAACATAGTTTATTCCCCATGGAGAGTTGTTTACAATGAGCCATTTCTCAATTTTTTCTATTCAGCACTTTCGGAGATATGGAGGTGCGAGGTTTTTCGGTTTTTCCAAGATGGCGGGCGAACCACGTGACAGATGACGTCATCATTAACATATTTTATTCCACATGGAGAGTTCTTTACAATGAGCCATTTCTCAATTTTTTCTATTCAGCACTTTCGGAGATATGGAGGTGCGAGGTTTTTCGGTTTTTCCAAGATGGCGGCCGAACCACGTGACATATGACATCATCATTAACATATTTTATTCCCCATGGAGAGTTCTTTACAATGAGCCATGTCTCAATTTTTTCTGTTCAGCACTTTTGGAGCTTTCGTGGTATAAAGTTTTTCCGTTTTTCCAAGATGGCGGCCGAACTACGTGACCGATGACATCATCATTAACATATTTTATTCCCCATGGAGAGTTCTTTCCAACGAGCCATGCCTCAATTTTTTCTGTTCAGGACTTTCGGAGATATGGAGGTGCAAAAATTTTCGTTTTTTCCAAGATGGTGGCCGAACCACGTGACCGATGACGTCATCATTAACATATTTTATTCCCCATGGAGAGTTCTTTACAATGAGCCATGTCTCAATTTTTTCTGTTCAGCACTGAGATATCGAGGTGCAAAATTTTTCGGTTTTTCCAAGATGGCGGCCGAACCACGTGACCGATGACGTCATCATTTGGGCACAGTATATTAGAGGGCAAGACAAATACGTGTGCAAAGTTTGGTGATTCTACGTGCAACGGTGTAGACGCAGTGCTGCAAACAGACAAACAGACAGATGAAAAATCGGTCAGAGACCGAGGACTTGCCGGAATTTACTTTTTATCGGCCATTTAGGACAAATATGGCGGCCGAACCACGTGACCGATGAGGTCATCATTAACATATTTTATTCCCCATGGAGATTTCTTTACAATGAGCCATGTCTCAATTTTTGTCTGTTCAGCACTTTTGGAGATATGGAGGTGCTAAGTTTTTCGGTTTTTCCAAGATGGCGGCCGAACCACGTGACTGATGACGTCATCAGTAACATATTTTATTCCCCATGGAGAGTTCTTTACATTGAGCCACGTCCCAAGTTTTTCTATTCAGGTCTTTCGGAGATATGGAGGTGTAACGTTTTCCGGTTTTTCCAAGATGGCGGCCGACCACGTGACATATGACGTCATCATTAACATATTTTATTCCCCATGGAGAGTTCTTTCCAATGAGCCATGTCTCAATTTTTTCTGTTCAGCACTTTTGGAGATATAGTGGCGCAACGTTTTGCCGTTTTTCCAAGATGGCAACCGAACCACGTGACTGATGACGTCATCATTTACATATTTTATTCCCCATGGAGAGTTCTTTCCAATGAGCCATGTCTCAATTTTTTCTGTTCAGCACTTTTGGAGATATAGTGGCGCAACGTTTTGCCGTTTTTCCAAGATGGCGACCGAACCACGTGACTGATGACGTCATCATTTACATATTTTATTCCCCATGGAGAGTTCTTTACAATGAGCCATGTCTCAATTTTTTCTGTTCAGTACTTTCGGAGATATAGAGGTGCAAATTTATTCGGTTTTTCCAAGATGGCGGCCGAACCACGTCACCGATGACGTCATCATTGAGGCACAGTATATTAGAGGGCAAGACCATTATGTGTGCAAAGTTTGGCGATTCTCCGTGCAACGGTGTAGACGCAGTGCTGCAAACAGACAAACAGACAGACAAACAGACAAACAGACAAACAGACAAACAAACGAACAGATCAACATACTTGCCGGAAAATTTTTCCGGCAAGTAACAAACACACAGACAAACGAACAGATCAACGTACTTGCCGGAATATTTTCCGGCAAGTAACAAGTAGACAGAGACAAACAAGCAGACAGAGACAAACAAGCAGACAGAGACAAACAGGCACACAGACAGACAAACAAGCAGACAGACAGACAGATGAAAAATCGGTCAGAGACCGAGGACTTGCCGGAATTTACTTTTTTATCGGCCATTTAGGACAAATATGGCGGCCGACCACGTGACCGATGACGTCATCATTAACATATTTTATTCCCCATGGAGAGTTCTTTACAATGAGCCATGTCTCAATTTTTTCATTTCAGCACTTTCGGAGATGTTGAGGTGCAAAGTTTTCGGTTTTTCCAAGATGGCGGCCGAACCACGTGACCGATGACGTCATCATTAACATATTTTATTCCACATGGAGAGTTCTTTAGAATGAACCATGTCTCAATTTTTTCTATTCAGCACTTTCGGAGGTATGGAGGTGCAACGCTTTTCAGTTTTTCCAAGATGGCGGCTGAACCACGTGACCGATGACGTCATCATGAACATAATTTATTCCCCATGGAGAGTTCTTTACAATGAGCCAGGTCGCAATTTTGTCTATTCAGCACTTTCGGAGATATGGAGGTGCAAAGTTTTTCGGTTTTTCCAAGATGGCGGCCGAACCACGTGACCTATGACGTCATCATTAACATATTTTATTCCCCATGGAGAGTTCTTTACAATGAGCCATGTCTCAATTTTTTCTGTTCAGCACTTTTGGAGATATAGTGGTGCAAAGTTTTGCCGTTTTTCCAAGATGGCGGCCGACCACGTGACATATGACGTCATCATTAACCTATTTTATTCCCCATGGAGAGTTCTTTACAATGAGCCATGTCTCAATTTTTTCTGTTCAGCACTTTTGGAGATATAGTGGCGCAACGTTTTGCCGTTTTTCCAAGATGGCGACCGAACCACGTGACTGATGACGTCATCATTTACATATTTTATTCCCCATGGAGAGTTCTTTACAATGAGCCATGTCTCAATTTTTTCATTTCAGCACTTTCAGAGAAATGGAGGAGCAAAATTTTTCGGTTTTTCCAAGATGGCGGCCGAACCACGTGACATATGACGTCATCATTAACATATTTTATTCCCCATGGAGAGTTCTTTACAATGAGCCATGTATCAATTTTTTCTGTTCAGTACTTTCAGAGGTATAGTGGTACAAAGTTTGCCCGTTTTTCCAAGATGGCGGCCGAACCACGTGACTGATGACATCATCATTAACATATTTTGTTCCCCATGGAGAGTTCTTTACAATGAGCCATGTCTCAATTTTTTCTGTTCAGCACTTTTGGAGATATGGAGGTGCAAATTTTTTCGTTTTTTCCAAGATGGTGGCCGAACCACGTGACCTATGACGTCATCATTAACATATTTTATTCCCCATGGAGAGTTCTTTACAATGAGCCATGTCTCAATTTTTTCTGTTCAGCACTTTTGGAGATATAGATGTGCTGTTTTCGGCTTTTCCAAGATGGCGGCCGAACCACGTGACCGATGACGTCATCATTAACATATTTTATTCCCCATGGAGAATTCTTTACAATGAGCCATGTCTCAATTTTTTCTATTCAGTACTTTCGGAGATATGGAGGTGCAAATTTTTTCGGTTTTTCCAAGATGGCGGCCGAACCACGTCACTGATGACTTCAACATTAACATATTTTATTCCACTTGGAGAGTTCTTTACAATGAGCCATGTCTCAATTTTTTCTATTCAGCACTTTTGGAGATATAGATGTGCTGTTTTCGGCTTTTCCAAGATGGCGGCCGAACCACGTGACCTATGACGTCATCATTAACATATTTTATTCCCCATGGAGAGTTCGTTACAATGAGCCATGTCTCAAGTTTTTTCTATTCAGCACTTTCGGAGATATGGAGGTGCTAGTTTTTTCGGTTTTTCCAAGATGGCGGCCGAACCACGTGACCTATGACATCGTCATTAATATATTTTATTCCCCATTGAGAGTTCTTTACAATGAGCCATGTCTCAATTTTTTCGGTTCAGCACTTTTGGAGATATAGTGGTGCAAACTTTTGCCGTTTTTCCAAGATGGCGGCCGAACCACGTGACTGATGACATCATCATTAACGTATTTTATTCCCCATGGAGAGTTCTTTACAATGAGCCATGTCTCAATTTTTTCTGTTCAGTACTTTCAGAGGTATAGTGGTACAAAGTTTGCCCGTTTTTCCAAGATGGCGGCCGAACCACGTGACTGATGACATCATCATTAACATATTTTATTCCCCATGGAGAATTCTTTACAATGAGCCATGTCTCAATTTTTTCTATTCAGTACTTTCGGAGAAATGGAGGAGCAAAATTTTTCGGTTTTTCCAAGATGGCGGCCGAACCACGTGACATATGACGTCATCATTAACATATTTTATTCCCCATGGAGGATTCTTTACAATGAGCCATGTATCAATTTTTTCTGTTCAGTACTTTCAGAGGTATAGTGGTACAAAGTTTGCCCGTTTTTCCAAGATGGCGGCCGAACCACGTGACATATGACGTCATCATTAACATATTTTATTCCCCATGGAGGATTCTTTACAATGAGCCATGTCTCAATTTTTTCTGTTCAGTACTTTCGGAGATATAGTGGTGCAAAGTTTTTCGTTTTTTCCAAGATGGTGGCCGAACCACGTGACCTATGACGTCATCATTAACATATTTTATTCCCCATGGAGAGTTCTTTACAATGAGCTATGACTCAATTTTTTCTGTTCAGCACTTTTGGAGATATAGTGCTGCAAATTTTGCCATTTTTCCAAAATGGCGGCCGAACCACGTGACCGATGACGTCATCATTAACATATTTTATTCCCCATGGAGAATTCTTTACAATGAGCCATGTCTCAATTTTTTCTATTCAGTACTTTCGGAGATATGGAGGTGCAAATTTTTTCGGTTTTTCCAAGATGGCGGCCGAACCACGTCACCGATGACTTCAACATTAACATATTTTATTCCACTTGGAGAGTTCTTTACAATGAGCCATGTCTCAATTTTTTCTATTCAGCACTTTTGGAGATATAGATGTGCTGTTTTCGGCTTTTCCAAGATGGCGGCCGAACCACGTGACCTATGACGTCATCATTAACATATTTTATTCCCCATGGAGAGTTCGTTACAATGAGCCATGTCTCAAGTTTTTTCTATTCAGCACTTTCGGAGATATGGAGGTGCTAGTTTTTTCGGTTTTTCCAAGATGGCGGCCGAACCACGTGACCTATGACATCGTCATTAATATATTTTATTCCCCATTGAGAGTTCTTTACAATGAGCCATGTCTCAATTTTTTCGGTTCAGCACTTTTGGAGATATAGTGGTGCAAACTTTTGCCGTTTTTCCAAGATGGCGGCCGAACCACGTGACTGATGACATCATCATTAACGTATTTTATTCCGCATGGAGAGTTCTTTACAATGAGCCATGTCTCAATTTTTTCTATTCAGGACTTTCGGAGATATGGAGGTGCAATTTTTTGGGGTTTTTCCAAGATGGCGGCCGAACCACGTGACCTATGACGTCATCATTAATATATTTTATTCCCCATGGAGAGTTCTTTACAATGAGCCATGTCTCAATTTTTTCTATTCAGCACTTTTGGAGATATGGAGGTGCTAAGTTTTTCGGTTTTTCCAAGATGGCGGCCGAACCACGTGACCTATGACGTCATCATTAACATATTTTATTCCCCATGGAGAGTTCTTTACAACGAGCCATGTCTCAATATTTTCTATTCAGTACTTTCGGAGATATGGAGGTGCAAATTTTTCGGTTTTTCCAAGATGGCTGCAGAACCACGTGACTGATGACGTCATCATTAACATATTTTATTCCCCATGGAGAGTTCTTTACAATGAGCCATGTCTCAATTTTTCTATTCAGCACTTTTGGAGATCTGGAGGTGCAAAGTTTTTCGGTTTTTCCAAGATGGCAGCCGACCACGTGACATATGACATCATCATTAACATATTTTATTCACCATGGAGAGTTCTTTACAATGAGCCATGTCTCAATTTTTTCTATTCAGTACTTTCGGAGATATAGTGGTGCAAAGTTTTTCGGTTTTTCCAATGTGGCGGCCGAATCACGTGACCGATGACATCATCATTAACATATTTTATTCCCCATGGAGAGTTCTTTACAATGAGCCATGTCTCAATTTGTTCTATTCAGCACTTCCGGAGATATGGAGGTGCAAAGTTTTTCGTTTTTTCCAAGATGGCGGCCGAACCACGTGACTGATGACATCATCATTTACATATTTTATTCCACATGGAGAGTTCTTTCCAATGAGCCATGTCTCAATTTGTTCTATTCAGCACTTCCGGAGATATGGAGGTGCAAAGTTTTTCGGTTTTTCCAAGATGGCGGCCGAAACACGTGACCGATGACGTCATAAATTGGGCACAGTCTTTTCCAGGGCAAGACGAATATTTGTGCAAAGTTTGGCGATTCTCCGTGCAACGGTGTAGACGCAGTGCTGCAAACAGACAGATGAAAAATCGGTCAGAGACCGAGGACTTGCCTGAGTTTACTTTTTTATCGGCTATTTAGGACAAATATGGCGGCTGAACCACGTGACTGATGACGTCATCTAACATATTTTATTCCCCATGGAGAGTTCGTTGCAATGAGCCATGTCTCAATTTTTTCTATGCAGCACTTTCAGAGATATGGAGGTGCAACGTTTTTCGGTTTTTCCAATATGGCGGCCGAACCACGTGACCGATGACGTCATCATTAACATATTTTATTCCCCATGGAGAGTTCTTTACAATGAGCCATGTCTCAAAAAAAATTCTATTCAGCACTTTCGGAGATATGGAGGTGCAAATTTTTTCGGGTTTTCCAAGATGGCGGCCGAACCACGTGACCGATGACGTCATCAATTTGGGCACAGTCTATTCCCGGGCAAGCCAAATACGTGTGCAAAGTTTGGTGATTCTCCATGCAACGGTGTAGACATAGTGCTGCAAACAGACAGCCAAACAGATGAATAATCGGTCAGAGAACAAGGACTTGCCGGAATTTTCTTTTTTATCGGCCATTTAGGACAAATATGGCGGCCGAACCACGTGACCGATGACGACATCATTAACATATTTTATTCCCCATGGAGAGTTCTTTACAATGAGCCATGTCTCAATTTTTTCTATTCAGCACTTTCAGAGATATGGAGGTGCAAAGTTTTTCGGTTTTTCCAAGATGGCGGCCGAACCACGTGACCGATGACGTCATCATTAACATATTTTATTACCCATGGAGAGTTATTTACAATGAGCCATGTCTCAATTTTTTCTGTTCAGCACTTTCAGAGATATGGAGGTGCAAATTTTTCCGCTTTTTCCAAGATGGCGGCCGAACCACTTGACCGATGACGTCATCAATTGGGCACAGTCTATTCCAGGGCAAGACAAATACGTGTGCAAAGTTTGGTGATTCTCCGTGCAACGGTGTAGACGTAGTGCTGCAAACAGACAGACAGACAAATAGACAAACACACAGACAAACGAACAGATCAACGTACTTGCCGGAATATTTTCCGGCAAGTAACAAGTAGACAGAGACAAACAAGCAGACAGAGACAAACAAGCAGACAGAGACAAACAGGCACACAGACAGACAAACAAGCAGACAGACAGACAGATGAAAAATCGGTCAGAGACCGAGGACTTGCCGGAATTTACTTTTTTATCGGCCATTTAGGACAAATATGGCGGCCGACCACGTGACCGATGACGTCATCATTAACATATTTTATTCCCCATGGAGAGTTCTTTACAATGAGCCATGTCTCAATTTTTTCATTTCAGCACTTTCGGAGATGTTGAGGTGCAAAGTTTTCGGTTTTTCCAAGATGGCGGCCGAACCACGTGACCGATGACGTCATCATTAACATATTTTATTCCACATGGAGAGTTCTTTAGAATGAGCCATGTCTCAATTTTTTCTATTCAGCACTTTCGGAGGTATGGAGGTGCAACGCTTTTCAGTTTTTCCAAGATGGCGGCTGAACCACGTGACCGATGACGTCATCATGAACATAATTTATTCCCCATGGAGAGTTCTTTACAATGAGCCAGGTCGCAATTTTGTCTATTCAGCACTTTCGGAGATATGGAGGTGCAAAGTTTTTCGGTTTTTCCAAGATGGCGGCCGAACCACGTGACCTATGACGTCATCATTAACATATTTTATTCCCCATGGAGAGTTCTTTACAATGAGCCATGTCTCAATTTTTTCTGTTCAGCACTTTTGGAGATATAGTGGTGCAAAGTTTTGCCGTTTTTCCAAGATGGCGGCCGACCACGTGACATATGACGTCATCATTAACCTATTTTATTCCCCATGGAGAGTTCTTTACAATGAGCCATGTCTCAATTTTTTCTGTTCAGCACTTTTGGAGATATAGTGGCGCAACGTTTTGCCGTTTTTCCAAGATGGCGACCGAACCACGTGACTGATGACGTCATCATTTACATATTTTATTCCCCATGGAGAGTTCTTTACAATGAGCCATGTCTCAATTTTTTCTGTTCAGTACTTTCGGAGATATAGAGGTGCAAAGTTTTTCGGTTTTTCCAAGATGGCGGCCGAACCACGTCACCGATGACGTCATCAATTGGGCACAGTCTATTCCAGGGCAAGACCAATATGTGTGCAAAGTTTGGCGATTCTACATGCAACAGTGTAGACGCAGTGCTGCAAACAGACAGACAGACAAACAGACAGACAGACAGACAGACAGACAAATGAAAAATCGGTCAGAGACCGAGGACTTGCCGGAATGTACTTTTTTATCGGCCATTTAGGACAAATATGGCGGCCGAACCATGTGACCGATGACATCATCATTAACATATATTATTCCCCATGGAGAGTTCTTTACAATGAGTCATGTCTCAATTGTTTCTATTCAGCACTTTCGGAGATATGGAGGTGCTAGGTTTTTCCAAGATGGCGGCTAAACCACGTGACCGATGACGTCATTATTAACATATTTTATTCCCCATGGAGAGTTCTTTACAATGAGCCATGTCTCAATTTTTTCTAATCAGCACTTTCGGAGATATGGAGGTGCTAGGTTTTTCCAAGATGGCGGCTAAACCACGTGACCGATGACGTCATTATTAACATATTTTATTCCCCATGGAGTGTTCTTTACAATGAGCCATGTCTCAATTTTTTCTATTCAGCACTTTCGGAGATGTGGAGGTGCAAAGTTTTTCGGTTTTTCCAAGATGGCGGCCGAACCACGTGACCGATGACGTCATCATTAACATATTTTATTCTCCATGGAGTGTTCTTTACAATGAGCCATGTCTCAATTTTTTCTGTTCAGCACTTTTGGAGATATAGTGGTGCAAAGTTTTGCCGTTTTTCCAAGATGGCGGCCGACCACGTGACTGATGACGTCATCATTAAGATATTTTATTCCCCATGGAGAGTTCTTTACAATGAGCCATGTCTCAATTTTTTCTGTTCAGTACTTTTGGAGATATAGCGGTGCAATTTTTTGGCCGTTTTTCCAAGATGGCGACCGAACCACGTGACTGATGACGTCATCATTAACATATTTCATTCCCCATGGAGAGTTCTTTACAATGAGCCATGTCTCAATTTTTTCTGTTCAGTACTTTTGGAGATATGGAGGTGCAAATTTTTTCGGTTTTTCCAAGATGGCGGCCGAACCACGTGACTGATGACGTCATCATTAACATGTTTTATTCCCCATGGAGAGTTCTTCACAATGAGCCATGTCTCAATTTTTTCTGTTCAGCACTTTGAGATATCGAGGTGGAAATTTTTTCGGTTTTTCCAAGATGGCGGCCGAACCACGTGACCGATGACGTCATCATTTGGGCACAGTATATTAGAGGGCAAGACCAATATGTGTGCCAAGTTTGGCGATTCTACGTGCAACGGTGTAGACATAGTGCTGCAAACAGACAAATAGACAGACAGACAGACAGACAAATGAAAAATCGGTCAGAGACCGAGGACTTGCCGGAATGTACTTTTTTATCGGCCATTTAGGACAAATATGGCGGCCGAACCACGTGAACGATGACGTCATCATTAACATATTTTATTCCCCACGGAGAGTTCTTTACAATGAGCCATGTCTCAATTTTTTCTGTTCAGCACTTTTGGAGATAGAGGTGCAACGTTTTTCGGATTTTCCAAGATGGCGGCCGAACCACGTGACTGATGACGTCATCATTAACATATTTTATTCCCCACGGAGAGTTCTTTCCAATGAGCCATGTCTCAATTTTTTCTATTCAGCACCTTCGGAGATATGGAGGTGCAAAGTTTTTCGGATTTTCCAAGATGGCGGCAGAACCACGTGACCGATGACGTCATCATTAACATATTTTATTCCCCCTGGAGAGTTCTTTCCAATGAGCCATGTCTCAATTTTTTCTGTTCAGCACTTTTGGAGCTATAGTGGTGCAAATTTTTGCCGTTTTTCCAAGATGGCGGCCGACCACGTGACATATGACGTCATCAGTAACATATTTTATTCCCCATGGAGAGTTCTTTACAATGAGCCATGTCTCATTTTTTCTGTTCAGCACTGGAGGTGCAAAGTTTTTCGGTTTTTCCAAGATGGCGGCCGGACCACATGACCGATGACGTCATCATTAACATGTTTTATTCCGCATGGAGAGTTCTTTACAATGAGCCATGTCTCAATTTTTTCTATTCAGAGATATGGAGGTGCAAAATTTTTCGGTTTTTCCAAGATGGCGGCCGAACCACGTGACATATGATGTCATCATTAACAAATTTTATTCCCCATGGAGAGTTCTTTACAATGAGCCATGTCTCAATTTTTTCTGTTCAGCACTTTTGGAGATATAGTGGTGCAAAGTTTTGCCGTTTTTCCAAGATGGCGGCCGACCACGTGACATATGACATCATCATTAACATATTTTATTCCCCATGGAGAGTTCTTTACAATGAGCCATGTCTCAATTTTTTCTGTTCAGCACTTTTGGAGATTTCGTGGTGCAAAGTTTTGCCGTTTTTCCAAGATGGCGGCCGACCACGTGACTGCTGACGTCATCATTAACATATTTTATTCCCCATGGAGAGTTCTTTACAATGAGCCATGTCTCAATTTTTTCTGTTCAGCACTTTTGGAGATATAGTGGTGCAAAAGTTTTCGGTTTTTCCAAGATGGCGGCCGACCACGTGACATATGACGTCATCATTAACATATTTTATTGCCCATGGAGAGTTCTTTACAATGAGCCATGTCTGATTTTTTTCTGTTCAGCACTTTTGGAGATATAGTGGTGCAAAGTTTTGCAGTTTTTCCAAGATGGCGGCCGACCACGTGACATATGACATCATCATTAACATATTTTATTCCCCATGCAGAGTTCTTTACAATGAGCCATGTCTCAATTTTTTATGTTCAGCACTTTTGGAGATATAGTGGTGCAAAGTTTTGCCGTTTTTCCAAGATGGCGGCCGACCACGTGACTGATGACGTCATCATTAACATATTTTATTTCCCATGGAGAGTTCTTTACAATGAGCCATGTCTCAATTTTTTCTGTTCAGCACTTTTGGAGAAAAAGTGGTGCAAAGTTTTGCCGTTTTTCCAAGATGGCGGCCGACCACGTGACATATGACGTCATCATTAACATATTTTATTCCCCATGGAGAGTTCTTTACAATGAGCCATGTCTCAATTTTTTCTGTTCAGCACTTTTGGAGATATAGTGGTGCAAATTTTTGCCGTTTTTCCAAGATGGCGGCCGACCACGTGACATATGACGTCATCATTAACATATTTTATTCCCCATGGAGAGTTCTTTACAATGAGCCATGTCTCAATTTTTTCTGTTCAGCACTTTTGGAGATATAGTGGCGCAACGTTTTGCCGTTTTTCCAAGATGGCGCCCGAACCACGTGACTGATGACGTCATCATTTACATATTTTATTCCCCATGGAGTGTTCTTTACAATGAGCCATGTCTCAATTTTTTCTGTACAGTACTTTCGGAGATATAGAGGTGCAAAGTTTTTCGGTTTTTCCAAGATGGCGGCCGAACCACGTCACCGATGACGTCATCAATTGGGCACAGTCTATTCCAGGGCAAGACCAATATGTGTGCAAAGTTTGGCGATTCTCCGTGCAACGGTGTAGACGCAGTGCTGTAAACAGACAGACAGACAAACAGACAGACAAACAGATGAAAAATCGGTCAGAGACCGAGGACTTGCCGGAATGTACTTTTTTATTGGCCATTTAGGACAAATATGGCGGCCGAACCACGTGACCGATGATGTCATCATTAACATATTTTATTCCCCATGGAGAGTTCTTTACAATGAGCCATGTCTCAATTTTTTCTGTTCAGCACTTTTGGAGATATAGTGGCGCAACGTTTTGCCGTTTTTCCAAGATGGCGACCGAACCACGTGACTGATGACGTCATCATTTACATATTTTATTCCCCATGGAGAGTTCTTTACAATGAGCCATGTCTCAATTTTTTCTGTTCAGTACTTTCGGAGATATAGAGGTGCAAAGTTTTTCGGTTTTTCCAAGATGGCGGCCGAACCACGTCACCGATGACGTCATCAATTGGGCACAGTCTATTCCAGGGCAAGACCAATATGTGTGCAAAGTTTGGCGATTCTACATGCAACAGTGTAGACGCAGTGCTGCAAACAGACAGACAGACAAACAGACAGACAGACAGACAGACAGACAAATGAAAAATCGGTCAGAGACCGAGGACTTGCCGGAATGTACTTTTTTATCGGCCATTTAGGACAAATATGGCGGCCGAACCATGTGACCGATGACATCATCATTAACATATATTATTCCCCATGGAGAGTTCTTTACAATGAGTCATGTCTCAATTGTTTCTATTCAGCACTTTCGGAGATATGGAGGTGCTAGGTTTTTCCAAGATGGCGGCTAAACCACGTGACCGATGACGTCATTATTAACATATTTTATTCCCCATGGAGAGTTCTTTACAATGAGCCATGTCTCAATTTTTTCTAATCAGCACTTTCGGAGATATGGAGGTGCTAGGTTTTTCCAAGATGGCGGCTAAACCACGTGACCGATGACGTCATTATTAACATATTTTATTCCCCATGGAGTGTTCTTTACAATGAGCCATGTCTCAATTTTTTCTATTCAGCACTTTCGGAGATGTGGAGGTGCAAAGTTTTTCGGTTTTTCCAAGATGGCGGCCGAACCACGTGACCGATGACGTCATCATTAACATATTTTATTCTCCATGGAGTGTTCTTTACAATGAGCCATGTCTCAATTTTTTCTGTTCAGCACTTTTGGAGATATAGTGGTGCAAAGTTTTGCCGTTTTTCCAAGATGGCGGCCGACCACGTGACTGATGACGTCATCATTAAGATATTTTATTCCCCATGGAGAGTTCTTTACAATGAGCCATGTCTCAATTTTTTCTGTTCAGTACTTTTGGAGATATAGCGGTGCAATTTTTTGGCCGTTTTTCCAAGATGGCGACCGAACCACGTGACTGATGACGTCATCATTAACATATTTCATTCCCCATGGAGAGTTCTTTACAATGAGCCATGTCTCAATTTTTTCTGTTCAGTACTTTTGGAGATATGGAGGTGCAAATTTTTTCGGTTTTTCCAAGATGGCGGCCGAACCACGTGACTGATGACGTCATCATTAACATGTTTTATTCCCCATGGAGAGTTCTTCACAATGAGCCATGTCTCAATTTTTTCTGTTCAGCACTTTGAGATATCGAGGTGGAAATTTTTTCGGTTTTTCCAAGATGGCGGCCGAACCACGTGACCGATGACGTCATCATTTGGGCACAGTATATTAGAGGGCAAGACCAATATGTGTGCCAAGTTTGGCGATTCTACGTGCAACGGTGTAGACATAGTGCTGCAAACAGACAAATAGACAGACAGACAGACAGACAAATGAAAAATCGGTCAGAGACCGAGGACTTGCCGGAATGTACTTTTTTATCGGCCATTTAGGACAAATATGGCGGCCGAACCACGTGAACGATGACGTCATCATTAACATATTTTATTCCCCACGGAGAGTTCTTTACAATGAGCCATGTCTCAATTTTTTCTGTTCAGCACTTTTGGAGATAGAGGTGCAACGTTTTTCGGATTTTCCAAGATGGCGGCCGAACCACGTGACTGATGACGTCATCATTAACATATTTTATTCCCCACGGAGAGTTCTTTCCAATGAGCCATGTCTCAATTTTTTCTATTCAGCACCTTCGGAGATATGGAGGTGCAAAGTTTTTCGGATTTTCCAAGATGGCGGCAGAACCACGTGACCGATGACGTCATCATTAACATATTTTATTCCCCCTGGAGAGTTCTTTCCAATGAGCCATGTCTCAATTTTTTCTGTTCAGCACTTTTGGAGCTATAGTGGTGCAAATTTTTGCCGTTTTTCCAAGATGGCGGCCGACCACGTGACATATGACGTCATCAGTAACATATTTTATTCCCCATGGAGAGTTCTTTACAATGAGCCATGTCTCATTTTTTCTGTTCAGCACTGGAGGTGCAAAGTTTTTCGGTTTTTCCAAGATGGCGGCCGGACCACATGACCGATGACGTCATCATTAACATGTTTTATTCCGCATGGAGAGTTCTTTACAATGAGCCATGTCTCAATTTTTTCTATTCAGAGATATGGAGGTGCAAAATTTTTCGGTTTTTCCAAGATGGCGGCCGAACCACGTGACATATGATGTCATCATTAACAAATTTTATTCCCCATGGAGAGTTCTTTACAATGAGCCATGTCTCAATTTTTTCTGTTCAGCACTTTTGGAGATATAGTGGTGCAAAGTTTTGCCGTTTTTCCAAGATGGCGGCCGACCACGTGACATATGACATCATCATTAACATATTTTATTCCCCATGGAGAGTTCTTTACAATGAGCCATGTCTCAATTTTTTCTGTTCAGCACTTTTGGAGATTTCGTGGTGCAAAGTTTTGCCGTTTTTCCAAGATGGCGGCCGACCACGTGACTGCTGACGTCATCATTAACATATTTTATTCCCCATGGAGAGTTCTTTACAATGAGCCATGTCTCAATTTTTTCTGTTCAGCACTTTTGGAGATATAGTGGTGCAAAAGTTTTCGGTTTTTCCAAGATGGCGGCCGACCACGTGACATATGACGTCATCATTAACATATTTTATTGCCCATGGAGAGTTCTTTACAATGAGCCATGTCTGATTTTTTTCTGTTCAGCACTTTTGGAGATATAGTGGTGCAAAGTTTTGCAGTTTTTCCAAGATGGCGGCCGACCACGTGACATATGACATCATCATTAACATATTTTATTCCCCATGCAGAGTTCTTTACAATGAGCCATGTCTCAATTTTTTATGTTCAGCACTTTTGGAGATATAGTGGTGCAAAGTTTTGCCGTTTTTCCAAGATGGCGGCCGACCACGTGACTGATGACGTCATCATTAACATATTTTATTTCCCATGGAGAGTTCTTTACAATGAGCCATGTCTCAATTTTTTCTGTTCAGCACTTTTGGAGAAAAAGTGGTGCAAAGTTTTGCCGTTTTTCCAAGATGGCGGCCGACCACGTGACATATGACGTCATCATTAACATATTTTATTCCCCATGGAGAGTTCTTTACAATGAGCCATGTCTCAATTTTTTCTGTTCAGCACTTTTGGAGATATAGTGGTGCAAATTTTTGCCGTTTTTCCAAGATGGCGGCCGACCACGTGACATATGACGTCATCATTAACATATTTTATTCCCCATGGAGAGTTCTTTACAATGAGCCATGTCTCAATTTTTTCTGTTCAGCACTTTTGGAGATATAGTGGCGCAACGTTTTGCCGTTTTTCCAAGATGGCGCCCGAACCACGTGACTGATGACGTCATCATTTACATATTTTATTCCCCATGGAGTGTTCTTTACAATGAGCCATGTCTCAATTTTTTCTGTACAGTACTTTCGGAGATATAGAGGTGCAAAGTTTTTCGGTTTTTCCAAGATGGCGGCCGAACCACGTCACCGATGACGTCATCAATTGGGCACAGTCTATTCCAGGGCAAGACCAATATGTGTGCAAAGTTTGGCGATTCTCCGTGCAACGGTGTAGACGCAGTGCTGTAAACAGACAGACAGACAAACAGACAGACAAACAGATGAAAAATCGGTCAGAGACCGAGGACTTGCCGGAATGTACTTTTTTATTGGCCATTTAGGACAAATATGGCGGCCGAACCACGTGACCGATGATGTCATCATTAACATATTTTATTCCCCATGGAGAGTTCTTTACAATGGGCCATGTCTCAATTTTTTCTATTCAGGACTTTTGGAGATGTGGAATTGCAAAGTTTTTCGGTTTTTCCAAGATGGCGGGCGAACCACGTGACTGATGACATCATCATTAACATATTTCATTCCCCATGGAGAGTTCTTTACAATGGGCCATGTCTCAATTTTTTCTATTGAGCACTTTCGGAGATATGGAGGTGCAACGTTTTTCGGTTTTTCCAAGATGGCCGCCGACCACGTGACATATGACATCATCATTAACATATTTTATTCCCCATGGAGAGTTCTTTACAATGAGCCATGTCTCAATTTTTTCTGTTCAGCACTTTTGGAGCTTTCGTGGTACAAAGTTTTGCCGTTTTTCCAAGATGGCGGCCGACCACGTGACTGATGACGTCATCATTAACATATTTTATTTCCCATGGAGAGTTCTTTACAATGAGCCATGTCTCAATTTTTTCTGTTCTGCACTTTTGGAGATATAGTGGTGCAAAGTTTTGCCGTTTTTCCAAGATGGCGGCCGACCACGTGACATATGACGTCATCATTAACATATTGTTTTCCCCATGGAGAGTTCTTTACAATGAGCCATGTCTCAATTTTTTCTGTTCAGTACTTTCGGAGATATAGAGGTGCAAAGTTTTTCGGTTTTTCCAAGATGGCGGCCGAACCACGTCACCGATGACGTCATCAATTGGGCACAGTCTATTCCAGGGCAAGACCAATATGTGTGCAAAGTTTGGCGATTCTACGTGCAACGGTGTAGACGCAGTGCTGCAAACAGACAGACAGACAGACAAACAGACAAACAGATGAAAAATCGGTCAGAGACCGAGGACTTGCCGGAATTTACTTTTTTATCGGCCATTTCTGACAAATAAGGCGGTCAAACCACGTGACCGATGACGTCATCATTAACATATTTTATTCCCCATGGAGAGTTCTTTACAATGAGCCATGTCTCAATTTTTTTCTATTCAGCACTTTCGGAGATATGGAGGTGCAAAGTTTTTGGGTTTTTCCAAGATGGCGGCCGAACCAAGTGACCGATGACGTCAGCATTAACATTTAATTCCCCATGGAAAGTTCTTTACAATGAGCCATGGCTCAATTTTTTCTGTTCAGCACTTTTGGAGATATAGTGGTGCAAAGTTTTGCCATTTTCCAAGATGGCGGCCGAACCACGTGACTGATGACATCAACATTAGCATATTTTATTCCCCATGGAGAGTTCTTTCCAATGAGCCATGTCTCAATTTTTTCTATTCAGCACTTTTGGAGATATGGAGGTGCAAAATTTTTCGGTTTTTCCAACATGGCGGCCGAACCACGTGACTGATGACGTCATCATTAACATATTTTATTCCCCATGGAGAGTTCTTTACAATGAGCCATGTCTCAATTTTTTCTATTCAGCACTTTCGGAGATATGGAGGTGCTAAGTTTTTCTGTTTTTCCAAGATGGCGGCCGACCACGTGACTGATGACGTCATCATTAACATATTTTATTCCCCATGGAGAGTTCTTTACAATGAGCCATGTCTCAATTTTTTCTGTTCAGCACTTTTGGAGATATAGTGGCGCAACGTTTTGCCGTTTTTCCAAGATGGCGACCGAACCACGTGACTGATGACGTCATCATTTACATATTTTATTCCCCATGGAGAGTTCTTTACAATGAGTCATGTCTCAATTTTTTCTATTCAGGACGTTTGGAGATGTGGAGGTGCAGAGTTTTTCGGTTTTTCCAAGATGGCGGCCGAACCACGTGACTGATGACGTCATCATTAACATATTTTATTCCCCATGGAGAGTTCTTTACAATGAGCCATGTCTCAATTTTTTCTGTTCAGCACTTTTGGAGATATAGTGGTGCAAAGTTTTGCCGTTTTTCCAAGATGGCGGCCGACCACGTGACATATGACATCATCGTTAACATATTTTATTCCCCATGGAGAGTTCTTTACAATGAGCCATGTCTCAATTTTTTCTGTTCAGGACTTTTGGAGATTTCGTGGTGCAAAGTTTTGCCGTTTTTCCAAGATGGCGGCCGACCACGTGACTGATGACGTCATCATTAACATATTTTATTCCCCATGGAGAGTTCTTTACAATGAGCCAAGTCTCAATTTTTTCTGTTCAGCACTTTTGGAGATATAGTGGTGCAAAGTTTTGCCGTTTTTCCAAGATGGCGGCCGACCACGTGACATATGACGTCATCATTAACATATTTTATTCCCCATGGAGAGTTCTTTACAATGAGCCATGTCTCAATTTTTTCTGTTCAGCACGTTTGGAGATATAGTGGCGCAACGTTTTGCCGTTTTTCCAAGATGGCGACCGAACCACGTGACTGATGACGTCATCATTTACATATTTTATTCCCCATGGAGAGTTCTTTACAATGAGCCATGTCTCAATTTTTTCTGTTCAGTACTTTCGGAGATATAGAGGTGCAAAGTTTTTCGGTTTTTCCAAGATGGCGGCCGAACCACGTCACCGATGACGTCATCAATTGGGCACAGTCTATTCCAGGGCAAGACCAATATGTGTGCAAAGTTTGGCGATTCTACGTGCAACGGTGTAGACGCAGTGCTGCAAACAGACAGACAAACAGACAGACAGACAGACAGACAGACAAACAAACGAACAGATCAACATACTTGCCGGAAAATTTTTCCGGCAAGTAACAAACAGACAAACAAACGAACAGATCAACATACTTGCCGGAATCTTTTCCGGCAAGTAACAAACGAACAGATCAACATACTTGCCGGAAAAATTTTTCCGGCAAGTAATGAAAAATCGGTCAGAGACCGAGGACTTGCCGGAATGTACTTTTTTGTCGGCCATTTAGGACAAATATGGCGGCCGAAACACGTGATAGATGACGTCATCATTAACTTATTTTATTCCCCATGGAGAGTTCTTTTCAATGAGCCATGTCTCAATTTTTTCTATTCAGCACTTTCAGAGATATGGAGGTGCAATTTTTTCCCAAGATGGCGGCCGAACCACGTGACATATGACGTCATCATTAACATATTTTATTCCCCATGGAGAGTTCTTTACAATGAGCCATGTCTCAATTTTTTCTGTTCAGCAATTTGAGATATCGAGGTGCAAAATTTTTCGGTTTTTCCAAGATGGCGGCCGAACCACGTGACCGATGACGTCATCATTTGGGCACAGTATATTAGAGGGCAAGACAAATACGTGTGCAAAGTTTGGTGATTCTACGTGCAACGGTGTAGACGTAGTGCTGCAAACAGACAAACAGACAAACAGATGAAAAATCGGTCAGAGACCGAGGACTTGCCGGAATGTACTTTTTTATCGGCCATTTAGGACAAATATGGCGGCCGAACCACGTGACCGATGACGTCATCATTAACATATTTTATTCCCCATGGAGAGTTCTTTACAATGAGCCATGTCTCAATTTTTTTTCTATTCTGCACTTTTGGAGATATGGAGGTGTTAAGTTTTTCGGTTTTTCCAAGATGGCGGCCGAACCACGTGACCTATGACGTCATCATTTACGTATTTTATTCCCCATGGAGAGTTCTTTACAATGAGCCATGTCTCAATTTTTTCTGTTCAGCACTTTTGGAGATATAGTGGTGCAAAGTTTTGCCGTTTTTCCAAGATGGCGGCCGACCACGTGACTGATGACGTCATCATTAACATATTTTATTCCCCATGGAGGGTTCTTTACAATGAGCCATGTCTCAATTTTTTCTGTTCAGTACTTTCGGAGATATAGTGGCACAAATTTTTTCGGTTTTTCCAAGATGGCGGCCGAACCACGTGACTGATGACGTCATCATTAACATATTTTATTCCCCATGGAGAGTTCTTCACAATGAGCCATGTCTCAATTTTTTCTGTTTCGTACTTTCGGAGATATGGAGGTGCAAAGTTTTTCGGTTTTTCCAAGATGGCGGCCGACCACGTGACATATGACGTCATCATTAACATATTTTATTCCCCATGGAGAGTTCTTTACAATGAGCCAGGTCTCAATTTTTTCTGTTCAGCACTTTTGGAGATATAGTGGCGCAACATTTTGCCGTTTTTCCAAGATGGCGACCGAACCACGTGACTGATGACATCATCATTTACATATTTTATTCCCCATGGAGAGTTCTTTACAATGAGCCATGTCTCAATTTTTTCTGTTCAGTACTTTCGGAGATATAGAGGTGCAAAGTTTTTCGGTTTTTCCAAGATGGCGGCCAAACCACGTCACCAATGACGTCATCAATTGGGCACAGTCTATTACAGGGCAAGACCAATATTTGTGCAAAGTTTGGCGATTCTACGTGCAACGGTGTAGACGCAGTGCTGCAAACAGACAAACAGACAGACAGACAGACAGACAGACAGATGAAAAATCGGTCAGAGACCGAGGACTTGCCGGAATTTACTTTTTTATCGGCCATTTCAGACAAATATGGCTGACGAACCACGTGACCGATGACGTCATCATTAACAAATTTTATTCCCCATGGAGAGTTCTTTACAATGAGCCATGTCTCAATTTTTTCTATTCAGCACTTTCGGAGATATAGAGGTGCAAAGTTTTTCGGTTTTTCCAAGATGGCGGCCGAACCACGTCACCGATGACATCATCAATTGGGCACAGTCTATTCCAGGGCAAGACCAATATGTGTGCAAAGTTTGGCGATTCTACGTGCAACGGTGTAGACGCAGTGCTGCAAACAGACAGACAGACAAACAGACAGACAAACAAACGAACAGATCAACATACTTGCCGGAATCTTTTCCGGCAAGTAACAAACGAACAGATCAACGGAATCTTTTCCGGCAAGTAATGAAAAATCGGTCAGAGACCGAGGACTTGCCGTAATGTACTTTTTTATCGGCCATTTAGGACAAATATGGCGGCCGAACCACGTGACCGATGACGTCATCATTAACATATTTTATTCCCCATGGAGAGTTCTTTACAATGAGCCATGCCTCAATTTTTTCTATTCAGGACTTTTGGAGATGTGGAGGTGGAGTTTTTCGGTTTTTCCAAGATGGCGGCCGAACCACGTGACCGATGACATCATGAACATATTTTATTCCCCGTGGAGAGTTCTTTACAATGAGCCATGTCTCAATTTTTTCTATTCAGCACTTTCGGAGATGTGGAGGTGATAGGTTTTTCGGTTTTTCCAAGATGGCGGCCGACCACGTGACTGATGACGTCATCATTAACATATTTTATTCCCCATGGAGAGTTCTTTACAATGAACCATGTCTCAATTTTTTCTGTTCAGCACTTTTGGAGATATAGTGGCGCAACGTTTTGCCATTTTTCCAAGATGGCGACCGAACCACGTGACTGATGACGTCATCATTTACATATTTTATTCCCCATGGAGAGTTCTTTACAATGAGCCATGTCTCAATTTTTTCTGTTCAGTACTTTCGGAGATATAGAGGTGCAAGGATTTTCGGTTTTTCCAAGATGGCGGCCGAACCACGTCACCGATGACGTCATCAATTGGGCACAGTCTATTCCAGGGCAAGACCAATACGTGTGCAAAGTTTGGCGATTCTACGTGCAACGGTGTAGACGCAGTGCTGCAAACAGACAGACAAACAGACAGACAGACAGATGAAAAATCGGTCAGAGACCGAGGACTTGCCGGAATTTACTTTTTTATCGGCCATTTAGGACAAATATGGCGGCCGAACCACGTGACCGATGATGTCATCATTAACATATTTTATTCCCCGTGGAGAGTTGTTTACAATGAGCCATGTCTCAATTTTTTCTGTTAAGCACTTTTGGAGATATAGTGGTGCAAAGTTTTGCCGTTTTTCCAAGATGGCGGCCGACCACGTGACTGATGACGTCAACATTAAGATATTTTATTCCCCATGGAGAGTTCTTTACAATGAGCCATGTCTCAATTTTTTCTGTTCAGTACTTTTGGAGATATAGCGGTGCAATTTTTTTGCCGTTTTT